>NC_080844.1:15385378-15688409 GCF_030435755.1 Ochotona princeps | reverse complement strand
TTGAACTTCAGACTTTAGAGTCAATACTGGGATGAGTTAAGGCTTTGGGTGCTGTTGGGATGTGATGAATACATTTTATTTTTTGTCAGAAAGACATGAATTTAGGAGACAGAGGAAACTGGGATTGAGTATTTGTTTCCTCTGTATACTTTTGCTGAGGTCCCAGCCTCTAAAGGAGTGATCTGCAACTGAGGAAACCCATGGAGATAATTGTGGCATGAAAGTGGGGCACTAATGAATGGGATTCATTCCCAGAAAAAAAGACACAGCAAGAAAATGACTGAGCAATCCACAAAAGGCCCTTACCAGAGCCCAACCATGTGGACATCCTGGTCTCGAGCTTCCAACCTCCAGAATGTGAGAAATACATGATAAGCCACAAAGTCTGTCTGTAGCACTTTGTTACAGCAGTTTAAATGGATAGAAACATCACTTTCTCCCTTATACTTAAATTTTATTAATTTTGTGTGCACTTGTCAGATTGAATCTGTGAGTGTGTAAACATGCATTTGAAACAAAATCACCATTATAAGCATAGTCACGGCAAAATTGCTCTTTTTATTTAGGAATAGAAATTATTTCTTAGGGGTGGGGTGGGGTGGGGAATCCCAGTGCCTATAAAACTGTGTCACATAATGTAATGTAATCAATAATAATAAAAAAGATATTATTTCTTTAAAGATATTGTTGTTTATGAGAGAGAGAGACAGCAAGTGAGCTAGAGAGAATGCGCTTCCATCCGCTGGTTCACCCTCTAGATGACTACCTGGCCAAGGCTGGGCCAGGCTGATGCCAGGAGCCAGGAACTTCTTCCAGATCTCACAAGCAGGTGACAGGGACCAAAGCACTTAAGACATCTCCTGCTAATTTTCCCAGCCCATTAGCAGGGAAGTAGAGTAGCCTGTACATGGAGCCTTATGGGAAACTAGCATTGCGGTCAGTGGACTTATCAACTATGCCACAAACTGACCCCCAAATGAAAAATACTTTTTTTACATCAATAAGTCTATCTGTTTCATTAGCTGTAATGGTTTCACTGTAATTTGTCACAGGGTTTGTCCATACTTTATTTAATGATAGCCACTTTCTGGTATTTAATGTGTTCCTACTTTTGTTGTCATCTTTAAAGAGTTAACTTAATTCTACTGGAAAGGCAGATTTACAGATAGAAGGCGAACCAGAGAGAAAGATCTTCCATCCACTGGTTCACTCTCCAAGTGGCCGTGATGGCTGGAGCTAAGCAAATCTGAAGCCAGGAACCAGGAGCTTCTTCTGAGTCTCCCATGGGATGCAGGGTCCCAAGGCTTTGGACCATCCTCAACTGCTTTCCTGGGCCACAAGCAGGAAGCTGGATGGGAAGTGGAGCAGCCAGGTTATGAAACAGCACTCATATGGGATCTTAGTGCATGTAGGGTGAGGATTTTAACCACTAGGCTACCCACTGGGCCCTTTGTTGTCATTTTTTAAAGACGTCCACTAAATATTCTTGTATATACATTTCCCCCTGTTTTTTTCTTTTTTTTTTTGAAGATTTATTGATTTTTATTGGAAAGGTAGATATACAGAGAGGAGGAGGAGAGACAGAGAGGAAGATCTTCTGTCCGATGATTCACTCCCCAAGTGAGTGCAACTGCCGGTGCTGCGCTGTCTGAAGCCAGGAGCCAGGAATTTCTTCCAGGTCTCCCATGCAGGTGCAGTGTCCCAAGTCTTTTGACCATCCTTGACTGCTTTCCCAGGTCACAAGCAGGGAACTGGATGGGAAGTGGAGTAGCCAGGATTAGAACCAAGAAGCAGGCGCATTCAAGGCGAGGACTCTAGCTGCTAGGTCACCATGCAGGGCCCATCCTCCCCCCGCAACTCCCCCCACCCCCCGCCGCCATGTTTTAAGGATTTCTTTGTAAGAGTTTGAGAACCACTGTCAGACTTTTGCAAGCTAACATACTTGACAAGCTTGACCTTAGTGTGTGGGCTGATGAACCCTACAGCTGCCTGACTAGTAACTTTACTGGTTCAACCTCAGATCCCTCGTTGCTTAAAGAAATGAGTTAAAAACATCAGTGTAAACTTTTGACTGTGTTTTTTCAGGAAAGCTGCAATAAGGCACAAGTTAGATAATTTGTTCAGAGAAATATTGAAGTGCTGTGTTTTTTCCAAGAGTAATATTTTTTAAAACTTTTTTCTTGGACTATTCATTGGAAAAATTTGGTTTAATTTCCCCCCTTTAAATCCATTAATATTTGTTGTACATAGCTAGGTTCGCTGGCATTTGGTGTGTATACATTTATTATGGTGATTTCTTTTTGCTGGATGGATTCTTTCATCATTATGTGGTGTCCTTTTTTAATCTCTTTGAATGTTTTTGCATCAAAGTCTATACTATGTGATATAAGGATGGCTGTGCCGGCTCATTTCTCCTTTCCGTTAGCCTAGAATATCTTTTTCCATCCTTTCACCTTCAGTTGCCACTGATCTTTGTTGGTGGGATGTTTCTTCTGTAGGCAACAGGCAGATGGTTTTGGTTTTGATCTAGTCCACTAATCTATGATGTTTGATTAATGTATTTAAGCCATTTACATTCAAATTAATATGGATAGGTGGCAGTTTGGTCCTGCATTTTACCAATGGGTTGTTGTTTGATTGAGTCTTCTGTTGTTTGTTTACTGGTATTCTCTCCACATTTTTCTTTGATTTGGTAGGTGCTATTCCCTTTTTTTTTTAAAGATTTATTTTATTTTTATAGGATATACAGAGAGGAGGAGAGACAGAAAGATCTTCCGTCTGATCATTCACTCCCCAAGTGAGCACAATGGCTGGTGCTATGCCGATCTGAAGCCACGAGCCAGGAACTTCTTTCTGGGTCTCCCACACGGGTGCAGGGTCCCAACACTTTGGGCTGTCCTTGACTGCTTTCCCAGGTCACAAAGCAGGGAGCTGGATGGGAAGTGGAGCTGCCGGGATTAGAACCGGCGCCCATATGGGATCCCGGCACGTTCAAGGCGAGGACTTTAGCTGCTAGGCCACTGCGCTGCCAGGCCCGGTAGGTGCTGTTCCTTTGTCTGTCAAGAGAGTATCTTTTTTTTTTTTTTTTTAAAGATTAGTTTATTTCATTGGAAAGGCAGATATACAGAGAGGAGGAGAGACAGAGAGGAAGATCTTCCATCTGATCATTCACTCCCCAAGTGGCTGCAACAGCCTGTGCTGCACCCATCCGAAGCCAGGAACCTGAAACTTCTTTGCGGGTCTGCCATGCAGGTGCAGGGTCCCAAGACTTTGGGCCTTCTCGACTGCTTTCCCAGGTCACAAGCAGGGAGTTGGATGGGATATGGAGCTGCCTGGATTAGAATCGGTGTCCATATGGGATGCAGGTGCGTTCAAGGCGAGGACCTTAAAACTATTATGCTATTGTGCTGGGCTCTAGAATATCTTTAAGTATCAGTTGTAGTGCAGGTTTGGAAGAGGCAAATTCTTTGAGCTTTTCTTTACTGTGGAAAAATTTTGTTTTCAAGACAAAGGAAAGCTTTGCTGGGTATGTTATTCTGGGCTGACAATTTTTTTCCTTTTAGAATCTGGGCTATGTGACTCCATTCTCTTCTGGCCTGTAGAGTTTCCTGTGAGATCAGCTGTGAGTCTGATTGGGGTTCCTATATAGGACAATTGATTTTCTTCATGTGTACTTGCCCGCCAGTGACCTGGACTGTTAGTTGCCATCTTGTTGACTTAGTGATCTCTTTGACCCTGAGCCCCACATTACCCTATAATAGCTCTACGTTACAGGGTTTATCTGATCTGATATCTAGTGGCATGATTGGAATGGGGATATTTTTCAAAGCATGTATTACTTCTGGATTCAAACAGAATAAACACTTTCTCACTTTTTTTTCCCAAGCTTTTTTTTCCTACTCCTTTAAGCACACAGCTTGAACTGTTGATAGAACGTTTTATAATTTTGCTTTGCTTGTACACTATGATTTCTATAAAAATTTTGTCAACAGCATTTAGGAATATGGTGACCTCTGTTTTCTATTATATGAAGCCGTAATTCTGTTTGGTTTTGGTGTTCAACATTCCATTTTTTCACTTAATAATGCAAAACAGCAGCTATAGAAGTTCTGTTTATCCAGCTTTCCTAATTAAAAGATACAGTCCTGGGATTTCATTTTCACAAGAAGTTTATGATATTTTGTTGTGGAAAAAAATTAGCTGGGTTCTGGCTCCTATTCCTGGGAGGGAGATTAAAAAATAAATTTAATGTATTTTTAAAAGACTTATTTATTTTTGTTGGAAAGTCAGATTTACAGAGAGGAGAGACAGGAAGATCTTGCATCTGCTGCCTCATTCCCCAAGAGGCCACAATGGTCAGAGCTGAGCTGGTCTGAAGCCAGGAGCCAGGAGCCAGAGCCAGGAACTTTTTCTGGCTCTTCCATGTGGGCACAGGGCCCAAAGGCTCTGGGCCATCCTCTACTGCTTTTCCAGCCACAAGCAGGGAGCTGGATGAAAAGTGGAGCAGCCAGGATACAAACTGGCCCCATGTGGAATCCCAACACTAGAAGGTGAGGATTTTAGCCACTAGGCTATTGTGCAGGGCCTGGAAGTGAAATTTTTAACTCTGGAATTTTCCTCAAGCGATGAAAGGATCTTCTTATTTATGGTTGGCCCTTTTGATAGCACCTGAGTTTGTGCTAATGAAGTGACTCCCAGTAGGCTCCCATGGAGTTTTAGCATGGGAGAATGACTGTGCCAGATGGACAAACCACCTATCATTGGAAATTTGAGGCTTTGAGTCATGTGATATCAGCCTGATGTCCTCGTCTCTGGAAGACTGGAGACTTAATCCAATCATAAGGGCTGTGATCTAGTTCACCAGGCCTATGAAGTGGCACACCAGTGAAAATACTGGGTACTCAGAGACAACCAAGTTTGCTCGTTGGTGATATACTCTAATGTGTAGGTAGGCTAGTACATTTTGACTTCATAGGAAAAAGGTATGGAAACTGTATTTGAGACCCTCTAAGATCTGCCCTATGTGTCTCCCATTTCCACAATTTGTTACTTTGTTACTTTCTATTGTAATAAAAGTACAATTGTAAGTGTAGTAGCACTTGGCTAAGTTCTGTGAAACACCATGAATTGTTATATGTCATGAGCTTAAACAGGTTGTTAGCACTTTTGACTTTGTGATTAGCTGGTCCGAAGTGTGGCTGGCTGAAAACACTTGGACTTGTGGTTGCTGTCTGTAGTAAGGGCAGTCTAGAAGAGGTTTATGCCATTGACTTATGAATTGTGACCTACCTCCAAGTAGTTGGCCCCAGAAGTGAAGCGTAAGACTGAAAGTCAAGGGGAGTACCATTGATATTATTGCTCCAAGGTGTTAGTAAAAAGACTTCCTGTGAAGACAAAGCCATATTCTCTACCGAAAAGAAATAAAATTGGTAAAAACTACAATTTTACAGTATAAAAGTTTGTCAACACACTTGAAAGGATTGGAAATAAGACAACTTATTTATCAAATTTTGTGTTGTAAAGTATTGTTAAAGAACAGGTGGTGTGAATGAAATAAAAAAGATGGGATTTTGAAGATATCTAGGTTAAAGTTAAAATTTTAATACTGAGAAGGCTAGAATGGAAATCATCACCATGGAGCAGGAATTTACTCTTAATTTACTACACACTGCAGCCGCACTATCTGTAGCAATCATGTACTCTCACTTAAAACTAGTATGGTTTTTACTATGAAAAAAATCAATTCAAGAGGTCAGCAACTTTTAGTTTGCAAATGATAAAATACAACTTTTGAGGTAACTTCAAGGCAATTTCGTAGGAATTTAAAAATTGATTAATGGGTACGAAGTTATAGTTTGGAGGGAGAAAGATAATTCTCGTGTCTTATTGCACATTAGCATGATTAAATAATGATAGTGCACTGGACATTTTTCTTTACAAAGCTCTAAGAGGATTTTGACTGCCTTCACTGTCAGAATTGATAAGTGTTTGAGGAAGTAGATCCATTTATCCTGACTTCAGCTGCAAACAATGCACACATATGTTAAAACAGCCAAGGATCTCTCTTCCATACAAAGGATTTTTAAAAAAATTCTTTGAAAATTTATAGTGTTAAAAACAGTACATTTGAAGAATATGTTGTCTAACATATTTATCTTTTTATTTTTCCAGTTTTAAAAGCCTCTGTGAATGCATGTTTGTTAGGTGTGAAGTTCAGAGAAGCATCACTGACACATGAAAGAGAGGTAGCCAGGACACTAGGTAACAGGTGTATTATTTGAGAAGCAATAATGCTAAAATCCTTAGGATGACACATGATTCTGTTCTAAATGTTTTGCCTTCCTTTGTGACCCACACATCTTCCTTTGCAGACCTACCCCTCTGACTGCACACTTTCCTCTGTGACCCACACCTTCCTCTGTGACCCACACCTTCCTCTATGATCTAAATGTCTTCCTCTCTGTGACCCACACATTGCACTGTTAATGGCTAGTAATAAAATAATTTATTATTCTTTTTCTTTGCTTGAAAGTTGTGAAATTATCCCCAAATGCCAATATGTGAAAGAGGAAGTATTTAAACTAGTGCTTGAAGTTGTATAGTCTTGGCCTTTCTAAAAGAAGTTAATAATGTCAAGTAAACCAAAAGATAATGTAATAAAACAATTAAACCCACACATACTTACACATCACCACAGGAGGATGTACCTGTTTGCCTGCTGACCAGTGTTGTTCAATCCCCAGGATTACTGTGAGCAACCTCAGTTACAGGGTAATTATCCACTCTAGTTCCATCAGTTGTACCTTTTATTTATTAATTTTATTTTAGATTTATTTCTTTTGAAAGTCAGAATTCCATGTAGAGAGGACAAACATGCACATATACACAGACATACAAAGTTATACACACATATAGAGTATATATAGAGAGTGTATGTGTGTTTATATATATATATGTGGAGAGAGAGAGAGAATGAAATGAATGAGTAAGTCTTCCATCCTCCAATACACTATCCAGATGGCCACAATGACTGGGCCTGGGCCAGGTTGAAGCCAGGAGCCTGGAGCTTCTTGTAGCTCTCCCCTATGAGAGACAGAGATACAAGCACTTGAGAAATCTTCTGCTGTTTTTCCTAGGCCACAAGCAGGGGGTTGGCTTGAAAGTGGAGCAACTGGGACACAAACCAGTGCCCATATGGGTAATAGGCATTGCAGATGGTGACTTCACCCACTATGCCACTGTGCCGCCCCTACATTCTCTTTCCTTAAACAGGGGATTTATACTGCTTCCTCCTTTTGTTCCATCTTGCCATTCTTTCTTCAATGTCAGTAATAGCTAGAAATGAGCCAGGCCAAAGTCAGGAGCTAGGAAGTCAACCTAGGACTTATACAGACAGTAAACCTGGGATACAAACCCAAGCACTCCTGTGTGAGATGTCAGCGTCCTGGTTGGATTCCCAACAGCTGGACAAGTGACTGCCCCTGCTGATAACCTCTGTCATAGCCAGTCTAAATGGTCTTTTCTAAGTGTTCACCAGGCTGTTCCTGAATGACTTTGTAGTTGCCCACCTACCGATTCCAACACTATCCATGCATTGTGGTTTGGATATGGTTGTACCCCCAGAACTCATGTGTTGGAAACTGGATCTTCTGTGTGCTGATATGGAATTGATGGGATCTCAAAGTAGTGAGGTCTAATGAGAGATGGTGAGATCATGGAGATAGCACGTATGGAAAAAGATTAGTGCCTGCTGAAGGAAGTGGGTCAGGTTGCTTGTGACTGGTTTAGTTAGTTGTCAAGTGAGACCATGCCCTGTGCTTGGCCATGTCTCTCTGTGCCCCACTACTCTGTCATGTTATGATGCGGCAGAAGCCCCCCAAGCACTGTGAGGCAAAATCAACTACTTTTGTACCCAGGCTTAGGTGTTTTGTTAGAGCAATCCAATATGGACCATGGCATCAGGACACATTCTTGCCCTGCTAGACTGCTGTTATCCTCCTAGACCATCTATGTCTCCATTGATTATTTTCCTGTCCACTACTAACAGAACCTTCTTTTGGCCTTCGATCCTCTGCATTCATTTTGCATGTAAACTCACTAACACCTGTGCTTGCTCACCTCTGTAGCACTGATGACCTAATTTCTAAGCTAAAGAAAGCCCACCCCCCCTTGCCTCTTCCACTGTCTCAATTACAATAATTTCCTGTTTTCTGCAGGCCTTGCCTCAAGTCAGCTCCAGAGACAACTGCTTTCTTCCTCACCCTCTCCTTGTGGCTGCCCAAAGCTCCTCACTATCTGATCCCTGACCTCATACACACGCAAGAACCCTTTCCCTTGAGCAGGTGGAAAGTTTTGAAAAAATTGTGAGGATGCTAATTTTGAAATAAGAAAATAATATATCAACATATTTTTAAAGTCAAACAGTATTCCAAAGCTAAGATTATAAAAAAAAACACTTCTGACCTTTTTGTCTTCCTTACCTATATATATATGCCTCCCAGAGTCAATAGCTTTTAAGTATTTTAGCATTTCCTTCTAAACTTTTATTTTGTATTTCCAAATAACATCCGTATATTTATATTTTTGGTTTAGCTATTATCAGTTTTTTCTCCCATTTGCTGTGCTTAGGAACTGACCCCCTCCCCCATACACAAACACATGGACATTGTTTTAAACCCTAAAAATGGCTTTATTACAACTGGAGAACACAGTGTTTTTGCTATTCCAACAATGAAATTGTTGTCTGTAACTCACGCACATGGTGTATTAGGATGGCATCTTTTTTTCTTGTTCCACATTTTGCCCGTACTACTAATTACCTCTTTTTGTTAACTTATTTTTGGTTAGCCTGTAATAATTAAACGTATTTATGGCACACAATGTGATGACTCATATAAATTTTACAGTGAATAAACAGGAATTAGCAAATATATCACTCTGGACTTTTTTTCATTTCTTTTTCATGAGAGCATTCACAACCCTCTGTTCTGGCTATTTGCAAATATATACTGTGTGATGCTCACTGGTCACCTTAGTGCACAATTTGAGTGCCAGTGTTTATTTCTGCTCTTTACTGATAACTTTGTATGGGTTAAGAGGTCTCTCCTTATCCTTTCTTCCTCAGCTTCTCCCATTTCTGCTAACTACCATTCTACTCATTTCTTCTGTGTGGTCAACACGTGGATTCCACATGTAAGATCATGACATATTGTGTCTGTGTCTAGATGGCTCTAGATGATTCTATGTAACATTTTGTCCTGCAGTACCATCTATGCTTCTGAAAATGACAGTTTCTTTTTCTTTTATGACTGATACACATGCATTTATGCCAAGTTTTATTGATTTGTTGCCGGACTCATTAGATTGATTCTAAATAAATGCTTCATTTTTAAATACCCTTAAGCCACCTATGTCCATTACAAGCTTCTCAAAAGAACATTCTACAAGGTATGAAACAAATCAAATCTTCTGTCAGTTACTTTTTTCTTTTTCTGTTTTGAGATAGCCCTCTGTAGCTGCTGAGCCATTCAGCCTGTGCGGATTGCTCGTGAGACCAGTCACGTGGAGACATTCCGCTCCTATCCTTAACTGTCATTGCAGGACTTTCCTGAGTCCTCTCCTGTGCTGGGTTCCTGAAGTCCTTATTTTCCTCTTTCTTGGGTTTTGCCTGTATTCTGGTGAGGTATAACTTCCAGTAAATCACTGAGGCAAACATACGTGAGGTGATATCTTGCTTTTAAAAGATGTATTATTCATTTCACATGCAGAGCAAGAGACTGACCAATCGACATATAAGTGGACTGACCTGCTGGGATTGCAAACAGCAGCTTTTGCTGCTGTACCACAACACTGAGTCCAGAGGTAGTTTCTTAAGAACTGATTTGTTGGACAGTGTCTTCTTTCTCTTCCCTGTGTATGTGATGGCTTCCCTGGGCTTTGGCCTCAAAATGAGCTCTGCTCAGAGTTCTGCTGTTTGTGAATCACACTTAAGCTGTTCAGCTAGCTGTCTGCTATGCTGAACTGCTATATTTCACCTTCTGAGGCCTCCATCAAATTTCCTTACTCAAATCAGGCTGTTCCTAAGAACCATGATTATAGAATTTCAAAATGCAATCTCCTTCAGCTCTTGATACCTACCCCCCTCTTTTTTTCTTTCGTTTTGCAAGTACAGGTGTAAATGCCTTTTTGTTCCCAAGCTTTGTGTTCAATAACTATAATTTATAAAACTTACAAAGGCTGAAGGTTTGACATGTAATACGTGACACTTAATACGTGAAACTAGTAGAACGAGGAACATTTCACTTTATCATCCCATTTGCTGTCCTTGAGAGGATCTGGGGAGGGTTGGAAAAAGAGGGCCTGGTGGTTATCTTACAGATTTAAGCACGAATTTAACTGGGAGGTCTGTTTACTGCATCTTAACACACAACTAAAGGAGAGCATAACCAATGTGGGAAATTCAAAGTGCAAAGTTCTTTTTTTAATATATCGATTTAAAAGGCAAAGATAGAGATAGAGACCAAGAGAAAGTCTTCCATTTGTTGACTTACCCCCATGTGGCCACACTGAGTGAAACTGGAGCAGGTCAAAGCCCGGGGCCAGGAACGTCTTTCAGGTCTGCACAAATGGGATGTTGGCAGTGGCTCAGTCCACTACAACACAGTGTCAATCGCACAGAAACATAGGATTTTAAAGCAATTATTACTACTATTTAATTTTCACGTGAAAGAATCTGGGAATAGGATAAGCTGAGTGGAATTCCAGGGAAATCGTCATGAACTTCCAAGATTTGTATGAGGTGGGACTGTTCTAAACGAACTGTGATATGTGGTTACAGATAGACATAGGACCTCTTTAATATGATCACAAAAGGATCCATATCAGAATTTGTGGAAGAAGGATAATGTAAAATAAACATTGGATATTGCTTGAAAATGCCGTGCCCTGGGTATTGTGGGAAGAAGCAAGAACAAGGTTTGTGCAGTAAAAGGAAATTTGTTTGGCTAGAAGAATAAAGGAGTCTGAAAGCAATATGATTTGGGTGTGGTTAGAGAGGAAATGCCATGATCTCATCCTACACTGATTAAAGTAAAAATACAACCATAATTTGAGGCTTTCATGTAATCTTGGTGCTATGAAAAAAAATGTCCCCGTTGGATGAGGGGTTCAGAAAATAGCAGACCTGGTAAAATCTTAACTTTCAAATGTGTTCTCCAGTTTGCATGAATGTGTGAGTGCCTATTCAGTAGACAACTCCGGAAGTGCTGAGTAATACTTGTTTGGAAAAGTTAGCAATGTTGCAGATCTTGCACTGGGCCCACTGAGTTCTCTGAGGCTGACACACAAGGCTTTTCTGATAAATGCAAGACTGCTTCTCCGTTTACCAAGATCAGTGGCCTGTTTTGAGGCTAAGGGCATGTTTGGCAAAAGGAGTCCATCCTGGAAACTTTTATTACAAAAAGAGAAAGCATGTTCACTCAAAGAGGCACTGACAACCCGCACTTAGGAAATGGAACAGTTATTTTAGGACCAATTATTTAACCCAGTGAAAGCCACACCATACAAGTTCCTGTTGCATTCACTGTACTTGGTGCTGTTCAACAAAGCAGACATGCCCAGCTTTTCATGGCTTTGACTGACATGCAGGAGCTACTTAGGAAAGAGGAAGGCTTATCTGGCTTGTAGTTTTGGAGGTTCGGAGTCAGATGCAGGTAGTGGAATGTGTGCATGGAGGGAGGTTCACATGGAGTGCCAGGAAGGGAACCTGGAGACAACTTCTGTACCCAACCCTCTGTTGCATAGTGCCCTCTGAGGGTAAGCCCCCAGTGACCTGTGGACTGCCCACTGCCAGAAACCAGCTCTGGCTGACTTGAGAGCTTGCAAAGGATGCATGGATCAGTGAGAAGACAAGGAGGAGACATGGACCACTACAGCATGACGTTCATAATGGACAATTCAGAAAAGTTGCCTTCTTTATTTGTATAGAATTCATCACAAGCTTTTGCACAACATCCAATTGTTTCATTTTTACTTCATTGTTAAAGAATGATTACACAAACAATCCTAAGAATCATTATTATTATTTTACTTTAGAGTAAATATTTTCAGAAAGCTATTACTCGTTCAAACCTGCAGTGACCTGGCTGAAGCTGGGAACTGCATGGTAGCCAGCACATGCAGTTACATAGTGACAGGTGGTTTACTTATATCCAAAATCAATTTTACTAAACCAGAACTAGTATTACATAAAATATCAGGAATACAAGATTAAAAGGAAAGCCTATGAGTGAGAGAAATTTTAAAAGGCATATATCATAGATTCTTTACTAAATCTTATGATCAATTGTGTATTATCATCACCTTCACCTAGTACTGAATCAATTGTTTTTTTGTTCTTTTGTTAAAGGGCAGTGAAAAGGATCAGGACAGCTCAACCATTCTACGAACAGAGGGCTTTTATAAGAAGCTTCGTTTTATCTTTATAAACGGTTTTCTTTCCTTAAATATAAGTGCCAATATAAGGTAGAAGTTTCAAACCATTTTTCTTTGGTGGGTCACTTTTGGCTCCCTTTAAAAGATGCCCCATATACTTTCTGCTTTCCATGGTGAGCAACCAAAATGCGTCATTTCATGTGTTTCATGTGTTGCATGGTAAATAAACTATTTGTGCCTCCATAATTGACATCTGTTTCCAAGATATTACCAAACCATTTCTTAAGGAGAACATTACATATATTAGGGCAAGTTCCAGGACAAAGGTGGGCATGTAACAGGATGTTTGGGGACAATGTGGGCTCAATTGTGCCATTGTATCCTTTTAGCTGTGTGCCATTGCCTTAAGTTGCTAAAGACTCTTTTACTATAACATGATTGATCAGTTTGAGGTGTTATAACAGTTACAGGCATCATTTCACATTTGCAGAAAAACAACAATAACATACACAGAAGAATTCTATGGAATATTAGAGAGGTGATGGAGTGTCCTTACAATGAGGTGAGGCAGCAATGAGGTGACCAGAGACATTCTGCAAGGTCTTACCACTCAGCCAGAAACTTCTCATAGCCTTGCTAACCGAGGAGCTGTGCTCGTCACTCTCTTGCTCCATCTGTCCCAACTGCATGGCTTCCCGCATCCCACTAAGCTTATCTCTCAGACCAAGACTCTAGCTTTTTTTTTTTCTTAAAGATTTATTTTTATTGGAAAGTCAGATATATATTGAGGAGGAGAGACAGGAAGATCTGTCCACTGATTCATCCGCCAATTGGCCACAATGGCAGGAGCTGCTTCCTGATCTCTCATGCAGGTGCAGTGTCCCAAGGCTTTGGGCTGTCCTTGACTGCTTTCCCAGGCCACAATCAGGGAGCTGGATGAGAAGTGGAGCAGTCAAGATTAGAACTGGTGCCTATATGGGATCCCAGTGCATGGAAGGCAAGGCTCAAGGCCCTAGTTTAACCCATCAGCCATTAACTGTCAACTTAAGACTTTGAGATTGAACTATCTGCATTGGTTTGTTTGATTGAATTGCATCCAATCCCTAACACCTACCTTATGGAATTTAGAGATGAATAAAAGAAAATAATTAGGTGGAGATAATTAAAAGGTACTAATTACCTACTCGTCTGCCCTTCTGACAAGCTGTGCACTTTAAAAACAGATTGAAAGGGAAAGAGAATGTTTTTCATAAGATTGTTCCAAAGCAAGCAAAATATTTAATTCATTAGTACAAATCAGTAACAGTTACAATGGTAGTAATTCAGTGGATGATTTCCATGTGCCAAATACCTTGCTAGCAGTTCTCACACAGGTTTCATTTAATGCTCCCAATAATTCTATAGGGTAGGCTTCATTGTTATCTCCATCATCTTATTTTTAAACACAAAGGTGGTCGGCCTGTTGTGGTGGCCTAGCAACTGAAGTCCTTGCCTTGAACATGCTGAGATCCCATAAATTCTAATCCCACAAGTTATAATCCCGGCAGCGCTGCTTCCCATCCAGCTCCCTGCTTGTGGCCTGGGAAAGCAGTCGAGAACGGCCCACGGCCTTGACACCCTGCTTTCCTGGGTTTAGTTTCAATGCATAGATAAGTCAAGAATCAAACCTACTGAATTTGACCTTAAAATGTATCAATCTTCACCCTGCTTCCCCCAGATCTGGTCTATGTGGCATGCTTTTGTGTGGTCACTGTGGAACATCTGTGTGATAACACATTCCAGTTTGGCCTGAAGGGAAGGTGGTGTGGAGGTTCTGAAAAGCCTGGTATTACTTCAGAGCTCCCCTTTTCATCTAACACTGTTTTGGAAGGGCAGTAGTGCAATTTCTCTTATCAGCTAAAGCTCTAGACATAGTTAGCTTGTAGATTGGGCACATACCTGTTAAACTAGAGGAAGAATTGGTGCAATCTTAGTTTACATTCATATCAAACAATCCATTCTATGACAAAGATATGGAAGTTGGTTCATAAGTGGCAGTGAACTAAATACCAGCTTGAAAAGCAAAATAAAGAAGAGCAGTTTGCAGTACTGGTGTGGATGTGTGTGTGTGTGTGTAACTGTGAGTCAAACTAATGTCACAAATTTTAAATTATTGAATTAGGCAATACAAGATTAAGTCTTTGAAATGCACTAATGTGGCACATCATCTCATAATTAGGATTTTAGGAATAGCTTCCTCACATTCCAACATGGCAAAAAACGTGCCCATTAATTTTTACTGCAGCTTATCCCAAGATTGAGGCAAAATCAGCTAACAGTTTAAGAAAGAATAGGGGGGTAGTTAGAAATCATTGTTCAAGGGCAATGATTTTGCTTCCATAATTTGTATTGTTACTTTCCAAACTTCCCTTTAGATGTACAGATAAGCCATCCCCGTTAATCACTTGACAATGATGTATATCCTACACTGAAGTCTATGCCAATAGATAAAAATAGCTTTAAAGAAATGTTTTATGTATAGTAGTATTCATCCTATATTACTTTTATGTGTTATTTAGTATTTGTATCATTTGCAACCAAATAGCATTGGAAGTAATTTACATGTTCAATAATTAGGAACTGAGCTAAGTAATCTACGTTATCTTTTGAGATGCTATTAACAAAGAGCTTACTATAACCAATTAAATCATCATTATGCTAAGTAAATAGAATAAAATCACAAGTCTTTTAGAATCTAAATTTTTAGAATTTCCAAAGAGAAGAAAATGTTCAGATTGATTATGTCTCTGGATTGTGAAACATGGGTATTAGTTTTTTCCCCCTATGGCTCTTTTTGCTGTGTCGTTCATATTATCTGCCATAAGGATTATTTTCATAATTTCAAGCAAAGCTAGAAATACTATTTAAGCGGCATTTAAATTATTCATAGGTACCATTGGAAACCTCAATTAACACAGTCACTGTTATGTTTGAGTATTCAGACAGTTCCGATATTATGAAATTTTAGTATCTTTAATAAAAATAGTTTCTTAAAGGAGGACAAGTTAAGGTTTAATTGTGGCTGTCACCCCAGTGCCATTCATGGCAATAGAATTGAATGTGCCTGAAGTGCGTATTGACTTAAACTTGGGCTACTGCCCCATGAGCGCAGTGACTGGGAGGTTGCTTCTGATGTTTTCTCAAGGTCATGTGCCGGCTATTACATCCTACTCACTCCCACTCTTCCTCTTATTTCCATAGTGACCCTGCTGCCCTGCAAAGGTCTTTCCCTTGAGGAAATTCTCCTACAATTCTCTTCTCTTTGAATACTCAGGCAGCAAATGAAGTCACCCTTTGAGTAAACCACCCAGCTAAGCGTACTGTGATTGTCCTGAGAGCACTTTTTATGATGCGATTGTACTGTAATCCCTGTGATTTATGTCTGTCTTCCTGGTGTACTTGAAGCTCTGCTAAGGGAAGAGCTTGATCTTTTGTTCCCTACTGGATTCCCAGTCGTTAGCATACAGTCTAAGCCTAAGAGTTCTGTAATCATTTGGTACGTACAGGAGTGAGCTCATTATGTCATAGAGACACGAGATGTGACTTTCAAGTGTAAAATCCTTGCCTGGAGTAGAGGCCTGGGAGTTAAATATTATGAGACTTGGTTGCTGTGTAGCAGAGTGAGAGTTGTGCCTTCTTTCGTACATATTAGTATTTCTGCTTGTATGTTTAGTTACCATATTCTTTTTTTTAAAGATTTATTTTATTTTTATTGGAAAGTCCGATATACAGAGAGGAGGAGAACCAGAGAGAAAGATCTTCCATTCGATGATTCACTCCCCAAGTGAGTGCAACGGCCGGTGCTGTGCTGATCTGAAGCCAGGAGTCAGGAATTTCCTCCATGTCTCCGACACAGGTGTAGGATCCCAAGGCTTTGGGCCGTCCTCGACTGCTTTCCCAGGCTACAAGCAGGGATCTGAGTGGGAAGTGGAGCGGCCAGGATTAGAACCGGCACCATATGGGATCCTCGGGCGTTCAAGGCGAGGACTTTAGCTGCTAGGCCATGCCGCCGGGCCCTAGTTATCAAATTCTTTTTTTTTTTAATTTATTTATTATTTTTAAATCATTAATTACATTGTATTATGTAACACAGTTTCATAGGTACTTGGATTCTCCCCACCCCTCCCCAAACCCTCCCACCATGGTGGATTCCTCCACCTTGTTGCATAACCACAGTTCAAGTTCAGTTGAGATTCCTCATTGCAAGCATATACCAAACATAGAGTCCAGCATCTTATTGTCCAGTCAAGTTCAACGGCTTCTTAGGTATACCCTCTCTGGTCTGAAGACAGAGCCAGCAGAGTATCATCCCGATCAATTAAAAGCTCCAACATACCATTAGCAAAAATTTACATCATTATGGAATTAATTGACATAGTAATGAGTAACCAATATGTTAAAAGTAAATGTGAGTTCTTAAGCACCTTCTGTGACCATCTCATTGACATTTCAATTTTAGTTTATACACAATATATAACAAACCTGACATAGTTATCAAATTCTTTTAGTCAAAACTGAAGCTTAGTATAGTGTTGTGGCTGATGTAAGGGAAGAAACTAGGCTACTTGGATTGAAGTGCCAGCTAGCATCTGTTAGCTCTGTGAACACTGAATGTTGTTTTTTTTTTTTTAAAGATTTATTTATTTTATTACAAAGTCAGATATACAGAGAGGAGGAGAGACAGAGAGGAAGATCTTCCTTCCGATGATTCACTTCCCAAGTGAGCCACAATGGCCGGTGCGTGCCGATCTGAAGCCGGGAACCAGAAACCTCTTCCAGGTCTCCCACGCGGGTGCAGGGTCCCAATGCATTGGGCCGTCCTCGACTGCTTTCCCAGGCCCCAAGCAGGGAGCTGGATGGGAAGTGGAGCTGCTGGGATTAGAACCGGCGCCCATATGGGATCCGGGGGCGTTGAAGGCGAGGACTTTAGCTGCTAGGCCACACCTCCGGGCCCTGAATGTTGTTTTATACCACTAGATCATAGTTCCTTTATCTGGATAGCTGGGTTACAGTACCTGTTGAGGTTGTTTTCAGGCAAAAAAGAGAAAATGCATGTGCTAAGTGTAGAATCCTAGAACATTGTATATTCAACAAGCCTATGAAGCACTAGCAGTTGTTTAACACAGATGTTTATCAATAACCATGAAGTGACATTAAGATTAATAACAATATGCATACTATGATTTTTACTTATTTGAGTAAAAGCATGTAGTGAAAAATCATTTCATAGATTTTACTTTGAGTTGTAGTTTAAAATCAAGTATTTATGTAGAAAAATTGGAAGAGAGATTGTATTCTGTTTAGCTGTAGTTCCATTAAGTTTTACCATACTATCTTGTTTGGAATAGCAAAATTCAATATTCTGAAGTTTGTGGCATAGTCAACAGCTACCCCCAAGTAATCATTTAAATCATAAAAAATATTAAAAATGAAATAGCAATTTTGTCATTGCTGGAGGATATTCTGAGGGACAAAAACGTGCCAAATGCAGTGTTGACCTGGAGGAAAAGCTTTGTGGGTTTTGTAAGCTGGGAGCTGAAGACAGTAGGACATGAGTACATACAAGTCATTCACTTCCCACTCTGCTCAGGAACACTACATTGTGAGGCAGCTGCTTTGTTGTTTCTTAAATGCTTGTTTGTCTCCAAAATAAAATAAGAAAATAATAGCATGTGTTTTCATTGCAGTCTCTATTTGAGATGCCCTCATATTATGGTACCTGGGTTTAATATTCATCTCTGCTCCTGACTCCAAATTCTTGCTAACACACATCTTGGGAGAACACAGGTGATGGCTGGAGTAATTAAGTCACTGACACCCAAATCAGAGACATGGTTTGTGTTCCCAGAACCTATCTCAGCCTTGGCTGTTGTGGACATTTGGAGAATGAGCTAGTATACTGAAGTTCTCTCTTTTTCTTTGTGTTTCAAAGAAAATTAAATAGTAAATATCACAGAATACTTAGGTGAGAATATAGTACAAACATAAATATGTTCCCCAAAGAATTTGTGGTAGGCTTAAAAGTCCAATATTGTTCGGTCTTTATTGGTTATCAAAGCCTTAATTTGTAGATACATTATCAAAAGTGTTGTTGGAGACATGTATATTTATGACATTGTTAGAATAAATGGGTAATGCACTGCTAGTTAGTGGTTTATGACAGGAAAAGATATATCATAAAATTTTACTGAAGGTGGAAGAACAATCTTGCTTGGTGGCATTGAATCTGAGCTGAGTTGTCCTTTTGGCAATATTGTTTGGTCTTCAAGGTGGAGTTATGGCTAGTAGTTCAGCTCACCTCCAACTGTAAACACAGGGGCAGCAGAATTATATACATACAGCCAATGAGTCTTCAGAGATAAACCTGGTATCTGTAGCATAATGTGTGCTCAGTAAGTGTTGGTGACACAGTGAATGATAAAGTAATTGGCGACTTTGATCAAAGGACGAATCTTGTTGAAGATCAGCAAATGAAGACTTTGGTCAACATGTTTAGTATGTTTTTAATAAGATATGCCCGTTCTGTCCCAAATGTATGAAAATATAAAATGTGAAGAAATATAAGAGGGATGAAAAAGTGAAGTCAAGTTAAAAAACAATTAAACACATATGTGAACCAGAAATGGAATGCAATCCTGAAGCAGAGAGTTAGGCTGAAGGTGTAAAAGGGTTTGCTCCCCAGAAAGAAGCAAAGCAATAGAAGGAGAGTTTGGGTTTTGTGGATGTCAGGGTAAATGCATATGTTATGGGCCCAGGTTCACTGCTTGCACTGAACTCTTGGAGATCTTTACCTTAAGAGTGGCTAAGAACATGCGTGGCCCAGAAGAAAAGTGAACCCAACACAAGCTAAGAGTCAAGACACTAATTAAGCGTCAAGACTTAGAAAAGTGAACTTTAAAAAATCAAATTCAGAAAGAAATGCAACTTATTGCTCATATTCACACATTTGATAACTCCACTTCCTTCTCCCCAATAAGGCCTAGCATATAATTATAACTGCAAGTGATCCCCAGGAAACCAAATTGAGTGGAAGTTTTCTCAGAGAGCTTAGGATCAGAGCAAGAGAGACTGATTATATGACTGAAAGACTTCATGACAAGCATTCACAAACTTCTATGAGAACAAGAATGCAAATATTTCTGTTACTGTGGTACAGAAGTGATGTGGATAGGGAGCAGATGAGTATTGGCAGCTCCTCCATGCTGTCTTGCCCAGGCTGACACAGCATGTGTGGTTCATGTTGGCTCTGCCCAGTGTGTACCAGGCAGCTGTTGTGGCAGCCATGTCTGGCCACATGACATTCCAGCCCAGTGCAGATGATAACCTCTATACATCCAAACCCTTTTCCCATGTACTATCTAAATCTCTCTTATGTGGACCACCCAACTCCCTATTCCCACATTCCATGTAGTAGAAAGTCTTAACTTCTGCAGTTTTTTCAGCTTACGATCATTAGCAGGTAGAAATGTCCAGTGTGTTTTTAGGCTGTGTCATTATAATATTTTTAAACTACAACTACCATGACTGACACTCCTTCTCCCATTATATGCTTGATGTCATGACACTTCATAGATTTACAAAAAAGAGCAGAGTTGAGGATATGGAGAAAAGGGAACACTTTGTTAAAAAGATTTGTTTGTTTATTTGAAAGAGAGAGAGAGGTACAGAGAGAAAAGGAGGTATACCCACTCAGAAATGTGCTGGCTCCCTCCATCTGCTGGTTCATTCCCAAGTCTGACCCAGTGGCCGGTAATGGCATCCCATGTGGCTAGAGGCCTCAACCGTAGAAATACCTGCTGACTAAGCCTTTAACAAGCCAACAGCCCAAGGATATAATTTTTTCCCTAAAAGAACTGTTTAATATCTTTCCCCCGATTTGTGGCCTCTGATTCTTGTCAGTGTGTAACTCTGGTTAATTCTACAGGAGAGGCCATTTTGCTTATGAAACATTATTGTGGTTTACTTCAGTAAACTGTAATAGACACATCAGTCTACCTGTAGCAGACCAGAGCTATGGTCTCTCTGTGCCTCAGCCCTACTGTATCCAAATCTTGTATTTAACAAGGTCTCTAGAAAAAGCATGCTTATTATAGTTTGAAAGCATTGCAGTGTCTTATTGTACCCATGCTAATTAGGAAAAAAAGATGTCTCCTCTGAATGACAGAACCAGGTGAAGGTTATTAAGTTTGAGGATATAGACAGAATTTCTGCAATATGTTTTTGTATTCTAGGGCATGAAGGATACACGGTAGCCCTGATTGGCATGGACATCCCCACACGTTGAACCTTCAAGCTAATCCGATGGTGTCAGTGAGGGGTAAGGAAACAAAGCAAATTTTTAGTTCATCACTAAGTATGTTTCCCAAAAGCCTTGTTTTTAAAATCATCTTTTCTTTGGGCAATTACAAAAATTCTTTCTCCCTCACTTCTTTTCAGCAAAGTGTGGGCAAACTGATGCAAGTCTTGTTTTGATCAGCACCTTGTTAACTGGGGCTTTTACAGTATCCTGGTTGTGATAAGCTCATATGTCAGGACTGACAAGCCATCACAAAGCACCAAAGGGTATCTCGGCTGGCCTTCACTTAGTGGTACGAAATTGAAGCAGATATAGGTAGAAGTGCCTAAGCAACGACTCCCAGGGGTATAGAATGGCATAAGAGAGTTTGGATACAGGTTTGATTCTTAGTTTGTCAGATTAAGTACTGTGTGCTCTCAGAGAAACCTGATTTCCTAAGGACTACTGTACTACTACTATACCACTGGGGTGGGGACCTGAGGGTTTAAATGTTTTGAAAGGGCTTTCGGAATGGTTGTACTACTGAATCACTTTTGATAATAATTAACACTCTTTGAGCTTTAAATTTTTTTCCTGTATGACATGAGAGTAGTATTTTTTTTTTTTTTGACAATATGGCACAAAATCACACGGGAAATGCTTTCCGGAATGCAGAGCAAATCAGAGCCCATGTGGCGGTCTTTGATCTGCTTACTGGTGTGTCACAGGGTAGAATTCAACAGGGTCAGAGCAAGGTAAGTTGGGGTAAAACCTGAGGTGACAGAACTGAATGCAAATGAAGGCCCTCCTTCATTGTCTACAGAAAGAGTCCTTAAAGTGCATACGATCTGTAGGAGATCAGAACTGTGAGACAGTGTTACACACAAAGCTGCATTTCAACGGAAGAATGGAACTTACATCCAAATGGGACCTATACAGTATTGCATTCCTCCTATATAATGCTACATGCTGTCTTTTTTTGCAGGCAGCTTGAGGTCAGAGTTTGGGTCTTTGCTTTTCCAGAAGTATAAAAGAAGTTTCTTAATTCTAGGTAGAGGAAAAACTCCCCCAAAATATTGGTGGGTGATTATAAATTGTTGCTGCCTTCCCAAATGATTGAGCATAAGAGTGGGGTTAATTAAGGATATTTTTCTGTACCTTTATTTCATCATGTCATTGCAGCTTTCTTGTATCATTTGGAAAAATTCACAATGTTCTCTCTGAGCATCAAGATTACATTCCATTCCTATGTAAATCATAAGTGACTAATTTTGGAAAAGGATAGGCTATATATCCATACTGCTTTTCCTTCCTTTCAGAACTCATCTCTGATGAACTTACCATGTTTCTGAACAAAGCCAGCCACTTTGAAATTGTGTCTTTCTGTTAGATGTAGCCTGCTCAGCCAGCTAAGTGGGAGAGAATGAACTAGCTGAATTGGCAAAACAAATACCAGCTTCAGCTGATGGGTTAGTTAACTCATTGCTGTCTAGATTCACTGTTTGACAGAGTCCATGATTCTTGAAAAGAATCACTCCTGAAAGTGAGTGATGTTGGGGAAAAACATCAGTCTAATAGGCCACACTCCCATTCCATCCTGCCCTGTGTGACCAGGAGATAGAGACAACACAGGACGCTGAAGTTTTCTTTCTAATTAAAAGTGTTGGCCAAGCAGATGTAGAGATGAGGAACTTTGCAAAGTTTGAAGGATGTGTTTACACTTGCTTTCTTGCCAAAAAGGGACTTTTCAGTTTTCCAGGCTGGGATTCCTGTGTGGGGACTGATGCTTTCACCTGAGTTACAGGAAACAGAACTGAATCAAAACACTAATGTGGCTGGGGCTAAAGGATGTGCCGGTGCTTTGCAGCAGCAGGTCTCAGCAGAGAAGCTTGATCTGACCTCAAGCAAAACATTAACGTTTGGTCAGGTGAGATAAATGTAGGAGATTTCTGAGATGGGAGCAAGACAAGCATGACAGAGCCAACCGGTGCTATGGGAGTGAGAATTCAAGAGCTTGTTAATCTCTGTCCTTGCCTGAGGATGTATGGGTGGGGGCATGTGTAGGGTGATGGCTGTCACTTACAGAAGTAGAGTCTATGGCCAAGAAGAAGCCCATTCAGAGTGTTGGTTAAAGTCATCTTTAGGCCACAGGAATTCCAGGGTTCTAGTTCCTCATGTAAACTTCCAGTTATGCCTAAATGCTCTGGAAGAGCAAATAGGTACAGGCAGTTAATGAACGAATCCTACTTCCAATCAGATGATAAAATACTCAGAATCCAAAAACTGGTATGAAATATGTGTGTGCTCATTTTTATTTCCTGCGTATCTACCAAAACCTGTTTATAGAATGTGCCTTGGCTGAATATCAGGAAGTACCTTGTGGTTTTGCTTCCCTCTTCTGTTTATCCCTTTCCATATTTTTCTTTCAATTCATTTTTTTTTTTTAGAATTCTACACATGTTCCTCCCACCCTGGAGTCTAACCTGCATGCTGATGATTGCCAAATTACCAAAGTCATGCTAGTTACTGGTTTTATCCTAGAAGAATGGTCGTGTGCCCTTTGCGAGGGGAGAACTGTACTGCTTTGTGTGCATTCTCATAGCTTAACCATCTGTGTCTCTCTGTCTTTACTGTCTCCTGTCAGACTCATACCCACTGGGAATGACAGGCATAGACAAATTCTTCTGTGTTTTTAAGTTGCTGATTAGTAAACTTACTATTCAAAGAAATGTTTTTGAGTTTTGACTGTAAAAGATAAAGTACAGTATTTCTCATTACATGTAGAGTATGTAACATATGAATGTCCACTCTTTCGACCACTCACTTCCTTTCCTTTATTGCATAAAACTTATCAGATTGAACTTAATATTTTCTTTAATAACTTAAACAAATCTCTCCTGGGATTTGAATTTATGGAAACTTTCCCTTTAAGAGAAACTTAGCCATAGGTTGAAATAAACCACAGCCTGATGTCAAGGTGAAATAAAGCTTTGGATTAGGAGGAATTATTCATGGGTTTCATAATTGACAATCTTGTTCAAGGTAATTGGAACATCATTTTAGAAACTTGTGACTTGATTGAATTTTAGTCCCAGCATCTAGGCTAAAGTTATGCAGAATGTATAATAATGTCTGAAATAAAGGCAAAATGAATTTTGAACAGAAAATTTTCTGTATTAGTGGACATAAACGTGCAAGATTTTTTTTTTTTTTTAGTAAAAGTAATCCCCATGTATGGCTCCTAAGTTTAGGATTCTTTTAACCAAGGAAGATATACCAAGTGAAGAAACCCTTGTTGGAACATCAAAAGAATATAGATTAAGGCCAGTGAAAATTCAGAATAACTATTACTTGTTTCCTTTCTGTTACACCCTTGGCAGCCATTAGTAAATGATTATAGCTCACTTTTTCACTGGACCTGAAGGTTAGTCTTGAGATTATAAGTATAGTTTGCCAAGTGGGTAGTGATAATTATGAAACACAACTCCTCTCCTTTGCTTAGTTTAACTTGCTAGAGAAGCCTCTGTGACATGTATTAGAGAAGCATTCTGAAATATCCTGGAGGAAAAAGGAAAAATGATCAGGTACAAAGGTGATCCTTCTGTAAATTGGATGTAATTCTTTTACATGGATGATTAAAGAGATCTTGGCAAAGAGAAGCTTGGTAAAGAGAAGCTGAGGGCCCCTGCCACCTTGCCAGCAATAAGCATTGACACGCCAGGCATGCCAGGGAGCCACCTTGAAAGCAGATCTTCCAGCTTCAGTCCTACTTTCAGATGGTGGGGCCACACTGACCATCACCTTCTGAGTCATGCTAAGCACCCAACGGAACTATTCCTGAATTCTTGTTTCATGGAAATTATGAAAGATTCTTTTATTTCACCACATTTTGAGGGAGTTGTTTGTTATGCTTTCATCACTCTTTCTTGCCTTAACACTGGAGGAGTTAGACTAGAAAGGGAAGGGGACAATGTGAAAGTAATGAGGTTTTTTGAACCACTAAGTCTACCTCTTTCACCTGTAATAGATACAATCAGAATTTTTACTAGATTATAAACTCAAACTGGATTTATGGGATCTTTCTAAAGTGACATCAGTAGACAATAAATACAAATTTTACATTACCTAATTGGCAAGTTATTTGGAAAAAAGTACATCTTGTCATGTGTGTACCCTGAGGAACTGAAACTTTCAGTAAACCATTTATAGATCAATTAATATTTTTCAAAATATTGTTGAGTGGAAAAATATTCTCTCTCCTCATGATTTAGGCCAGTCACTGACCATGGCCAGCATGGACCATGGTCCACAATGATAGTGCCCTGGGCTGAAAAGCTAGCTCTCTAGAGTAATGAAGCTGTGAAGCATGGTGTAATTTCCAATGTTGTTAGAAAATAGGATTAAAAGATAAGGTTATTTTTGGAGCTGGTGTTGTGGCAGGTAAAGTTGCAGCCTCCAACACTGATATCCCCTGTGTGTGATGGTTTGTGTCCTGGATGCTCCACTTGCAATCCAACCACCTGTTAATGGTCCGGGAAAAGCAGTGGAACATGGTCCAAGGACTTCTGCTGTTGCCATCCACAACAGTGGGAGAACTGAAATAAGCTCCTGCTTCCTAATTTCCTAGCCCAGACCTGGCTGTTGCAGCCATCTGTAGAGTGAACCAGCATGTAGAGACTTTCTCTCTGACTCTCTGTTTTTCCTACTGTCTGTGCAAGTATGTCTTTCAAATAAACAAATCATTTTTAAAAAGATTTATTTATTTTTATTGCAAAGTCAGATATACAGAGAGTAGCAGAGTCACAGAGAAAGATCTTCCATCCACGGATTCACTCCCCAAGTGGCCACAATAGCCAGAGCTGAGCCAATCCAAAGCTAGGAGCCAGGAGCTTCTTCTAGGCCTTTCATGTGGGTGCAGGGTCCCAAGGCTTTGGGCCATTCTTGACTGCTTTCCAAGGCCACAAGCAAGGAGCTGGATGGGAAGCGGGGCTGCCTGGATTAGAACTGGTGTCCATATGGGATTCCAGTGTATTCAAGGCAAGGACTTTAGCTATTAGGCTACTGTGCCAGACCCTCAAATAAACAAACCTTAAAGAATACCTAGTTTTTGAAAACCATGGATAGTTTTTTTTTTTAATGTGCATTTCCTGTAAACTTTTTGAATAACTTTTGTACCAGTTTGGCAAAACTATACCTATGACATAATCAATGTCAAAAATGTTATCTGTGTGAAGAGCTTTCCTTTCTTGGTCTGTCACATTTATAAGCTATAAAAGCATGGAAGGCATTTTGTAGATCTTTCTCTTGATTTTGATGAGGCTCTGGTGGTGTTCCAATCATTCCTATCAAAGTGAAGGATGATGACAGTTTGAGTATTCACCTGATGCACTGCTGGGTGGTTAATTCAGTCCTTGTTTAAGTCAGATTAGCTCTGCTTTCAAAGATGCGGAGAAATCGGTCACCATAGTATGGCTGTGCATAAAGTTAATATTTGCCTTTTGGAAACTAATGATTTCTTTCCATTTTTCTGTTTTATTATGAAGAATACTGTACAGTAAATGGCCTTTTTAAAGGCAAACTTCTGGAGATTACTTTAGGCAAGTTCAGCTACAGCAACAGCTTACAATAAAGATTTCAATCTGGGCTCAGTTCTAATAGACTCAGAATTGTTTTATTCTTTTATAAACAATGTAACATTCCATTCCTTTATCCTAGACTGTCACTGGGTTCTGGTGCTTACTGAAACGGATCACCTGGACACTTCCCACGTGGTACTGCAAGGCACTTGCCTTGGGTGTGCACCATGTCCGTTATCTGTGCCCCACCAATGTGTGGATGCGATAGAGGTCTGGTGGCTCAGAGCACTGGTGGTGTCTCTCAGGGACAGAAGAACCCTTGGCATTGACTCTCACCCTCTGGGCACAAAGCAGAAACGCATCTGTGCGGCTTGCTCTAAGCCTGCCACCCTGAGGAAGAACAACATTCAGTTGACTTTCATAACTCACTGGTTTTTGAAAACAAAATTGTCATATTAGGATTCCCCTAGTTTTACCTATAAAGAAGTTGCGGTTAAGGGGGTTGCTGACTTTCCCAAGATCAGACAGCTGGAAATGGGCAAGACTAAGTGCCAAGTCACAGCCTTTTGGATCACACAGCATCTCCTTCTTGCCCTCGATTTCATCAATTCCTTTCCTCTCCTCTCCTACCCTCCCCTTCCCTCCCCTCCCTTCCCCTCCTGTCCTTTCCCTTCCCTTCCCTCCCCTCCCCTCTTCTCTTCTCCTTTCTTTTTTCGCTTCTTTTTTTATTTTTGAAATTATTTTATTTCTATTTGAAAGAGAGAGGGAGAGAGGTGTCATCCATCCTCTGGTTAACTTCTCAAATGACTGCAAAGGCCTCTGCTGAGCAAGGTCAAAGCCAAGAGCTAGGCACTTCTTCAGAGTCTCAGTGTGGGTGAGGGACCCAAGTAGTTAAGCCATCCTCTGCTGTTTTCCTAGGTGCATTGGTAAGACCATGCATTAAAAATGCAGCAACTGGGACTAGAACTGGTATAACTAAAGTTTCTACCTTTTGCAGTTGATATTAATGATAGTTTCTCATCTATACCCTCTTCCTTGTATTTGTTTAAAACTATATGTTCATTTATACTAAAAATAATAATAAAAAGGAAATCTTTTGACCATCTTGGTGTCAAGTAACACAAGTTATTATCATACTTGAAGTTCCTGAAGGTCAGTTCAGGCATTGTGATTATATGATGATTTAGGAATGGGCAAATCATGACACTCTGATTACTGAGATGTGAAGGGAAGTTTGGGAAGGGAGGTGGCAGGGATTGTGGCTAGTTTTTACTTTATAAAAACATAGCAGAGAGTGTTATGTTGCATCTATTCCTCTGGGTGTTGTAGTTAGCACGACTGGGGCATTTTTGTTCAAATGAAGCCTGCACCAAGGATGGCATAAGATGCTTGTGTAAATACTTGCTAAGCTTGTGGTATTTTGTGATTCAGTAGATGAAATTTCTACTCAGGGAAGTGGGAATTAGAGGCAGGAATCTGCAATGAGTAAGCCATAAGATTCAGTGTTGGGGCAGGAGGGCCTTCAGGTGCCTCTGCATGACTGCACACATGCCTCTATCCTCATGGAAAGAACCTGGGTTCTTGATGGCATGGCTAAGCTCTTGGATCAGTCATCCATTGATGATACCTTTCCTTATTGTTTAAGTTAGTTTGACATGCTTTAGAAAAAAAACCAAATAAAAGCATTTGACTGATAAAAAAAATTTTTGAATTACATCTGTACCCATAGCAAGACTTGCTTTTCACTACCACTGTGATAGCTGCAAGACCTCCTTCGTTGTTTTTTTCACTTTCTGAAGATGTACAAAGATATTCGAGATAACATTAATGGGAAAAAATATTCCACTAGAAAGAAATATAACCCTGTAAATATGTATGAACAGATGAAAAAAGAAGAAATTGTTTAGTTTTGGAAAAAAATCAACTATTGCTGCTAATATCCAACGACAAAAGCCTTCATGGTAGATATTAATAAGAACTTACTAAATTCACATCTCTGTGGGAAGCTCCAAGATGGGGGCTCAGATCTACATGTACTTATCCTTTCAGACATGTAGTGGTTTTCTTCCTGGGATGACAGAAGCGCAAGAAGGTCATAGGAAACCTGAAGGGGCTTTTGAGGTCGGCACTACTGGGCCACACCATGACCTCTACCCTCATTGACTTGATGGGTACAGGTCCTGTGGTTGAGTTCAAGGTCAAAGGGTATAGATTGCTCTTATAGAGAAGAACTGCAAAAACGGGACAAGACTTCAATCAGCCAAACTACTTAACCCACATATTTCCTATGCCTTACTCATATTGCTCCTGCAATTATATTTGTTGTAGAAAGAAGTTTTCTTTAGAGGATGGGGTAATCTGAAGGGTGAAAGAATACAAAAGGAGCTCAAGGAAAAGCTTGGTGAAATTATTGCTATTATTTAGAGCTGATTGAGTCCCAGTTGTGAGGGAGCTAAGGGGATGGGGAGGAAGATATGGATGATCTAAGAAGGGATTAGGTGGTGCTAGGTGATTGAATGGGCAATATGATCAGTAGGAACAGGGAGAATATCACTACAGGGTCCAGATTCTTGGCTTAGGTGCTTATGGCAGTAGTGAGGAACAGAGAAGAATATCAGCTTTGAGGACCTGTGGGATGTTCCTGTGAGCTTTTGAGTCTGACTCTCAGCAGATAGGTCTGTGCTAGAAACAATGATTGGAACATCATCAACGTGAAATAGTTAATATCTTATGTAAAGGACACTATTTTTTCTATACATGGACTTTCTGGGCTTTTAATAAAATTTAATGTCTAAGATGCTTATGTCTAGAAAAAAGCAGTTGAGATACCATGGGCTTAAAAGATGAACAATGAAAGAAAAACTCACAGAGGACATCTCCTTCAATAAGTCAGTACAGTTGAGTCTCAGAAATGCAAAGATAAAAAATGATTTGCTGTAATTAGAACTCCTTTCCCCCAAACTCAAAATTCCAGGCCAGTGCGGTGCCCTGATCTGCTCTTCCCATTTTGTGATGATGAAGTGTGGGTGAATGGGAAGGTGTGTTCCTCCTAGTCTTATACATAGGAATATGATGATCCATTTTAATTCCCTTCAAATGGAAATAAGGTTCTCTGGCCCCAAAACCCTTCACAATGTATATTTATTTGTTTTCAAACCTCAGTTCATTTTCAGTGAAAAGATTTTAGCATTTTGGTTTAAACAAGCATTTCTGTAAGAGAATATTTGATTTCACTTAATTATTCAGGATCTTGGTATCACCTGTTGTTTTAGTGCAACAACTTAAATCTTTTGTTCCTGTCTATATTGTTCAATTGCTTCATAATGTATAAGGAGGAGATGAATTAGAACAAAAACAATGTCCCTGGAAACAACTTGCATGTGTTAAACATTTTTTCAGAAGTGGTTTGTATCAAGAGAACAATTGCTTTCCTTAGAGTCATTCAGATCACACCCAGAAAGTGTGGCTCACATCCCTGAGTGGTGCTTGAATTGAACCCGAGTCTGCGGTTGTCTTAAAGGCAGTTGCTAATAAGGGGCCTTGTTGAAGAGGCAGCAAAACTGTTTATCGTGACAAAAACACTTTGCCAGTCATGAAGACTGTTAAGAAAACAGTTGTTGAGCTCCATTTTTTGTTTTCAGTCTCCTAAGGCAGTTCTTTGTTCTTCCTCAGGAACTGGGTAGTAAAAGCAAGAACCTCACATGGAAGTGTTAGAAAGTTCTATTTCTGAAGGAATGCTGATATCACGATTTTTTTTTAGCACCCCAGGGCCAGTGTCTACAGAAACCTGCCCAGTGCTCTCAGCCTGTTACTTCTCCCATCCCATGCCAGTCTACCAATACTCTTTTTGTGGCATAGGATGGGAATAGAATGTGAAATTCACAGTGTGATCCAATAGGGTTGACCATATCTGGCCTGTCATGTCCTTTTTTTCTGTAGCCTCTAGGTCTGTCCGCATATTTCTTCAGGCTTCAGTCATTCCTGGATTTCAGTTCAGTCTTTGCAGGTCCTGTGTAATCTTAGGTGAACTACTTAACTCCTAGTGGATACCATTTCCTTGTCTGCAGAAATGGAGAGAATAATGATACACAAGGTACCCATCTTGCAAGGACATTGGGTTGATTAAATAAGTTAATCCTTATGTTTGTGGCAAACAGTCCATGTTTAGTGAGCAGATATCATTATTTGTCAAATGAGAAGGCTGGAGTAGTAAGAATATCAGATGCAATGTGCATATGACACAGAGTGAATGTTAAAGGGGAGGATTGGCGGCTGGTAACTCCACAACTTCTGGTAGAGTTCTGAGGAGATAGTAGGAGTCTGCATTTTTTGCTTAATCCCAGGTGTTTCCAAAGCAGATGTTGGTAAAGGCACTGTGAGAACTTTCATGATGACTCCTAATCTCCCAGTCTAATTCACAGAGAAGAAGTAATTCACTTGCAACTAAAGCTGAGTCCCAGGCAACATTTTGAAGGCAGAATGGTGGCATGGTGGAGAGGTATGAGCTTGCCATAGGCAGGGGGATTCTAGGAATGAAGGCTCAGGTGGGGAGAGGAAGGAGGTACAGCCAGGAATGAGGCTGCATAACCAAATAAGTGAGGGTAGATGGGGAAGAGTGGATCCTAGAGGCATGGAGTGTGTATGAGGAGGCATCCCAAGGGCAGGAGCTGGGAAGGGAACTATTGCCTCATTATGGGTGGCAGTCCAGAGCTGGCATGCTGATTAGGGGGCAGCTGGCATGTTTCAGGTCCCAGCTCATTAGGACTGGCATTAAGGTGACAGGCATCAGAGCAGAAAACTAGCAGCAATCCCTTGAGGGAGTTCCTACTGACTGCATTTTGCAAAGTGTTCAGATCCAGTTCTGGGAGCTGCATAGGCCAGTCATTGTACAAGAGACATTTCCCCATTGGGCAGTGACTAAGGACTTTGCCTTGTAGCAGTGAAAGCTGAAGTATGCAGGAACTGGCAACAAGTGCTTAAGACTGTGTAAATATTTAAGTAAGCACGTTTTCCCTCTTCACTGGAAGTGGTAGAGGTCAGATTTGGACTCCAGCTGCAAGATCAAGACTGTCTTTTTTTTTTTTTTTTTTTTTCTGCCAGGCTCCATTTGTTTCTCTTCAAAGTCATTGCTAAAAACAACCAGGGTACTTGAAACAATGGGGGACAGGGGTGAGCAGAGAATGTCTTTCTAATAGGTTTTGGGGAGCACTGCTTGGGTATGCCTCTTGTCCCAGCTTGCTGGGTAGCAGGGACCAAGAGAATGCCACAGATGCTTCAGAGTCTCTAGTTTGTTTTCACTGGAGTGGCAGCTGGCTCATCCTGGGTGAACTGGGCAGCTGTGAGACACAGAATCTCAGTATCTTTTTGCCTCTGCGATTTATTCTAATGTATGGTGTGGAAGGAGTAAAGGAAACCATGTGGGAAAGAGAATCTCTAAAAAAGAAGATGGATACTGAGAACTGACTGCTATGACAGCCATCCTTAACTGACTGGGAGCAAACTGTCCTTGAAAAGTCACAGAAATATATTAATGTCTTACCGCGTTGCAGCATTGCAGCCATGTCATTGCTCCTAAGTGGATTATTTCTCTAGGTCCATCATGGCCAAAATGGTTAGGGAGTATTATTTACTTGGGACTCATTACTTTTAACTGTACTTGACTTTAATCTGGCCAGGGACTTCTTCATGTCAATTTAATTGCGGTTTTTAAATAAACTTTTACATAATGCTTCTCTTGTACTTTCGTTTCAACTCATTGTGTAGTGCCAGATATGTATCAATTTCTGTCTTGAGTTTTGCTTTCTGCTTTTGTACTCTTTTTTTTTTTGTTGTTTAGGAAGGGAATCTTAGGCAAGGGAAAAGCTTTAGGACAACAATACAATCTGGTAACACAGAAAATATCTTTAAACATGGCTTTGTAGAACAGAGATACAAGGCCATCCTTTGTTGTGATTTTTTTTTGTCTTTGAAGTTTAAATTGCAATTCCAAATTATAGAACTCAAACAAATAGAAAGTCACAGTTCTCCCTAGGAAGAGGTCAGTTTGCTAATGTGCAAAACAATATGTGTCTCACACCCCAGAGGAAGCATGATGGACTTGGGAAAATTCTCGATGGATACACACTATGAACCTGGAGGGGAGAACACAGTGCAGGGGAGGGGGGGGGAGAGCCCATTGCCAACTACATTGTATAAAAAAACAATAAAAAAATATGTGTCTCATCTGAATCAGTCTTTCAAAAACTGAGGTAGCTGTTTTTCCATCCAATAGGGAAAAGAACAGGTTCAAAATGTTAGGCATCTTATTAAAATGATGACAAAATAGCAAAATAGAATTTTACTGAATTATATCTACTTACAGAAGAATTTTACTGGACTATAAATATGTGTTGCTGATTTTGTGTGTTTTTTCACAGAATTAAGAATCTGGGAGAGATGGAAAGGTGTAGTAAATTGTTTTGCACCAGTGTAAGTCAGGTGATGCTACTGCAAGACTAAGCCTTAGATTCTGACTTATGAAATTTGGGAGGGAAGCCAACATTCAGAAGATACTGGGAAACTGTGAAATGTCTTTGAAGACCTGAAACAGAGATCAGTAATATCACAATATCCTGAAAGAAAGGTTCAGAATCCCAATCACAAAATGATGCCAACGGATTTTGACTATGACACATTCTGTCATCTAAAAACTATAAAAGGCTGGTTAGTAACTCCTCTTGGAAAACAATACTAGGCAAGAAGTTAACAGAAAGCTTCTAGTCCTTGGTGGATCCGATTGAAGTAAGTTTCAGGTATAAGAGACACGAGGCAGGCATGTCAGAGAGAAAACAGTCAAATTCCACAGGTGGTACAGCAATTATAGATATTGTATTTGCTGAACTTTTTTTTTTTTTTCAGGCAGAAGGAGCTTGTTCAATTGGTCTCTCCAGGGTCTAGAATTCAAAGCCAAGGCTGTGGCCCAAAAGAGGTGGAGTAATTGGTGGGGCAATGAGTTAAAAGTTGTGGTAGAAGTCAAGATAGGCTTTTTTGAGTAGGTCAATGGCAGAAACTTGGTAGTTAAAAATGAGTAGAGGTCATTAACAAGTGAGAGACACACAGGTTGGATAGTTGTTTCTGGGCCTCTGTTTCTTCTGACTGGCAAAGTAGGAGTTGGACAAAACATGGAATTGTAGTTTTTTTTTTTGATCAGTGTCATACTGACCTTGAGTGTTATGGAAATATCCATATTATCGACTGTACACGAATCATTTAGCTTTGAGAAAACATTGCTTAGAAATGGGATATGCTAAGTGTTTAGGAATGGCTAATATTAGCAAAGCTGTTTGTTAATGGGAATAAATTTATTGCAGAGATGTTTGACCTTCTCTGCTTATATGTTATCCATCTTTCATGTTCCTGTTTTCAGTCTCATGCTGTCTCTCATCTTAATTTTGCCTTATGTTTTTCCCAGGACCCTTTATGTTTTTGGGTTTTTTTTTGATTTCCAATATCTCCTCTTTTTTTTCTGGCAAGTCATCTTTATTAATGAATTCTATTTGATGTGAACCTAGATCTCCTAAAAACACTCACTACTTTGTCCTGAAAACACAAGCAATGGGGCTAAATTCTACAAATGTACCTGGGAAAATAGTACTTCTTGACAATTTACCTCTGAAAAATTCCATTGTCTCAGGATCATTAATATTCAGACTTATCCTAGATGTGTCTGACAGAGCAGCATTTTCTGGAAGATGCATCAAGGTACACTAGTCACATGAAAGGTTCTTTTATGGGAAGTTGAAATTTAGTTTAATTTATGCAAAGGTGGGAGATAGTCACATGAACACAGAGAGAGAGAGAGAGAAAGAGAGAGAGAGAGATGTTCCATCTGGTGACTCACTCCCCAAATACGTGTGACCACCAGGACTGGGGGGAGCTAAAGCTGGAGTGTGGAAATCTGAGCTTCGCGTGTGATGGGCATCCAAGGGCTTGAGCTGCCACCTGCTGCTTTCCTGGATGTGCGTGTGTGGGAAGCTGGAATTCAGAGTGGAGCTGGAACTCAGACCAAGCAGTATGCTATGGGTTACAGGTATCCCGAACAGGGTCTCAACTGTTGTTGAATGCCTGCCCTTCCTAAAATACTCTTTGAAAAGGACATAATGATCATGTTTGGGAGACAGTATATATTATACTCTGCTCTTAGAGACATGCTACAAATATTATCATACTAAGTGCTTGAAAAGTCTGGCACCCAATGAAACTCTCAGAAACGAAAATATGACCCCAAGTAATTGCCTAATACCTATAAAAAGTTCTATGGAATAGTGTTCCAAGAGGGTCTTAGAGAAGGCTCTCATTGAGTTTTCTTTTTTAAGTTATTAAACCAAGTGAAATTTACAGAGAGTTATCAGGTCCAGCTGAAAATAAAATCTCCTTTGCAAGCAAACGTTTTCTGTTTATATGCCATTTCTGTGACTCAGAAAACTGTTGCACCTACACAGGACATTTTGTAAGGGTTTATTTGTGATTACTTCACATTGGGAGGAGAATAAATAAGCACAGGAACTTGAGTATCCTCTTCCCACCCCCAGTGTTACCCAGAGATGATTCTGTGCTGAGAAAGGTGAAGTCAAGTGTGAACTGAAGATATTTGAACTAGAAATATACAATAAAGCGCTAATAGCTTTGTACTGGCTAGCACGACCTGACTATAAAAATACTTAGAACTTGTGAATTTTTCTTGAAGGACGATCCAGCTATTCAGCCACCTTGGACTTCTGTTAGTGTGTTATCCAAAGTCAATGAGTTGACTGGGCATTTATACAGAGATTAAGATGCCCACTTCTCATATTGGAGTATTTGGGCTAAGTTCTCAGCTCCTGAACCCAGCTTCCCAATAACACAGACCCTGGCAGTGATTGGATTATTGCCATGCTTGTGGGAGGCTTGTACTAAGTTTCTGGTCCCCAGCTGCTACCCTTGCCCAGCTACAAATGGTTTAGTATCTGGGGAGTGAGCCAGCAGTTGGGATTGCTCTGTCTCTTTTCCTTCCAGAAAAATAAAAATTAACTCAGTGAGAAATAAGCAAATTGTAATCTGGTTTATATTGAAATCTGAGGTGAAATGATTCTTTAAGGCAACAATGGATAAAATTACTACGTGGGGACAGGTAGGGGGACATTGGATAGTATCTCAGCAAGACTGGGCATTGTGGTGCAGCTCTACTCTCAGTTCCAGCTCCCCACTCATGCACATCCAGGGAAGCAGCAGGTGGCAGCTCAAGTCCCCGGTTCCTGTCACGTGGGAAACTCAGATTGATTTGCAGGCTCCAGCTTGTCTCCCCCCAGCCCTGGTGGTCACAGGTATTTGGGGAGTGAACAAAGAGCTGGAACATCTCTCTCTTTCACTCTCTCTCTCTGTGTCTATCTCCCTCCCTTCACATAAATAAAATAAATTTCAGTAAAAAAAATAATACTTTTCACCCCCACATCACTTGTCATAATACCAGTTCAAGTAACAGTAACTGTGCTTCTAATTCAGATACTTGCTAATGTATTTGGGAAGCAGTGGGTGGTTCAAGCACCCGAGTCTTTGCCACCCACATTGAGTTCCTGGATTTTGATCATCCTGGCCCAGCTCTGGCTGTTGAAGGCATTTGGGTGGTGAACCAATGGGGGAAAGATTTGTCTCTCTACTTCTCTTTCTGCCATTCTGCTTTTCAAAGAAATAAACCTTAACAACTTTGTGAGTCATATTTGCAGTTCAAGACTGCTGTTTGCTTTAGAGTACAGTTCCATCTTTTAAGCTTATAAGCTTTGGATAATCAACTGAAAGCAGAAGATGAACAGGAATGGAAGTGGAATGGGGGCGATAGGTAATCTCACAGGGCTAGTGATTTCACTCCCAGTTTTATGCAGTGAGTGAGTATATGTCCTGGATAGACTGAGTGAGACATATGATTGTGATTTTTCTACAGGAGCAGGCTGTTGTGTAGAGGTGATTCCAGTGTTCCAAGATCTACAGCAAAGACTCTAAACACAAATCAACCACTTCTGAACCTTGACTGCAGAATCAGTGGTTGGTTTTTCTGAACTTTTGAGAGAATTCATTTCAATGACAGCACATTTCTAAAGAAGTTCAGTGATACTTTGGTGTGTGTAAGTTTTTACCGGTGTCAAGGTTTAGCGTTAACCTCTGTGTAACTGGAGACACTGCTAGACTCCGGCAGTTGTGGTTTCTTAGTGCTCTGAGTCTTTATCCTGTTTCTCCAACTGTCCTTCTCCAGCAGAAGCTGTGGGAGGAAACTGAAGTTTTAGGGGTTATCATAAAAGATGCTTTTAACCTTGTAGGTGGACAACTATCCTGCCTAGTCAGGCAACATTTCTGGAGACAGGGAGAGGTGGTGGTGAGCAAGGGGATTCAGTGTCACTTGATTCTTTTTCTCTGACGCATTGTAAATATGAATATAGTCAATTGTAAACTGCTTGATTCAGCCACAAGGCCTGAAATGAGAGAAGCTGGATAACTGTTTCTGATGCCCTTACCGTTGTAGTTTACTTAAGCATGATTATACAGGAGCTAGCAGTATAATGCCATTCATTTTTATGTACGATTTTAATCTCCTTACTAAGAACAAATGATGGCACACAGGTGTGCCATGATTTATAATGATTTGATATGTAAGTTTCCACTTTAAGAAGGTAAACGTGCTATGATTCAGTAAAAGCCATCTTTGAATTATGGTGTTTTCCCAGCTAGTGGTACTTGGCATAATGCTTGCTTGTGATCCTGAGCAGGATCAGTAAGTCACAGCTCCTGTGATCATTACCAGGACACAGCTGAGAAACCACATCATGCTGCATTGCTAAACTAGGATGTTTGGTAGTTCATTGCTTAAGTGTACTTGGAGCTCTGATGTTTTCAGTTTGTGATGGGATTATCAGGATGTAACCCCTTGGTCAGTTGAGGAACATCTATATTTAACTAGTACTTTGAAAATATCATGGTGACTCATTACTACAATTCATCTCAGTGATATCTGTATATAACAGTTAAGCAGATTTTAGCAATTCTGAAATAGTTACATACATGATGATTATAAAAACCGTTGGTTGTATCATCAAATACAATATGCAGTCATTTGTGTTGATTAAGTATCTTAAAGTATAAAGTTTCTTTGCACAGAGGCACAAGCACTGTGATTATTTCTGGGGAGAGGATCTAGGAGGATTTGTTGGGATCTGTTTGGATTTAAAAAATCATATCCATATACCCCTAGCTAAAATAATTTTTAAAGATTTATTTTTATTTGAAAGGCAGATTTACAGAGAGAAGGAGAAACACACAGAGAAATATTTCATCCTCTGGTTTACTCCACAAATAGCCACAAAGGCTGGAACTGGATCGGTCTGCAGTCAGGAGCCAGGAATTGCTGGGTATCCCACATGGGTCCAGGGATGCAATGACCTGAGCCATTCTCTGTTACTTCCCCAGGCCATAAGCAGGCAGCTTGATTGCCAGAAGCCAGGACTAGAATGGGCACCTGTAAGGGATGCTGAGAATAAGTCTATTGAACCACCATGCCATTCCCAGTAAGTTTTAAAAAAGATTTATATTTTTTTATTGCAAAGTCAGATATACAGAGAGGAGGAGAGACAAAGAGGAAGATCTTCCATCCAATGAAGCCACTCCCCAAGTGACTTCAATGACCAGAGCTGAGCTGATCTGAAGCCAGGAGCTAGGAGCCTCCTCCAAGTCTCTCATGTGGGTTCAGGGTCCCAAAGCTTGAGGCTGCCCTTGACTGCTTTCCAAGGGCACAAGCAGGGAGCTGGATGGGAAGTGGAGCTGCTGGGATTAGAACTGGTGCCCATGTGGGATCCTGACACATGCAAGGTGAGGACTTTAGCCACTAGGCTACCATGCTGGGTCCTCCCAGTAATTTTTGTGCTTAGAAAAGCCCGTTAGATGGCACTGAGTCTCCAGAAGGAGTTGAAAAGGCCCAGAAGCTAGGATGCCAAGCACTGGGAAGGGCAATTGATAGCACCCTACTGTGGCTGTTGTTGGTTGCAAGAGGCTCAGCTGACCAGAAGCGTGTGAGGCCAAACAGCAGCCGGTGGTGCAGGTCTGTTCCTGGACTGCAGCCTGCAGAAGGTCTGAGTGGTACCAGTAAGGACATCTGTTTCTCCGAGTTTGTGCAGGAAGGACAGGAGTGCAACTTAGGTCCATGCCGAGAACTGTTGTGAAGGACTTTACTTTGTTGTTCTGCTCACAATATTTCCTTGGCTTGGCCTGTTGGTAATGAAGAGGTTACTGAGCCATACAGTGGGCTCTGGGCAGCACAGCGGGGGTACACGGAAGCAGCCAGAGAGACAGGGCTTGGGCTGAAAGAGTGAGGACCTCTTCCTGGGAGGGCGGGCACTCTCTTTGCAAGTCTGCCTCTGCTTGGTGCCTGTGGCAGACTAGTTCTGCTCGCTTTGCAATTTGATAGATTTGTCTCCCTGTCATCCCTGAAAGTCTCTCTTCACTGAACAGCTGTGATATTATTTCTACTATTTTTTCAGACATGTTTTCCCCCCTTTGGCTTGAAGGCAGCTATAATTCTGTCTCTGGCATTTTTGATGATTGATTGAACTTGTCTTCAGATGCCACCGTTGGTTTCCACCTGTTCTTCAAACACCAAAGGAAGGTTTTGTACCCAGTCAAGGAGTGTCAAAGACAGGGTTACCTATGCTGTGAACTGAACCATGCTCCACTCCTCCCAAATTGATTTGTTGCAGTACTAACCTCAGAATGGCTGTGTTGTGGAAATAATGCTTTTTGGAGGTGACTGAGGTAAAAATCTGAGGAGGAGTTGCTAATCAGATGGAGTCAGTGGCCTTATAAAAACGTGAAGAGAGGGCCCGGTGCGGTAACGCAGTGGCTAAATTCCATACCTTGCAAATGCTGGGATCCCATACGGGCACCAGTTTGTGCCGTAGTTGCTCCATTTTTTATCCCTCTCCCTGCTTGTGGCCTGGGAAAACAGTAGAGGATGCTGCAGAGCCTCGGGACACTGTACTCTGGCTTCTGGCTTCAGATTGGCTTAGCTCCAGCCATTGCGGTCACTTGGGGCAGTGAGCCAGTGGATGGAAGATCTTTCTGTCTCTCCTTCTATCTGTAAATCTGAGTTTCCAAGAAAAACAAATAAATCTTAAAGGAAAAAAAAAGATGGAGAGAGTAATCTCTCTCCATATACTTGCATGAGGGAGGGCCATGTGGGCACACTACAAGAAGGTGGGAATTGCAAACCAGAATCTTCACCAAGAAGCTGGCCAAGCTGGTACCTGATCGCAGATTTGTCAGCCTCCGGACCAGAAGAAAGTTTCTATTGGTTCACTCACCAATTCTGTGTTGATATGGCAATGAGATGACCAAGAGGATGTAAAACTAGCATTTTCCAGGGGAGTGGAGTCGACTCCTAGCCAGGGATTTATCATCTGTGTGGATTGGTAATGGGTCATCCTACCGTAGGAGTTTCATCTTCAAAATCAAGATGTTTTAGAAGGGAGGCAGTGTGAGTCCTGATTATAAACATACACGACATTTTTTTTTTATTTAGTAAGAATGTGACTCTGCACTTTGTAAATTGATAAAACTTTTCATTCCAGTTTTTAATAGTTGAGTAGATTGTTAACATCACCTTTGTCATGCATCAGGCATAGTTTCATGCTTGAGTGTGAGGTCTAGATTTGGGCATCAAATGGAGAGCATGTGACTTTGATATACTTTACATGGATTTTACATATATGAATTGGTGTTGTCATGTAGTACGTTAAGCTGCTGCCTGGGATGCCTGCGTCGATCCGAATCCTGACCACTCTGCTTCTGATCTGCCTCTCTGATAATGTGTCAAACAGGGCAGCAGAAAATGACCCAAATGCTCTGGTCCCTGCACTAAGGTAAGAGAGGCAGCCATTGTGGCCATTTGAGGAGTAAAACAGTAGATAGAAGATCTACTATCTTATCAAATAAATAAATAAAAATATCCAAAAAATTCAGACTTAGCAAATTCACAAAATCATCCCATAAGCAAGAACTTTGTTTCTAATGAACAAAAATAGTTAGCTAGAATGGAAAAATAAAGTGCACTAAATCTTGTTTTTGTACACTAGGTTTTGTTTTTGAAACTTCTTTGAGTGGCTATTTTGTGGAATGTGCCCTAAAGCTTCAACATTCCAATTTATGAATGTGAAAAGGATGTCAGAGTGCATAACTCCAATGAGATATGCTGCCTCCTAGTAGGATCACATGGTATAGGGAATAAGAATACATCTGGAATAGTGTCTAATAGGACATGCTACTGGAAGTAGAAATTGAACGTGTTTCCATTTCTCAGACCAAGTTTAACCGTGTGGCAGCACTGGATCCCACGGCTCTTGCTGACAGAGGTTTGCAGTCTTTGAGTTCTTCCCCTGGGCAACTGCAGAGAAAAAGCAGCTGTTCTTCCTTTCCCAGCAGGTCTTCAGCTGTTGCTCCTTGGGTTTTCTGCAGGCCACTGGCAGGAACTGAAGAGTACTTGGGTACGAGGGGTGGGAGGAGTTCTCATGAGTTGAAAGCAGTAGGAAAGTTAACAGGTAAGAATAGATATCAACTACCTATACAATGGCTGTCATGTCTGATTGCATTAGGGTGGGATGAGCAGAATGGATTCTTCCATTCCAGTCATGGAACACCAAATAATAAAGCAAATTGCAAAGGAGAGGGCTCCCTGTGTATTCAGGTATACCTGTTGTTTTTATTCTGACTCTTGAATATAGTGATCTGGGACATATCACTGAAAGTTTCACTCATTGAAAGGAGGGTAGTTAGAAAAACTCCACTTGCGAGAAGTCAATGAGACAATATATGCAATGCACTGAACACTGTGGCAGGTGAAATTAGTGGGCCGAAATCAAATTACAGGATGGCAAAAAGGCAACACCAGGACCCTCTCTTGGAGTTTTCAGAGGATCTCACCGCCATCAGTTGTGCCATCTCTACCTCCTGTGTCTGTGCTTAGAGTAGAGCTCATTAAAGCAAATTCTCTTGTGAAGGTAGGGTCATGGATGAGAGGGTTTTTTTTAATTGTTTACATTTTTTTTATTCATTGATTACATTGTATTATGTGATACAGTTTTGTTGGATCTGGGAATCACCCCACCCCTCCCCCTGCCCTCCCCCCATGTGGAATATTCCACCTTGTTGCATATCCACTGATCAAGTACAGTTGAGATCCCCTCTTTGCAAGCATAAACTAAACATAGAGTCCAACATCTTATAGTCCAGTCTAGTTCCTCAGCTTCTTGGGGAGACCCTGTGCGGTCCGAGGGCAGAACCATCAGATTATCTACCTGATCAATTAAAGGCTCCAACATACCCTCAGCAACGATTAACTTCGTTGTGTAACTAATAGTTATAGTATTGAGTAAACAATATGTTAAAAACAATTGCGATTTCTTAACCGTCTTCTGTGATCACCGATGAGAGGGTTTTGAATGCGCATGTTGACAGGGATAGGGAGAGCAGGAAGTGTGGACCTGCCACAGCAAACCAACTAGCAGGGGGTTTGTTTTGTACCTCTGATTATTTTCTCTGATCCAGAATTTGCCTAAGTGTTTTCATTATGTTTCTTTCTTTGTATTTTAATGAGCTAATGAATTCTTTCACCCACTCCTTATCCTGCAGCAGACCCATAATTATAATACCAAGAAAAATCTTTTTAAATTGCCAGGAATCAAAACTCAGTGGAGCTCTTTCTTTTGTGGTAAAATGAATGTGCTAATTTTGTTAGTTAACAGGCATCTTTGAACACCCACTGGGCATTGAGCCCCACACTGCACGTGATGAGAGGGAAGCAGGATGTAAGAGAACCAGAAGACTTCTTTAGTTTGATTTCAGAATGAAAATGCATCATCCCATGTCTTCATTCATTAACTTAATCAGGGGCAATTGACTGGGCACGTGATGCATGCAGGGTACTGTGTGAACATGTGGCAGTTGGACATTCAGGAGCCTGGAACCAGAGGCACAACTTGGAGGAGATGAATTTGAGGCCAACAGGTACAAAATCACAAGATTTTAATGTACAGCAGAGTGAGGAGAGCCATAAATGTCTCTAAAAATAGAATAGTGTGGTCATATTTGCATGTTGTATAAATGACTTTAGTTAAACTGGAAAAAATGGATGAGATTGGGGTACCAATTATGATGATACTATTTTTTTTTTGCGAAGAGTTATTTATTTTTACCAGAAAGGAAGTCTTTTTTTTATTACTCTTTATTATTATCATTTTAGTTCCATAGGCCTTGGGATTTCCCTTATCCTCTCCCCAATTCCCTCCCCCTCACTGAGTTAGGAGATGCTGACTACAAATAAGAAACACAAGGAGAAACGAAGATATTCTGTTTGCTGGTTCACTCCCCAGGTGGCTGCAGCAGCCAGAACAGAGCTGGTCTGAAGGCAGAGGCCAGGAGTCTCTTCAGGACCTCCCAAGTGGGTGAAGGGTCCCAAGGCTTTGGGCTATCTTCTAATGTTTTTGCAGGCCCACAAACATGTGAGCATCTGGGATACGAACTGGCATCCATAAAGGGTCCTGGCACTGGAAGCGGGAGATTTGACCAATTCAGCCATTGAGCCAGATCCAAAAAATAGTTCTAATAAAGTGGTGCTGACTGAAGCTACTCTAAAGGGTCAAGTGGAAAAATGGCCCAGTTCATTCACTCACTTTGAAAGAACATATGAGTTTTGGCTGCTTAAAGCAAATTTGTATGCCTGAGAATTTGCCTCAGTAAATCTTAGTGCATTAGGATAGAAATTAGATATTGCTTCTGCAGCTTTTCTTGATACCAGAGCATAGATGTGTAACAAGGTTCTACCAATGGAGAGTTTGATTTGGAAGCCCCCAGCTGAAGAAGGTTCAGTGCCTGTTGGGCAGAGCTGGCTAAGCCAATATTGGAAATATTTAAGGTACTATATCTTAAGATATTCAAAATCAGAAATAATGATCAGAAATAAGAAATATGATCACCACAACCTTTTGTTTAAGAGGAAAAGTAAGAAATGTTCATTCTTAATGCAGTAGTCAAATAAGCTCTATGATATAATTACTTAATGGACAATTATTCAACTTGCAACCTTTACATTTGTACCCATCATTTAGTGGATATGTATTGAAAGAATTAACTATTAAAGTAAAAATTATGGAGACTGTGCCAGGAAAATAGTTGGTCTATTGTGATAATGTTAAGTAGAGTAGTAAGTGAGTTATAGTTGGGAAGAGCAAGAATTCATGAGTTACGTGGACTCCAAGGAATCCAAAAGTTAAAGATGAAAATAGTTGTGGTACAACAGGGAGTATAACAGTGGTTTGTTCCCCATGATCCTTTTTTTTAAAAAAAATATTTCTTTATCTTTATTGCAAAGTCAGATATACAGAGAGGAGGAGAGACAGAGAGGAAGATCTTCTGTCCCATGATTCATTTCCCAAGTGACTGCAATGGCTGGAGCTGAGCTGATCCAAAGCCAGGAGTGAGGAGCCTCTTCCTGGTCTCCCACTTGGGTGCAGGGTCCCAAGGCTTTGGGTTGTCCTCTCCTGCTTTCCCAGGCCACAAGCAGGGAGCTGGATGGGAAGTGGAGCAGCCATGATTAGAACCAGTGCCCATGTGGGATTCCAGTGCATTCAAGTAAGGGCTTTAGCTGCTAGGCTACCATGCAGAGCCTCCCCATGATGCTTTAATTTTGGATCCTCCTCTGCTGTAACAATTATAACAAAATGTCAGAGACTAAGTGGTGTACATAAAGCAGAATTCACAATTCCAGAATGTCTTAAGTATAAAATCAGGGTCACGGCAGATCGGATTCTGGAAGGAGCTTTGTTACAGATTTATAAGCAGCCGTCATTTGATTGCCCCCTTGCATGGGGCAGGAATGAGGGAGTGCTCTGGGATCTCTTTTAAAGGGCATCTCTCATGAAACCCTCATGACCTAATCACGTCTCAGAATTTTCCTGCAAATACTTAGATTTCAATACATAAATTTGGAGGAAACAAGCATTCAGTCTATGGAAGATTCTTGCTATGTTTGTCTACCACACTAAAATAAGTCAACAAAAAATTACAGCAAATAGTTAAGAAAGTTCAGCACAATTCTGCCTCACTGTAGGCTCTGTCTTCAGGCAATTCTGCCATCTTAGACAATCCCATCAACAGCTTCAAAAGCAAAGGTTCGATTGGTTAGTCCAGCAAGCCAGAGAAATGATGGCTCATCTCAGGCAGTTGGCTGCTTCTGTGACAATGTAATCCATCAAGCCTTTATGCTTCTACCACCATGCGTCTTCAGAGAGAAATGTGAGATAGGATGAGCAGAGTGAGACGTCTGTCCTGGGAGGTATTCTTAGCTTCTCTGACAGCTGTAATTGGCATCCAAGAGGTAGCAGGATCTGAGAGAGAAAGAAGAGGCCTTGGAGCTTGTATCAGCTAGGTTGTGTTCAGGTGTGCAACAATAAATCTTTCCAGAGTGGTTGAAGTGTTTCTAAGCGTTGTTCGTTTCTTCGGTTAACAAGGATCTAGCGACACAAAGTCCTGGGTGGCTTGATGGCTCAGTGAGATCACGTTTTGTATGCTTCTTAGTCCATAAGGACTTCAGCTTGTCCCATGTATCTGACATGAAAATGTGCTGCCTGCACATTGCAGAGTGTGTCTCCTGGGTCAGAGTTGTGTCGCAGAACTCCTGTTCACTCCAAACAATGTGGGAACATTGCTTTTTATTTCCTGTTTTGCATTCTCAGTTTCCTACTCTGAATAGAGCACTACAGTGAATTCCCTCAGTGCGTTGAAGTGAGGGTGGGTATCAGTGAATCCTCTAGCCTACCTCTTGCAGTTGGAAGTATGTTCCCAAACTGGATGAAGCATGGACTCCCACCAACACATGTTGAATCACACTCAGACATGATACATGTGTGTTTCTAAAGCAATGGAAGAATGATATATACAGGATTTTGCTTTCAAAAACTTTTCATTTTAGCTTTTAAAAGATCAATGCATGTGTATCATTGAGAGACAAATATTTGAGGAATGATGAGACCAGTAGTCCTTTTCCTCCACACTCCTCTGAATTCCCCTGTAATTCCTTAAAATCAGTTGCTCTCAAAACTTCAGGAAATGTATCTTCTGCAATTCATCTACCAATTTCAAAATAGCATGTTTCTACTGAGAGGAGCATCAGATACGTGTTATCCATTGTTCCATCTGTTGCAAGGCTGCCATGTGTGAAAGAAGGGAAGTGTGCTGACTCCTTACCTTGTGCATACTCCGCTGCTCTCTGTACAGGAGTATCATCAATTTGGTGTCTTCATTATTTACTGACCACTTTATCATTCACAGCTGACTCACATGTTTCCTATGATGACAGAATTTCATTTTGAACGAACTTGGTAATGGACTACTTGTTGCCCTGTGAGTTATCATAGGTCAAATACCTATTCAAGGACTGGGAGGGTCCATTTCTTCCCTGCGTTGTAAGAGGCCCACTGGCTTGGTGCTATCCCTTCCTCTCACAGGTTGTCATTCCCCTGTTTGAATGTGTACTGACTGCTGCACAGTGTCCAGCTCTATAAACATCTGGAAATTCTACTCACTGTGCTGCAGGGGACCGTGCAGTAGGTGTGGATGGCACGAAGGTGTGAAGAGAACAGCTCCCCTGCTTGGCAGGGCCCGGGGGAGCTTCCAGCTGTTTGGCAGGGCCCGGCGGATTTCTCTCTGACCACCTTGATGCAGTCTCACCACCCTTTTGCATGGACACTCAAGCACCCCACTAAGAATCCTGTAATCTATTGAGGCATTGTTTGCCCCTGTGAGATGGCTTTGGCAAGTAATATGAGCTTGAGAGTTAATGTTACTGATAATGTCTTGGTGAGTGGGCCTTTAACTACGCACAGGAGTGCAATTAAACCCATGCCATTTCTGGACACCTTGTTGTGTACCTACCCATTGTCCTGAAATCTGGCCCAGACATACAGCATGCCTTCTGGGAAATGGCTTAATAAGAATTTTACAAACTAACAGAATTGATGGGAGTATGAGTGGAAACTGCTATGGCAAAAAAATATAGTTACTGTGACCTTAAAGGTTAGCCTGTCCTTGCAACTTTTAGAGCATAGAAAAGGCAGCTGTTTTAGCCGTTTTTATAATTTTTTAACTAGAGGAAATATAGGGCAATTCTACTAATATCACAGAGATATACTTTTGATTATTGTTTAATTGTTTATGGGGTTGTAGGGTTTGCAGTTGTAGGGGGATTTAATGTTTGAAACTTTTTGCCTTAGATCCTTATGTTCTTTTCTTTTGATGTATCTTTCCCATTATGTGATAGATAAGTTGTGAAAATAAAATGTAGTAGGTAGGAATGTTTTACTGATTAGTAGGTAACCATCTGTGCCTCGGCCTTGGAGTTCTGGCTGTCACCTAATGGCTACTTCTGAAGAATGAATAATGGTTTACTTTAAAGAAACTGATTATAGTAACTTACAGAATTATCTTTAAGAGCACCTGGTTGACCATGAAGTAAAAATTAATTGGACATCTGTGTATGCTGTCTTAGTTCTAAAGTTAAAGATAAAAAATCAAATGTTTGTGCAGAGGCTAGTGATGTGTCTAAGTAAATAAAAAGGACAGCTTCTTTTGAAAAAAAAAAGCATATAGTAAGAACCCACCAAGTGTCAGTGTCTGTGTCTTTCTTTATCGCCGACGCGACGCACCCTTCCCGAGCTCCGGACTCTCGGCTGGAGCTGGACTCCGGCACTGTGCTGCTGGGTAGAATCTCTGCTTCCTGGAACCTATCTTTGTTTTTTCCTTGGGGCTACTATATAAATACCTTTTTTTTTTGGTGTCACACATTGTCCATTGATTTCCTAAGAAGGAGTTCTTGAGAGATAAATGATCTGAGAACTCCTATGTCTTCATGTTTATATCTTGTTTCTACAGATTTCCTTGTATTGCTGCATTCTTTTTGCATTGTCACTCTACATGCTGGCTTCTTTAATTATCACTAGAATATCTATTGAAATTTTGATTACTGATTCTTTCATGTGATCACTTTTTCTGTAAAATGTTAGAATCTGCTGTTTATCCTAAAGTCTAAAATATGGGTCTAAAATGTAGTTGTTTCTTTTTAATTCCCCATCTTGTTTTATAGAAGTAAAGTCTCTTTCCTGTATTAGTTGTAAAAGGGTTAGGGCAAATTTTCTTTTGTTTCAAGTGTTGTCTCTTTCTTGGACACTTATTTGTCTCTTTTAATACTCTTCATGTAGAGGTATTTCTTAAATGTCTGCTGGTTACTAGTTGCCCTGGAAGTTTAATATTGCTGTTCTACAATGTAATGAAAGCAGTGTTAGCATGTGTGTTCGTGGGAGTGTTGAGTGGTTGGTTTTACTATGGGGTTTTCAAGTAGAGACTTTGTTTCTACTGGAGAACAATGAATATCAGCATTTATAGGTCTTTTTCTCTTGGGCTAGTCATTTTACCTGGGGTTCTTCCACACCAAGTACAGATCTGAGCATAGCTACCAGCCTTCTGTGACAAAGAAAGTAGAATCTCACCCCTTCCTAACCAGTTCCTCTTGTCCTTCATTTGAGCTGCTCAAGAGAGCAAATTACCAATGTTCTATGAAGTAGGGAGGAGAGGTGGTTGATTGCTTAACTAATGGACTGGGAGAGGTTTTCTAGGACTCTTGTCTTTAGAAATTACTATCAAGTATTTAAGATGTTAAAAAGAATCAATATGGGGGGAGGGCTTGGGGGAATCCCACAGCCTATGGAGTTGTGTCATAAAATAGAATAATAATAAAAAACGTTAAAAAGATTTAAGAAATAATAGGATTAAACTTCTAGAAATATCATCATGAGCTATCTTTAAAAAATGTCCTGTTAAACACACTCCATTCAACAAAAAAAAGTGGGTTCACCCACATACGTTGTATAAAAAATTTTATTTACTTTACAGGCAGAGTGAAAGAGAAAAGAGAGACAGAGAAAGGAGTCTTCCAATTCACTCCCTAGTTTGCCAGGGGCCAGAATCTGCACCCCGGCCTCTCCTGTGTGTATCCATGGCCCAAATACGTGGGTCACCTGCTGGTGCTTTCCTAGTTGCTCTAGCAGGGGATTGGATTGGAAAGGAGCTTGTGGAAGTCAAACTTCACACTTATGGGACACCAGTGTATAGAATTTAAGTGTCATAGGTGGTCGCTTGACTCACAGTGACACAATGACCAGCCCCCAAAGTGTATACGCTTTTTTTTTTTTTACAAGTACTTTAATTTATGGCCCCAACACATGTGCATTTTAAAGTGAATGGCTGAGCTGGCATAAGAAAATCCTCAGAGGCTAAATTGGATTAGCTATGAATCTAGAAGGGGAAGCGAGTGCTGGAACAACTGCTTATCTTGATGACTTAGGATCTTGAAGTAAACATCCACCCAATAACAGATGAAAAGTTCCAAGCTTTTGTTCTTGGCAATGCTGTGACTGAAAACTTGAAATTGGAAAAGAAGACAGTGAGTCAAACTAACATTTCCTCATCAATACATTCAGCTGTCCTTTCCTTCCCTGATTGGCTCTATTTTAGGTGTCCCTGATGTCTGTTGTTTCTGAGACTTTTGGGCTTGTGCACCATCCACTTTCCTGTTGATTTTGCTCCTACATGCAGCCAGCCTCTGCTGTGTATGATTGGCTGAGACAGTTATCACATCTGCACATGGTTGCAGGTTCCAAACCTGACATCTTTTGCATGCTGTTTGTATTCTCCTTTATCCTGATCAGTACATTCATCCTTCCTCTGCAACATTGTGATGTCTTAGGAAAGAAAAGAGGTAAACATGCTTAGTCTGTATTTTACACGGGATGTCCAAAGTGGATGCTTGCAAGTGTTTTCATCATCAAAGGCACAGGGAAGATTTTTCGATAGACAAAGTGAATTTGATTATCCTGTTCACTATTTTCCATTCTTCAAAGCTGTTAAATTATCCCTACTTTCCCTTGAGCATACATTATTCCATCATTGCTTAAATCCTATCACATTCTGTCTCTTTCTGAACTGTGATTTTTAAAATAAACATCCCAAAGGTAACAAATCTTTGGTTAGACTAAGAAAGAAGAATGTGAAATAAAACCAGAAATGATAAAGGGGATCTTACAACTGATGACACAGAAATACACAGGATCTTGAGACTGTAATTGTATGCCAAAAAAATAGATGACAGAAGCAAATGGATAAATTCACAGAAACATATTCTACCCAGATTGCATTGTGAAGAAACAGAAAAAAAAAATAAAACAAAAACATCCCACCAAAAAAAAGTTTAGGACCAGATGACTTCGCTGGTGAATTTTATCAGTCAATGAATTAATATCAGTTCTTCAGTCTTTCAAAAAATTGAATAGAAGAAATCATTTCCAAATTCATTTTATAAGACCATTATTACCTTAATACTGGAGCCAGACAAGAACACTGTAAGAAAATTACTGATCAAATCCTGATACATAGAAATGCTAAAATTATCATTGAAATACTAGCAAACTGAATTCAGTAGCATAATAAAAGGATCATACACCATGATCAAGTAGATTTATCCTTGGGGTATAGCAATGTTTTAACATACACAAATCAATACCTGTGACACACTATATTAGCAGAGGAAAAAGTCATGTGATCACTTCAATAGATGCAGAACTGGTATTTGATAAGATTCAGTATTTTATGATTAAAAACTCTCAGTACTTTTGGTGTTAAGAGAATAATGAACATATCTATTACCTTAAAAAAAGAGTTACGTATCTCCAAATACCAAAGGCAAAATATGTGTAGCCTAAGTCTAGCAGCACATTCAATGAAAGATGTTTCTCCAGGCTCAGGAGCAAGACAGCGCCAATCATTCTTGCTACTTTTCTATTCAAGAGAGCACTGGACGTCCTGCCAGAACAATTATGCAGGAAATAAACAGCATCCAAATAGGAAAGGGCGTTAAATGGTCTCTGTTTACAGTTAACACGATCTCATATATAAAGAAATCCCCAAAATGCCACTAAAAACAGAATGAATTCAGTAAAGTTGTAGGATAAAAAAACAACCTATAAAAATCAGTTGCTGCAGTTGGTTGAAACTGCAGTATGCATCGCTGGCATTCCAGAGGGGCAGCAATTTATATCCCAGTTGTTCAAATTTCAGTCTAGCTCCCTTATTTTTTTTTTAAAGATTTATTATTATTGGAAAGCCAGATATACACAGAGGAGGAGAGACAGAGAGGAAGCTCTTCCATCCGATGTTTCAATCCCCAAGTGAGCCGCAACGGGCCGGTGCTGCACAGATCCGATGCCGGGAACCAGGAACCTCTTCCAGGTCTCCCACATGGGTGCAGGGTCCCAAAGCTTTGGGCTGTCCTCAACTGATTTCCCAGGCCACAAGCAGAGAGCTGGATGGGAAGTGGAGCTGTCGGGATTCGAACCGGCGCCCATATGGGATCCCAGGGTGTTCAAGGCGATGACTTTAGCTGCTAGGCCACGCCGCCAGGCCCCTAGCTCCCTTATAATACATCTGGGAAGTAACAGAGGATGGCTGATGTACCTACATTCCAGCCACTCATGTGGGAGTCACAGAAGAAGTTGCAGGTTCATGGCTTTGGCCTGGCCTAACTGGCTGTTGTGGCCATTCGGCTAGAGAACCAGCAGATGGAAGATTTCTCTCTCCCTCTTTCCTTCCCCACCTCTGTAAATAATTCTGCCTTTCAAAGAAGTAAATGAACCTTTAAAAAATAAGTTATGTTCTTGCACACCACCAACTTATCTGAAATAGAAGTTAAGAAAAGTTCTATTTACAACAACATGAAAAAATGATGAAATACATAGGAATAAACTTAGCCAGAAGGCAGGGAGGAATACACCAAAACCTAAAAACCATTGATTAGAAAAATTGAAGTAGGCATAAATAAACATGAAGATTCTTATGCTTATGCTTGAAGATTGATAGTTTCAAAATGTCCATATTACCCTCAACAGTCTACAGATTCAATGGATTCTTTGATCAAAATGGCAGTGTTAACAGAAATAAAGAAGATAGTCCCACAACTCACACAGAACCACAAAAGACCACAAAGAGTGAAAGCAAGCTTCAGGATAAAGACTTGAGCCGGAGTCGTCTCATTTTCTGGTTTCAAAATGCACAGCAAAGTGATAAAAATATGTACCATGCTGTTTCATGACAGTACCAAATTATATGCACTGACACAAAACACATAAATAGATCAATTGTGCAAAATAGAGTCTAGAGATAAACCCATACATATATAGGCTATTACTCTTTGACAAAGAGGCTGAAAGAATACTGTCTTCAATAAATAGCATTGAAGTGTCCAGTGCCATATTGTAAACATTGCTGGGGATACTTCCACACCAGATTTGAGTGTTTGATTTCAGGTTTCACTGCTGACTCCAGCTTTCTGCTAATCCGCATCCTGCAATGCATTCAATGATAGCTCAAGTACTTGGGTTGCTGCCACTCATGTGTACTGAATTCCCAGCTCCTGGCTTTGCTTAGGGCAATTATGTAGGAAAGGCATGTGGTGGGAAAACTCATGGATGCGAGAGTCAGTTTGTCTATCTCTGTCTCCTTCCTTTCAAATAAAACAGCAATATGGGAAAAAATGAAAAACCAACTTCCACATGTAAAAGGCAAAATGAGGCTGAGTCCCTATCTTATGTTACTTAATAACATTAATTTGAAATGGATTAAAGATTTAAGCCTAAGCCCTAAAACATTAAATCTCCCAAAAGGAAACACAGGGGAGAAGCTTCTTGACACTTACTGGGATTGGATGTACCTTGAGTGTTGCTCCAGCCATCTTGCATTGAAATTTAATCCGCTTTATGAGAAGTTAAGTAGGAAAAAAAGCTGTAATTTGACTTTTCTGTTTAGAGGTCTGTGCTTTGGTTAGTGATTAGGATTAGATGAGGCCATTAGGGTACAATTCCCCCGATGGAGTCAGGATTATATAAGAAGAAACCTTGTTAGTCTGCTTTTGATTACTTTAACTAAAATACCCAAAGGAGCTTCTTTGGTAAAGAAAAATAAATTTATTTTGTCTAACAGTTTGGATGTTAGAGTTCAGGATTGGGCAGTCATTAGCATCTGATGGAAGTTGCTCATGGTGGGAGTGGAGGGATGATCACATGGTGATCAAAGAAGGGGTGTGTGTGTGTGTGTGTGTGTGTGTGTGTGTGTGTGTGTGTGTGAGTGAGAGAGAGAGAGAGAGAGAGAGAGAGAGAGAGAGAGACTGACTGACTGACTGACTGACTCTGGCCTGAATTTGAACTGAGACACTAATCAGCGATGTGAGAACCATCCTCTGAGGGCAAACCCCCAGTGACTCAAACAGCTCCATTTTGCCCCTTCTCCAATGCCATCATTAGATCAAGGGTTCTGCCTTAATCTACCAGTAACTTTGAGGAATTGGAATTGAAACAACCTCATGAATTTTGGACAGACAAATCCTACTCATCCCATAACAGAGACCCATACAGGCACACTGTCTCTGGCCATGTGATGCTCTGTGTCACCTCTGGACTTGACCAGCAGGAAGATCATCATGACATCAAGCTGCCTGGCCTTTTACCTCCACAAGGGTGAGCCATGTGGGACAACATGAACGAAACTGCAGGGTGTTGTGTTTAGTGAAATATCTTGGACAGAGAAAAAGAGTGTATGGTATCAAATATTTACAGGATCTGAAATAAAAAGTTGAATGTATAAACAGAGTATAATGGTCATTACCAGGTTTTGGGTAGTGAAGCAAAGTGGGGAAATATTGGCCAAAATGTACAAATTTGCAGTTATAAGGTGAATGAGTTCTGAGGATCTAATTTGCGGCATAGTTAGAGTTAATAATACAGTATTTGCACCCGAAATTTCCCTAGACAATAGATTTTAAGTATTTTCATAGAAATAAATAATTAAATAAAATCAGTGATTATGAGTATTTACTTGATTATGGTAATCTTTTAAAAATGTACATGATGTATACTTTAAACAGATACAATGTTATTTTTATACCATACCTCATTGAAGCTTTAAAACATTGGATGATAGATTATGAGGGTATTTGAGTGAACTTAAATGAAATTGCATTGCATCTGTGTTTAGTAAAGATGTTCATTAAAGATGATATGAAAACCACACACAGCCACCATAGGAGCCCCATCACCTCAGCCCAGGCTACACAGGACAGGAGATCTGGCACAACAAGACAGGTCCTGATTCCAAGACTATTATGGACTGGTCTGTTGGGCACCGGGGACTTGGAACCCTGCCCCTACAGTTCCTTTTTTCCTCAAAAGCAGTGAATGCTAGCACATGCCTATCCTGCCCTATTATAACTCTCTTCTTGTTCACACCCCACTTACTGGGGATCATGGTTAATCGTGCTAACATGCCCAGCTTGTGTACTTCCATTTTTTAGTGGTCTGTGTCTTTGATGAGTGCCCTGGAGTCCAGCTCCACTATAACCAAAGTCCAACACAGCTCTGGAGAATGTTTGACATCACAAACCCACCTGGGCTACATGGCTACGTGCTGTACTGGAACTCTACTTTGATAACATCCCTGACACCAGTTCCACTATAGTATTAATTCACACAGAATTGTACGTATGTTTAGCTATGTACAGGAGTCTAGGCTACCTTCTCTACTCCACCTTGGTTTTGGTGCGTGCACCTGTGTCCTAGTATAGCTCAATCCAAACTCAATTTTGGAGGTTGTCCAGTAATATTTTAATAAACAGAGAATTTGCTGAGAAAGAAATTGGAAGAGAAATTCCATTGTAAATAGCCACAAAAATACATTCCAATAAATCTAGTCAAGGGTTTGAACTATTTTTCACAATGAAAATTGTAAGACATTTGTAAATGAAACTGAACAGAATAAACACAGAAAATGGAGGACCTTTCTTATTCATGGACTGGTAGAATTGATATTAAAAATGTCTATATTATCCAAAGAGATTTTCAGATTCAGTGAAATTCCAATCAAAATATCAGTGACATTTTTTATAGCACTAGCAGAAAACATTTATATGAAAACATCAAACAGCCAATCTTGAATAAAAAGAATAAAGTTGGAGGCATTGTAATACCATATCTCAATATATAGAGATACTGAAACAAAAACAGCAGGTACCAGCATAAAAACAGACACATACATCAGTGAAGCATGATAGAAACCACACAAATAAATCTATGAGAATAGAGCTAAAAACCTACTATGGAGCAGACATACTGTTCTACAAATAATGTTGGCAATACTGGATATCAATATGCAGAAAACTGAAAAAAAAGGCCCCCTAATACAAAACTCAACTCAGAAGCCTGAAACTATGAAAATGATAGAGTAGAATGAATATAGGGAAGAGACTTCAAAACATTTGCATAGCCTTTTTGGGTAAGATCCCAAAATCATAGGCATCAAAAGGAAAAATAGACAAAGAGAGTTATATCAAAATAAGAAGCTGCAATACAGCAAAGAACAAACTAAACAAAATGAAGAGACAAGGAATAGAATGGGAGACGTTATTCTTCTGAAATAAGGTTAATATCCAGAATGTGTAATGAACTTTAATAAAGCACTCAACTGCAAAATAACAACTACAGCAGTTAAGAAATGGACAAAAGATCAGAATCGATACTTCTCAGAAGAAGAAATACAAACAGCCAACATGTACATGAAAAAATACTCAGTATTACTAACCGTAAGGGAAATGCTAATCAAAAGCACAATTATCAATCACCTTACTCCTGGTAAAATGGGTGTTGCAAGAAAAACAGAAAATAACAAATTTTAATGAGTAAGTGGCGAAAAGGAGCCCCTTGTACCGTGTTGATTGAATGTACATTTGAACAGCGTCTGTGGAAGAGGCCATGGAGGTTCCTCAAAGAACTAAAAACAGAGGTTAATGCATTGTGGTACAGTGCGTCAAACTGGCACTTGGGACATGCACATTCAATAGTGGACTATTAATTCACATTGTGGCTACTCTGCTTCCAGTTAAATTTGCTGCTAATGCATCTTGGGAAGTAGCAGTTGATAGTGAAAATGCTTGGGCCCTTATAGCCTATGTGCAAGATCAAGATGGAGTTATGTGCTCCTGGCTCAAGTCTGGCCCAGTGCTGATAGTTACAGGCCTTCAGGGGATGAACAGCAGAAGATGCCTGCCTCTCCCTCTCTTCTATTCCTCCTTCTCCCTTTCTTCCTCTCTTTGTGTGTGCATGTGTGTGCATTATTCTGCCTTTCAAGTAGGTAGAAATTTAAAAATATATGTAAAAATGGATCTATGGAGTGGCCCAATTCTCCTACTTCTCTGTATTTCTTCAAAGGAAATGGAACCAGGACATGAAGGGGATGCCAGCATGCTTTTTTTCTTTGCAGCATTATTCACAATAGCCAATATATGGAATCAACATAGGTATGCATCAACGAAGGAATGAACAAAGGAAATGTAAACAATAGTGGAATAGTTCTGTGTCGTGAAACTTAACATAATCCAGAATATTACTCTGTCATAAAAAGTAATATAATCCTGACATATGCAAAATGTATGAAACTGGAGGACATCATATTAAGCAGAATAAGCCAAATACCATATCTTTCTCTCTCACTATGGAATTTTATGTATACATATATATATATATATATACTGATATATTAATATGTATTTACACATGTACATACATATCTATTGAAATTTAGAACAGTGATTACTAGAGTAGAGACTGGGCAGAGTGTGAGAGGTGGATAGCAGAGATTAAAATAGTTTCTGGTTTTTGGCATCAGAGTAAAATAATTATAGATTACAGTAGTGTATATTATTTTTTAAAGACCTAGAACAGAGGAGCTGATTGGCTGAAAACACAAAGAGATAAGAAAATGGAAACATGGTTGCCCGGTATATTCTTGCCAAGCTATTGGAATGAGAATATTACATATTAATAGGAAATTTAAAAATAAAGATGATGAGAGGAACACAGCTGAAAAATACATATATATATATTTTTTTTTTAACTTTAAGAAACTTACAGTACAAGGGAGAATTTATAATTTAGAATATAAGATAGATGACTTAAGTAAAATTAGATAAATGCAATCACAGAGGTGCAACAGTGAGAATTATCATAGTTTTCTGTAGTGAAATGCTTTCCTTTTTGAAGCTATCAGAAAACTGAACAAAGCAGAACTTAACATAGGGCCTGGAAGACAGGAAGAAAGTCTCCCCTGGATCCAAAGAGGATAGCAGAGTGTCAGAACCATGCCCACGTGGAAGATGGTTGACATGTCTCAAATGCCTGCAATTTGCTGTGCATGGTGCACAAAGTCTGTGGCCTGTGCTCACTCAGGCTGGTTTAATGTGTGATTCAGGAAAATCTGCCTGCCGTGTTATAGCAAGAATCTTGTCCAGGGCCTGGCGTGGTAGTCTAGTGGCTAAATCCTCTCCTTTCATGTACTGGGATCCCATGTGGGTACCAGTTCATATTCCAGCTGCTCCACTTCCCTTCCAGCTCCTGTGGCCTGGGAAAGCAGTAGAGGATGACCCAAAGCTTTGGGACTCTGGACCTGTGTGGAAGACCCAAAAGAAGCTCCTGGGTTTGGATTAGCTTAATGCTGGCCATTGTGGTCAGTCGGGGGAGTGGACCAGTGGATGGAAGATCTTTGTCTCTGTCTCTCCTCAGTAACGTGTTCTCAGAATAAGTTGAGTGGTGCCACATGTGTCACTGTTTCACATATGGGCATGCATACTACGTGTCCTTAGAAAGTTCCAGGGGACAGTTAGGTTTGGCATGAATAATAGAACCAAGGATTCAAAGGGCCTTTGGGTTTAGCTTGCTTTCCCTCACTATCTCCTTTTTGTTTGTGATAGGAAAACTTTCAGCACCTGGGAGCTCATCACCTTCACAGAAAATGTGTCACTTAGCAGACAGTGCACATTGTTGAAAAGTTTGTTTTCATTTTGATCTGAAATCGCTGAACCACTCTTGTTTCTTTAAGCATTGTAGAATTCTACATCTTTTTCCAACATAAGTATATTGAAAAGTTCAATCTTTAAAGTCATGCTTTCAGAAGCCCCTTGTGAAATAAATACCCCCTTGGTTTCCTGTATTTTCAATTATCTACTCTTCCATTCTGGCTTTGATTCCAACAGAAGCTTTGTAGTCAGTCAACAAGGCCCCAAAGCAGCAACAGATAAATTTATGGACTAGAACAACACACACTGATATTTCAATTTGCAGTCTATCCAGGAGCAACAAAGGAAAAAAGCCCATCTCTTCAAACAAAATCCCTTTTACAGAGTGACTGATGTCTTTATTTTTCTAGAATAGCATCTAAAAAGTAATCAACAAGCATGTATTGAGCACCTAATACTTGTTTAGATGAAGTAGTGTTGGCGATGAAAAGAGGTGAAAGACTTGGATGTAAGTCTCAAGAAGCTTACTGTCTATCTAAGGAGACAATGGTATATTTGAAATGAAAGGAAACATTGTAAGCAGGTGGGAAAGTATCTAAAGCTTAATTTTTACATTGAAGAAACAATTTTATCAGTATCTTTTATTTATCAGTATCTTTTATTTATTAGGAAAAACAACTGACCTTATATATTAAAACCAAAGTAGAGGAGTACTTATAAGTAGTTACTAGAGAGAGCCTCTTCTCATTGTATTTGTCCCATATCTAATTCATCTTCATCAATTCCAACAAAGATAATGCAAGTCTTATGTGCAATTCATATAATCTTAAATATGCATTTTAAAGGTAGCACCTCTCTCTACTCTCTCTCACTCACTCACTTTCGCTGTCTCTCAGATTGGGAGTATCTTCCATCTGTTGGTTCACTTCCCAGGTGCCTGCAACATGGCAGCCATGGCTAACTCAAACAAAATGTTGGAGACAAAACTTCATCCAGGTCTTCCATATGGGTGGCAGAGACCCAAATATGTGGACCACGTGTGTTGCCTTCTCAGGTGCATGAGTAGGAAGCAGAATATTTAAGACTCAATTTGGCAGTTCCAGTATGAGATGTGGCCATTCCAAGCATTGTCCCAACCTGCTGTATGATAGCATGTGCTCTTACTTGTGAAATTTTAAACTTCCTAGTAGCCATGTTAAGAGGCTAAAAGAAAACAGACTTAATATTGATGTTTCATTTAATTTCTTATGTCAAAAATATTATCACCATATTATCCATATGAAAATTATAAATGAGGCATTTAAATTCTTACTAAATATTCAAAATCTGATGCTTATTACATTTAAAATTTTTTAAATAATTGACTCATCATTGCACATACTTCTGTGTTATGTGGTGTTTCAATGTATTCAAACCTTATGTCACTTTCACATCAGGATAAACATGTCTGTCTTCTCAAATTTTTATCATTTCAAAGGTAAAAGAAATCAAAATTTGTTCCTCTGATTTGTAAATGATATACAGCGTATGTATATCTGCAATGCAATAGAACACCAGAACTCATTTCTCCTCTCTAACTATATATAAGCACCTGCCCATCCCTTCCTCCCCTTACCTCTCCTTAGCTTCTGATAGTGACCGCTCGAAACTTTGAGACCAAGTTTGCAATATTGTACTAATGAGTGGGATCAGGCATACTTGTCTTTCTGTGCCTGGTTTATTTCACACAACACAGTGAACTCTGATTCCATCCATTTATCAAAATGACCAGATTTTGTTTTTTTGCAATGCTATGATATTGTATATAAGTACTACATTCTTTATTTATTATTTGATGGACATTTAGAGTTGTCTTTTTGGCATACGTGTTAAAACTACAGCAAGTTTAATTAAAATGCAAAATTTTTATTAGAAACAGTAATTTTACATAGAGTTGTTTGAAGCACACTTTTTTCCACTCGCAATTTTTAGTATCAATTTTTAAAATTGAACAAAAATTTTAAATGTGATTTTTCAGGTCCCTAACTGTGGTTTCCAATGGCTACATGTAGCTACATGAATGGACAGTGCAGGCCTAGGTAAGAAGGTAAAGCTTGTGGTGCTAATATTTGATGTACTTATAGTGAGGACATAAAGATAAAGCTGTGTTTTTATAAGTAAGCAGCTTTCACAGTTCATCTAAAAAAATACATTTACTGGGGCCAGTGCAGTGGCACAGCATGCTAACCCTTCACCCTGTGCTGCTTGGTTTCCATATGGGTACTGGTAGTGATGTGTGTCCCGGCTACTCCACTTCCAAGCCAACTCTCTGCTCATGGCCTGGGAGAACAGCAGAGGATGGTCCCAGTCCTTGGCACCTGCATCCATGTGGGAGGAGCTTCCAGCTTGGGATCAGCTCAACTCTGGCTGTTGCCATTGGGAAATGAAACAGGAGAAGGAAATCGACCTCTGTCTCTCTGTTTCTCTTTGTAAAATCTGCCTTTCAAATGAAAATAAATGAATCTTTTAAAAAAACCCACTGAAGTATATATCGTGTACAAAAAATGTACAAAGCCTCCTCATGCCCTCCCTATCACAACACTTCAGAGGTAACCACTATTTTGACTTCTATCGTAACAGATGACTTTTGTTGTACCTTTCTCAAGATTATATCATGCAATTAATTCATTGAATTGCATGAAGCTGTAGTGACATTGTAGTCATATTTGTCTCTACAGAACCGTCTTTCACATGGATGTAACAATTTATTACTGAAAGACACTGGCTCTAGTACTTGATGGGAATTACAAGTTGTGCTATCATTTTCATTTTGTATATGCAGTTCTGTTTGTGGAACTGTGAAGTGTAGGCAGCTTTGTCATGGACAAAAACCTTTTACTGAGAGTTGCCAATTAACACACCCACTTGAAGATAATGAAAAAACTTCCAGTTGTTTTCTTTGTCAATATGGGATTTTATGTTTTAATTGTTGTAGCTTCCATGAGGTGTGTCCTGACCTCTTACCTCGATTTTCCTGATGATTAATAAAACAGGACATATTTTCATCTGCCTATCAGCCACTTGGAGATTTTGTTTTAGAAAGATTATTTTTTTTCTACTGGATTTTCTGTCTTATTGATATCTAGTTCTTTTCAAAAAGTCATATTTATTTGAGAGGCAGAAACATGCATATGCACGCACAGAGAATCTCCAGCATGTTGGTTCTCCTGCCATAAAACTACAAAGGTCATTGCTGGGCCAGGGCTAATGCCAAGAGAGCTGGGAGAGCAATTGCGTTCTCCACTATGGGTGGCAGGCACCCAGTTACTGGAGATTGGGTCATTGTTCCCACCAGGATCTGTGCTGCCAGCATTGTGGAAAGGTAAGTGCTGGAAGTTGAGCCTAGGCATTCAGGTGTGAGATGTGAGCGTGTCAACTCCAAAGCTAAATGCTCACTCCTGTTAAACTTTATTATCTATCTTTCTTACAAATGTTTCCTTCTGCTTTGTGGCATGTCTTTTCTGCCCTCTTGGTGATTGTGTCGGGCTTTGAGCTAGGAGTTGTACAGTATTTTATCCTTTAATTTTCGCTAAAGCTTTCTAAAGTAAATGTCATTTTGAAGTGTTTTGTTTGTATGTATTTCAGAGGACAGAATGCATTGCAAAATGTGCTAGAAAGAGAACAACAGGGAAGCATTGGCTTACTTCCACAGTGGGGCTGAATGAAGCTGAAGCCAGGAGCTGGAAAGTCAAACCATGTCCTTCATGCGGAAGGCAGGGACCGAGCTACCTTGAGAAGTTACGAGTGCCTCCTGGGGTGCACAGTACAGGAAACTAAAATTGGGAGCAGAGCCAAATCTGAAACCCAGTCATTGAGTTATGTAGTGTAAGAGCCGTCAGCAGTTTTCCCTGCCTGGCCACATATTCATTTTGCAGACAGAGAAGCAGAGGATCAGACAGAAAGGTAGATACTTGTACAGGTTTACACAAGTGGGCTGTGGCAGAGCTGGGCCTTCAGTGCAGATCTGCCTGAGTCCACAGCTTGTTTTCTTTCCATTGTTCTGTGATAATGAGAGAGAGAGTTGCAATGTGACAACTTGTGTTACAGGTTCTCCTTTTTTTTTCTTTTTTGATTTGTGAAGGAATTACCTTATCCTTGAGCTAGGAGCATGTACGTTGGATGTTTCTGTCAAAGTCACATGAATACTCATCATACGGTTTCTTTCTGTTTATAGGATTTGGTGTGTTAATGGGTGTAATCCTCATTTGAAAGCAATTGTTCTCAATGTTTAAATGTTTTGATTAAATGATATATTTTTAAGCAGACGTGTTCCCACATGGCTTGAGTGTAGGAAGCGCACTGAAGGGCTCTTCAGGAGAATCAGCAAAAGTGGTCCTGACTGGGTTATTGAGTAGCACTGCCGCACCCTGAGAGAACACTGCTTCTCGGGAGTGCAGACAGCATCCCTCCCCCCTGCCCATCTGACAGGGTCAGCCCTCTCCTGTGTCCTTGCTTCAGCACCTTGTGAAGACAGGACAGTGCTTTCAGATCCCCACAAGAAAAAAAAGTAGTATTATAGTAACCTTGTACAGTTTTGTATTTTAATTTATTTGAGAGGTAAAATGAGAGACAGAGTGAGGGACAAGGGAAAAGAGGAGAAAGAAGGAGGAGAAAAGAGACAGAGAGAGCAGGGATCTCCTATCTGCTGGTTCACTCTTCAAATAGACAGAACAGCCAGGACTAAGCCAGTTTGAAAATGGAAGCCTAGACCTCTGTCTGGGTCTCATGGGTGGCAGGGATTCAAGTACTTGAACTATCACCTGTTAGCTCTCAGGTTCATTAGCAAGGACCTGCTTCCCAAGCAGATAGCCAGGCTCAAATCTTACTCTTACATGGGATACAGGCATTTTAACCACTGTACCACAATACCCATCTCCTTGCAAACCTTTTGATCATGTTTAATTCTTTTGTGAATGACTCTTAATATACCTAGTCCTATATTGATGTGTGAGTGTACAATGTAAAACACTTGATTTCTGAGGCTTTTATTTGTTTGATAGTTTTAGCTTGATGTCTGTAATATGTGCTACAATATTTTCCTGCTTATTCATTTCCTTTATACACATTCCTTAGATAAAATATGATTACATTGTATTTTCTGTTTTTTTTTAAGATATCTGTATACATAGTCACTGAATTTTCTTCTAGTAAACACTGGTTTTGTACTTTTCACCCTACTTAATTCACAGGGAATTTATTGTGCTATATCATTTAAGATGATGATTCAGTTTTTTTTTTACTTCCAATAACCTGCTAGATAAACATGTTATATTCTAGTTTAGAGTTGAAATCTGAACAAAGACAAATAAGTAACCAAAAATAGAGATTGAAATGAGAAGAGCATTCCCTGTACAAGAATAGTTTGTATAATGCTGGTAGGGTGGGACAGTACATAGTGATATAAAGGGATACCACACTGATTAGTATGACTAGAGTTCAGAGAGCCAGGGAAGAATAGTGTTATATTCGAAGGCAGGTACAAGTCTAGTATTTTAGATTGTGTTAAATATTCCAATTTTTTGCAGTTAGAAGACAGCTATCATATTATGTTTAGGGTTTTTTTTATTTTGAATGAAAGATGGGCTTAGTTTGAAACTGAGATAAAGACTGGGAATAAGTAAGTGCATTTGTAGGAAGCTTATACAGGGACATGCTGTTAATGGCTTACACAGTTTCTGACAGCTAATAGTAACTTGAATTCAAGTATAGCAGGAGAGATGAGAGAAATAATAAGAATTAAGATATCCCAAAGGAAAACAATAAAGCCTTGGTTTAAGGAGAGCATCAGTTAGAAGCTGATGGAAAAATTCAGCTGCTGAAATGTGTGTGAGAGATTTAATGTAGGGGGCTGGGTATTTATGAAACCATTGGAAAGACTGGAAGGACAGAGATAAAGGAAAACCACTGTTCAATCACTGGTTCCACTGCCACATTCCCAGGAGTTAGTGAGCTGCAAGAAGCATCGGGAAGGAATGTCATGATCACACCTTTCTCTTGTACTTCGGCAGGGTTATTTACAGAAAAATACCTGTAAGACTTTATAATAAAATACTGCTTTGTAGTGCTGAGGAAAAAAAATAACAAGGAGGCTTTTCATTGTCATCTACCTTCCAGATTTCCAGTAACTCCTCTTGTGGTACCGTCTAGCCATGGGCAGGTATTTGAAGGGAATATAGTTCCCTGGTTTCCATCTCTTGTTATCCCAGAGAGAGTAGAGGAAAAGGAAAATGATGTTGAATTTTCAGGAGACGATTTGCAAAAGATTTGAGAAGGAGAAAAGGTTTCAATGTCTGCACTGTAGCTTCTGGAACAGCTACCTTGATGTATGGTAGTTGTACGTAGAAACTAGAAGGATGATCATGTTTGAAGGGACTGGTAGTACTCGTGTTAGTTGCATAACAGCACACAGCTAATATCCAGCTCCCTGTTTTACATGTTTTATATAGATGGCCTCATAGATTCTTGAAAAAAATCTTTGGAAGTAGGTTTTAATATTGTTCTCATTTATAGATAAGAATCCTGACACACCAAATTCAAGTGGCCCAAGAACACAGTTAATAAGTGGTAATTTGGAATTTCAAACAGCCAATTTGTTTGCAAAAATTGCTGTAGTAACCTTTAATTGACTATGATAAAAAAAACTTATAAATTATTTTTGAACATGTTGAATTTGAAACCCCTTAGAGACATTTGGAAAAAAAAGAAAGTCAAATAGACCCAGAAGAATTTCCTGGCTCCTGGCTTCGGATCAGCTCAGCTCTGGCTGTTGCAGCCAGTTGTGGAGTGAATCATTGGATGGATGATCTTCCTCTCTGTCTCTCTTCCTCTTTGTATATCTGACTTTCAATAAAAATAAATAAATCTCAAAAAAATTATCACATTGTAAAAAATATGTATTAGTGAATTTGTCCAGAAAGTGAGTACAGAGTTAAAAAAAAAAAGGATTGCTTAGGACTGAGCCTGGAGGAATTCAAACTTTGATAGCCCTGTAGAGACGGATAAGCATTCAGTGGACTTGAGGTAAGATTGGGAGATCGCTATAATCGTGAATGCCATGAAAGAGAAATATTCAAAACTAAGGATATTATCCAGGATGTCACAAAGATTTGTCAGCAGCTTTCTTTGGTGTCTGTTTGCTAGAATGCTAAGGACAGAAATCACTTCAGAGTGGGTTGAGGATAAAGTGGCAGGGGAGGCTAGAGACACAAAGTTATAAACTATTTGGAGAAGGGCGATTTAGCTCTGGCGGCTAAAGATTTATTCAAGAGCCCCCTTCCACTCCTCTGTTGTGTTTGTTTTGAAAAAGGAAGAGACTTCAGCATGTTTGACATTTGAAGGACTTTCCAGGAAAGGTGCAAAGAATTTGAGTGCAGAGCAGAAAACTTTTAATCATTTGTGGGAAGTATTATAGTGATAGTCCTAGACAGAAGTTGGGCTACTTTTAACATAAACCTTGAGAAGAGCAGTTCATGTGTAAGGTTGATGGGATTAGTTTGATGCATAATCTGGTGAGTTTCCTTTTCCCTGTAAAATAAGGGATATCTTTCTTTGTGTGGGGTAGCAGAAGCGTAATGGAGAGAAATAAAACAGATCTGAAATCATGCTCGGAGGAGTTCTTGAGATATAGGATGATATTTCTGGGGAGGTGCCTCATGCTTGTGTGAAGGCAGTCATCACACATTTGTTAGTCAAACCAATGTGACTACAGTATGACTTCTTTTGTAGTGAAGATTAGCTGCTTGGGTATAGGTATGGAGTGGATGTGTTGATTTATTAGTGTTAGGGAGAAACAATGAATCAGAGTGACTAACGGTTTTAGAGTACTGGTAAGATTGAATAGATTACTAAGTTGGGTAAAGTCAAAGAGAATGGGATAGCAAATTTGGGCACATTAGAAGGATCAATGAACTGAAAGTCACATGGAAGTCAGGCAATGGTACAATTAGGAAAAGTGGGTATTTCTAAAGCAAAGTTGCCAGATGGTGAGGTGCTTGGTTAATGATTGGGCCGTATAACTGTCATAACAAAGTTTCATAATCATGAGACCGATGACAGATGGTCCAGAGAAGTCATTGATGATGAGAAGATGGACAGAAGGTGCAGGATATGAGCGTACAAGTGGATATGAGATTTGGTTGTGGTTGTGGAGGAATCAAATTGGGGGAAGAAGGCACTAATTTAGGTATATTTGATGTGAGTTGTCTACTAATGACAGTGAAATAGACAAATACACCCATTCACCTTTACTCAACACAGAAAAACAAACTATTGTGCTGCTGTGTAAGAATTCTCTTTAGGCACAGACCAACTTCTGGAAGAAAGAATTTGCTGTTGTTCTGGAAATGGTGGTATGGTGTTGATGATGCAGTGCAGTGCAGTAAGACATACTGCACTTGAATATAGATGGCAGTGGAAAGTTTATCTTGCCCCTTTAAGCCTTAATTTTTGAGTCGCCAAAATGAGATTTTCCATGACAACTTTGGAAGTACTGTCAGAATAGAATCAGCTAAGAAGTATGACGCATCACCCACAGAGCCTGGCAGTTAGCACATGCTCCATGAATTGAAATCCTCAGTAAGGAATCCTGTGCAGGGAAATACCAGCTTATACCAGCTTTGACAGGCAAAAAGTAAGACTGTCCATTTTATTTTGGTAGAAAATAGTTTTCTAAGTTATGATTCTGTGCAAAAAGACAAGCCAATGAATAATTTGCCTAGGTTGATACAACACCTTGCTTCCTAAATTCCTTTATAATATGGAAATTTAATTCCATTCTGTGGTGATTACAGTTCAGTCTCTGGAGGTAATTGCATCTAATTGTGTTCTTGTTATGAATACCTTGTAGAGAGAAATACAGCCACACAATGAAGTTGATTACCTGAGGTTTGCAGCATTCAGAGGAATGAGAGAAACGGGTCTGTCCTTAGCTGAATATTGATCAGTGAATGAAATCTTTGAGATTCAGGAAGTATACTTGATTTCTGCCTCAAGTGAGTGGCTACAGTAAGTTAGGAATAAGTTAATAACAAGAATAACCCGTGGGGGTAGAAAATACGGTTTTTATTCCTGTCAAGCCAAATTATTGTATATCCACCATTTCTTGGGAGCTTTCCAAACTCTCATGAGTTGTTGAAATCAGTTTTATTTCCTCTCTGCAGATGAGGAAGCTGAGGCTGAGAGAGAGCAAACGACTCACACAGGTTGATGGCAGAGTCAGAATATAGAAACTCATGTTTGCCGCGACAGCCTCAATTGCCCCTTCTCCATTACCACCTGTCTTCAGACAAAGCTCTGAGATGCACAGGAGTTGTATTTTTGAGCTTTCGTAAATGACACAAGGATAGCAATATTTCTGGGAAACATATTGGAAAGAATTTTGCAAAGGAGGGAATCAATACTATGCATGTATATTTACAGAAAGACTTACTATTTGGAATAGACTCGTAATTATGGAGGCTGGCAATTCCCATGTCTGCAGGGTGAACTGGCAGGCACAACAAAGCCCTTGGGCATTGTGCTGGAAATCTCCTCTCACTCAGGGATTTGATCTTTGTGTTCTTTTCTGACTTTGAGTTGGTGGGATGAGTCCCACTCACATTATGGAAGGTGATCTGTTTATTCAAAGTTCACCGAATGAAATGTTAATCTCACTCTAGAACACTGTCCAAGTTGACACATTGAATTAGCCATCATAGAGATTAGGGGAGATTGCTTTGAAAAGTCAGCTTCCAGGAGATGGAATTTTAATACACACTAATATAGTTTCCTATCTTAATAATGAGCAGAGGGCACTTAATGGAGCTAATGGATGATTTAAGCAAATTAGATAATGCTGTACCATTTTTAAAATGGATTAAAATTTATAGATTCATAGCAAATACCATTCTGATCATAAAAATGTACCCTCTGAGATTGAGTTGAAAAATAAAGGAATGCAGTCATCCCTTTGGGCTATTATTTGTAATAATAACGATACTAATAGGTCATAGATGATAAAAATAATGACAATAAGAATGATTAACATTTACCAAGCACTTCTTGTGTGCCAGCTTCTGAGATTTATTTTTTTGGATATTATCTCATTTAGCTGTCCCAGTACTAGGAAGAAGAAACTTATATTTTATTCCTTTTGTTTCATGCATGGGAACAGTCTCAATGAAGTTAATGAGTTGGAGTCAAGATTATAAGAAAGGTGGCATGTATTTAGCACCTGCTATCCATGAAGGATTTGTGGGGGAGCACCAAATTGCATTACTTATTATCTGAAGTTATCACAGTGAGAAGCATAGAGGGCCAGAAGAAGTAATTCTGAGTATTAATTGTGCTTCCAACCCTCTGAATGTGCCAGGGAGAATTGATAAAGTAACAAAGCAAATTCCCTATCTTCCAAGTGCATCAACCTCCTTGGAGAGGCTCAAGTAGACCCAGGTGGAAGACACGCTTACAATTCCTACTTCCAGACTTCCGGTATATTGTTTGCTTTTACTCAGGGAGTGGAAATTGTTACTAGCGTACTTTCTTGCTTTTGTTTTTAAAGCTTAATATTTTTTATTGTTGTAAGAGAGCTTAAAACAAGATCTTAACATTTTTCATTGTATAATGCACATGATTCTGAGTGCTGGTGATTTGATTTCAAGTCTTTGAACTTTACAATGCTATGAAAATACTGCACATGCAGTAGAAACTGTATCTTAGATATTGAATTTTTATTTTTTCCCTAGGCTAGTGATACATGGTTCCATAGTTCCCTGCATGAAGAGGCAGCATGGCTGCTGTAGCTCTCAGTCATCCACACAGTCCTGAGAGAAGATAATACTGTACAACGAGTGGCTGGGCTGCAGTGCTTGGCATCTTATGTCTGCAGTATCAGGAAGCTAGAATCAGAAATGGACTTGAGATTTGAGCTAGGCACCCCAGTATGGGACAGAGGCATCCATCCAGCATTTTAATGTTGTGCCAGATACCCAATATACCAAAACATACTATTTTAAGTTTTCTAGTGGTAACATTTTTAAAAAGTCAAGAGAAACCAGTGGAAAAATTTTAGTACTAAATTTTACATAACTCAAAAATTCTAATATTATCTAATCATGTGATCAGTATTTTGCTTTTATTTACTTGGAGAAGTCTTAGAAATTCGTATTTGTATATATGCAGCATTATCTGTGGTAGAACTGGCTACCATTCGAATGCTATGTGGCCACAGGTGGCTGGTGTCTGTCGCGCTGGGGAGTAAAGCTCTGGCTCAACCCTTAGACTCACGTGGAGCCTGTGCGAATGTTGACTTCTGGAAGCAGCAAATGCCAACATCAACATGCAGATATACATGCAGCTTAAGCTTGATTCAGTTTTGTATAAAATCAGCAACAAAATCAAGCACCTCATGAATAAATCTGATCTGATTTCTGCTCTGGCAACCTGAAGTCTTGGAAACTGTTAGTCCTATGATGAGGCAACATCCACAGTGGTAAATAGCAGGAAGCCGCCTTTCTGGGCTCCTGCAAGTGGGAGGTAATGAGCTTGGGAGGTGAAAGGCATATTTTGACAGTATTTCCAAAAGTTTGCCTTGCTTTCATGTGTAGATACTGCAAAATATCATACTCAGACTGCAATGTGAGAGCTGACCCTGCTAACTCTGGCTTCCCAAATCTCGTTGAAATGAAAGAACAGCCAGAACACAAAGCACTTGTTTTCACAGGCTTGTAAATAAAGTACACACCTACCTATCCCAGCTGGAGAACAACCCTATCCTCGGGGTTTCAGAGAATGGTCTGCCAAACGCTGGAGGCTGCTGTCCAGGGCTCTTATCTCCAGCAGGACGGCGGCTCCTGGACGTTTTATCTTTTGATTGGCTCTTTCAGCAAGCCACTGGCAACACTTAACATATGCACACACTCTTTCAAAGAGCACACAGACAAAATGCTCTGATTTTGGGATTATGAAGAGAGTTCTGTGATCCAGCAGAACTCAGAAACAGTTGCTACCCCTGCCTACAGAAGGGATACAAACGGTGGGGGCGGGGGGGAATCACAGTCATTGAATTCTATGCTGTTTGCTAGCAGTCAGTGAAGAGCCAGTCAGATGGCTCAGCTTTGCTTAATGATTGAATGGGTGCAATAAGTTCTCCTTGCTCATCAGGTTGGATTGGAAGAGGTATCTGTTGTTAGGGCTGCCTCCCGCTATAGAACATTTGTATAACAAGTCCTCATGAAAAGAGAAGAGAGAAGAGAGAAAAGAGAAAAGAGAAGAGAAAAGAGAAGAGAGAAAAAAAAAAAGTCATGATCCAGAGGTTAGTTTGAAAAAAAGAAAGACAAGTCTGCAGATGTAGTGTTTCTTCCTAGGAGCTGAGAATCACTTGATTTCCCAGACAGGATCCAGTAGATTGTTGGATGGAAGCCCCAGTCACTGGGGGCAGGCAGTGAAGGCCCAAAGAAGGGAGTGAGCTTGAAGAGAAAATGAATTGGCTGAAGCTTGTTTGCACTGATGCTGTATAGTTGGTGACTGTGGGCTTGTTTCAATATTTGCAATGTATTTTTAATTCTCTCAAACTCACCTTCATGGTTCAATGTATTCAAGCATCTTTTAAGCTAAGGTACTGAGAAAATAGAGAATTCATTTGCAACACACGCCTCTCTGTGACAGAGCACACTTTGTATAAAGAACCTGCTTTATGACGGTTGCGGTGATATGCCAGTGGTTTCTCTTACAAGGGTGGTGCTTATCTTTGCTCCCACAACAGGGGAGCATTGGTTCTGGGGCATAACTTTGACAGGGTGAGTGCACAAGGGAGCACAGAACCCCATCCATACGTCTTATACTCTGTAGCTGCAACCTCTATTCCACACTCTGAAGGTTGCCTTGTTGAAGATGATGTGCTCCTGTGTGTGTGTGTGTGTGTGTGTGTGTGTGTGTGTGTGTGTATCAGCTTCATGGTTCCCTGGCTATTTTCCTCTTAATATCCAGACAGAGGAGGATTTTTATTCATGTTGTATTCTTAGCCAAAAAAAATTTTTTTTTGCTTAATCTCTGACAAAAGAATGTCTCATGCCTTCCCATAGAGTAAAAAGAAAGCGGAAGTTAAAAATACGTTACCTGATGAAAATTATCTTTGTAGTTATTAATGTAGAGATAAAAAATGACAGAAAGCATTAGCAGGAAGAAAACATATTCGAGCTGTATAGATTGAAAACATGAATTTGAGGGGCAGGTGTTGTGGTAGGTTAAACCATCACTTGGGATGCCTGTCATCCACATGGCAGTGCTGGGACTGAGTTCTGTCTCCACTTACTGCTCAGCTTCACACCAATGAGCCTTGGGGGAAGCAGATGGTGGCTCAGGTGTTTGATTTCCCACCACCCACATCAGAGACCCAGATGGATTTACTGGCCCCTGGGCTTGGCCCAGCTTGGCCTAGCTGCAACAGGTTTTGGTGGTGTAAATTAGCCTATGAAAGTTGTCCCCCATCCCTTTGCTCTCTCTCTCCATTTTCTCCCTCCTTGTTATTTTCTTTTCAGATAACTAAGTATAACTTTTAAAACAACAAAGCTAAGACGACTAAAAGTTAATTAAGCAAGACTGAGTTGAATTTAAGGAAGAAATAGAGAAAATGGAAGAAATTATATCTGAAACCAAGGCTAAATTATAGAATGTTTCTCTCTCAAATAAATTCAAATGAAAAAGAATTAGGCTGCCAAGAAAAGCAGAAAAATGGTAAGAGAATGTACATAAGATACATGGAAGAACAAGGGTCAGAGAGAGTTTGGGTACAATGGAAGGTAGGTAGTTGATCATTTAATTGCCTGAAGAAGAGAAACGAATACAAGTAAGTCTTGAAATAATAATTAAGAATACTTTCTGAAATATGAATTTTTGATTCAAAATGAGTGTGTATTAAAAAAAAATCCAGAGATTTTGAGAAAATTCATTCAACAACTAACTCTGATGTATATCCTAGCAAATCTATTATTCCTAGTCTCTTGGAAAAAATATCACATACATCAATATGAAGGAAGAAAAGTTTCTCACTATAGAGGAAGCAGTTAAAAACATACTATCATTGATTTACAAATACAGGCTGGCCTGATTTCTGTAGTGCTGGAATACACTGGAGGCATTCATATAAATAAGAATATTATATATAATTGCAGGTACATATAAAATAGATACACATACCAGTGACTGTGGATGTCTATCATAAGCTAAAATCTGTATCTACATACATGTGTTTCTCCTCCATCTATTCTCTCTCTCTCTCCGGGTGTGCTAAATGACACCCAGTAGCATTTTGAGCCAAAAGTCTTGATTTTGGAGTGCCAGTTCCTATGAAAGAAACCATAGTGTTGAGGAAAATGGCTGATTGAAAGGTCGAAGGAGAAAAGTACAAGGTTAGTTTGAAACATTAACAAAAGATCTGCTTTGAAGATCTCCTCCTGAGCAAATATAAAACTTAAGAAATATATTGTTTTTATTTTAAAATCATGAGAGGGACCTAATACTGGAGCCATCGTCTGCTGCCTCCCAGAATGTATCGTAACAGCAAGGTAGATCAGAAATGGAGCAGATGGGGGATGAACTGGGCACTCTGAAATGGCATGGTGACTTAACCACTGAGTCAAACACTAGCCCCCTCTGACACAGCTTCACCATCAAAACAAAATAATGATCAAGACACTGTTGAATACAAGGAATCTGTGAATGCATCCCAATAGGGAGGGGGAAGAAGGAGTGAGAGCATGGATTGAGTGGTTGTTCTAAAACATTGATCAAGATTTTGTTTGGGAGCTGTGCTCTACTTTCCTCGCCCTTGATTCTGAGCACTGTTACCTTGTTACTAGAATCCAGTAGAAACGAGGCTGCCCAACCACTAAGGAAGTCAGCTATATCTGACTCGTCTAGATGTCTCATTTTATGGAAATGCCCTTGGGGACACTGTCTCTCTCAGCAGCAAGTTGCTTTGTTCTGTGTCAAAAGAGAGGCTGTGTGTGTAAGCCTTATAGGTTCCAAACCAGCTGAGCATATCTTTCTGGTTCGCCCAGCTAAGGACCAAAGGTGAGAGTGGAGATGGGATTGTGCAGCCTCTGCTTCCCCAGCCTGCAGCTGTTTGGGTCACAGCTGATGAGTTGGGGTGTCCTTCAGTGAAGCCACCTGCATCAGAGCTGAGAGCATCCCTCTTTGTCACTCAGCTTCTGTGTTTCTGAGCCACAGGATGTGTGGCCACCGTTCAGGTCACTGGGGGCATTGTGCTGTGTACTGACAATATCCAGAACAGAAGGAAAAAGAGCAAGTTTTTTTCTTAGGGTGGAATGCCCACCAATAAAGAAAGAACGGTGAAGCTGGGAAATTTCTACTTGGTAGCTGGCAGTGAAATCAGTGCTTCAATGAGTCATCAATGGAGCTAAAGCTAGTGAGTGAACATGTGTTAAGGAATAGATTATTAGCATTCTCTATCCCACCCTGAACTGTCTCCCTAGAAAAGATTTATGAACTGCAAAGGGGGAAAAAAGCAGTAACCTTACAGTAGATAATAGTAATGTATATCACCTTTACCTGCTAATCAAATTTAGCCTAAGCCATAATGGGGCATTCAGAATTAAATACCCTCGATACAGAGCTTTGAGAATGACATAACTTCATTTCTGTAATATTCATCCCCAAATATTCAATCCCCAACCATAATCATGACACAACATCACCTCCTTAAGTGACCCATATCCCAATATGAGTGAATACAAAAAGGGACCGAGGAACGTATCATGATGAAAGACACAGGTCAACTAGATGCGGCATGTGATTCTGAACCATGTAAAGGGCATTATCATTATAGCTGGAATCCAAGCTGTAGAGTGGATTACATGTTGCACCTTTAATAATGTTATTTTGCCGAGTACACTTTGGTTTTTGTAGGAGAATGCTCTGGTGTGGGAGTCGGGAGCAAGTCAAAGGGTATGTAGGAATTTTTGTACTCCATTTGCTATTTTTCCAAGGTTCAAATAACTAAAATAAAATGTTGAGCAAAAACAAGAAGATAAGAGGCACTTAAAATGTGTTTACAAATCTAAGAAGGTGTGGATAAGTAATAACTGTTTGGAGTAACAAACAGGAGGATATTAAAGTTCCAGATAATACTACATCTTACACAACAACAGTGGTCTCAGTCATTAATCAATACACCTTTTTAAAAACTACATAAAACAATATATAACGGAATTCTAAAAAGAAATGATTAAACTCTTAAGTACATTTTAGAAACTGTGAGATCAAGTTTTGAATATCACAGTTAGCTTTTTCTGAATAGGAACACACAGAAATCTGTACCCAACTACTGACAGTTCACATTCTTCTCAAGCAAGCATGAAACAACTTTATTTTTTAAGTTGACCTTGTTGTCAGAAACAAGTCTCCACAAACTCCAAAGAATATTTTTCTAAGTCTGTTTTTAGCCACAATTCAATAAATCAGAGATAAATTTTTAAAACCAAATAGCTTCCTTCTCCAGTAAATGCAATTGGAAACTGAAGAGCACAAGTCTAAATACTTAATGGGTTAAAGAAGGAAGCTTAATGGAAGTTATGAAATATTTAGCAAGCCCTGGAAATAAGTATACAACTTAAATGAGAATTCGGCGAAAAGGATATTTAGGGTAAAACTTTATAGATGTAAAAGCATATGTTTGGAAATAGGAAAGATTGAAAATTAATAAATGAAGCACTCAGCTAGAGATGCCTGTGAATAAGAATGAAATATCTTTAAAGGAAGCACAAGGTGTAGAATGAGATAAAACTCAGACAGTGGATGGGATTGAAACACCTCCAATTATGAAAATGAGGCTTAGGCAGCATTTATCCAACCTGTTAAGTGAAGAAATGTGTTCCAGGGAATCTTTCACTTAAGAATGATGTCTACAGAAACATTGCTGTGCTTGCCTAGACACTTTGGCTTGTGACTAGAGCTGTTAAGTAATGGCATTAAACTTATTCTCCAGACAGAATCTTAGACTTGGTGGCCATATCTAGGTCATGGCCTTGGAGACCTTGCTTGTCACTCCTCTGACTGCTCGTTGCTGGCATAATTTATCATTTATTCCTGCCTCCCATAGCTGTCTTCACTCTGGACTCTTCTTCTCCTTCTCCTCCACCTTTTTCCTGTTTTGTTTTCTCCTCCCCTTCTTGTCCTGCTTATCCTCCTTTTCTTTTTCCCAAGTGGAAGCTGCACCTCCATAGCAGGCACAGTGTCAAGTTCAGTATAACACTGAGTGGATGATTTATCGTCAGGGTCTGAGATTATGCTTGGCAATTAGAATTCTTGAATTTCAAAACCGTCCTTGTGATGTATCTGCTTCTTTAAAGGTATTTATGTGAGAGACACAGTAACAGAAAAACAGTGTGTGAAGAGAGAGAAAGAGAAAGAGAAAGAGAGAGAGAGAGAAAGAAAGAGAGAGAGAAATAATGATTACAGTATTTCAGTCTCCTGGGCTGAGGCACATCCAGCAGCTGGGAACTCAACCAGGTCTCCCAAAAGGAGTACAGGGACATAGTTGTTTAAGCTGTCACTGTTGCTTCACACATTAGCAAAAGCTGCAGTCTGGAGCTAGGGCCTAGTATCAGACCTATGTGCTTTGCAATGGGAAGTAGGCGTCTAAGCATCTTAGCCACTTGCCCAGCACTTAGCTAGGATAGATGTCTGCTCCCTACTGCATTTTCACTAGCTAACATTTATACTTCGTATTGTGACTTGAACATCTGCTTGTAACATCTGCATTATTTTTTAAGCTGAGAGCATTATCTTTCAAAAGTGAGACTTTATTTCAGGATTGGACTTTCAGTGACTGAGAACACACATCAAATCTACTGTTATAGTAAATCCAGTTATAACATTTTATGGATAGCTCTTTGTAGTATGTAAGAATTGAATAAATCAAATAAATCAATATGTATTTGTTTACCAGGGTTATGTGTTCACTACTGTGCCTGAAATGTGTTAGCAGTCCTGTTGTCTAATATATTTTGAGAATATCATTTCCCTCTGTGTTTTCAGATGTAATCTGGAAAAATAAAAGCCAGAAGCAAGCACGGTTCTGTCACTATTTTGTTGGATACAAGGCAGTTATTATTTGGCTTGGGGAAAATAAAGACAGCATTTCAAATTTGGAAAATTTCCCAGACTTAAAAATATTTGACAGTGTGAGGAATAGTGCCAGTGCGGTGTCTTTTGTGCATAGGCAAAACAAACCAGTTTATTTGCAGTTAGATTTTCTCTTTTTATGGAGACTCATAAACCCCATTCATGGGAAGAGGTAATTGTAAGAACACTGGACACCAATGGCAAAAAACAAACAAACCAACAAAACATACACACATGCACACAAAATTCCACAAAGCATTTTTTTTATGTTATGCTGCAGTAAGTGAACTGTTTAAGTGATTCAATGTGGTGACAGTTAAGAGTTCAGCTTCTAGGTCACACTAATCTGAGGCTGAATTCCCCTCTAACCCTTATCAGGCGTTATCCTGATTCTTCAAGTGTTATTATTTAATCTGTTTTCTTTTCTTTTTTTTTTTTAAAGTTTTATTTTTATTACAAAGTCAGATATACAGAGAGGAGGAGAGACAGAGAGGAAGATCTTCCATCCACTGATTCACTCCCCAAGTGAGCCGCAATGGCTGGTGCTGTGCCGATCCGATGCCGGGAACCAGGAACCTCTTCCGGGTCTCCCATGCGGGTGCAGGGTCCCAAATCCTTGGGCCATCCTTGACTGCTTTCCCAGGCCACAAGCAGGGAGCAGTGGAGCTGCCGGGATTAGAACCGGCGTCCATATGGGATCCCGGGGCGTTCAAGGCGAGGACTTTAGCCGCTAGGCCATGCCACCGGGTCCTATTATTCTTATTCTTATCAGGTACATAGCCTTACTTAAATAATATGTACGCTGGCAGTGACAACAGTATCTGAGTGATTAACTTGTGCGAGTCAAATGAGACAAGTATAATTTACAAGGCTTGAATCTATGTTTCACCTATAGTCAACTTCTTCCCCTAACTTCCCTCAAAATTTCTAGGATAGAAAATCAAGGGGAAAAAAAAGTCCCGGAATTATTTTATAATTATTGGAAGTGATTCAGTATTTGAGGACTGCTGATGAGTGTCAGAGGATAACAAAGGTGATGTAGATGCCACCAACACAGAGTGGGCCTGGAGAGCCCTGGCTTGAGGAGAAAAGTGTTACTGAAGTGGGTGGGTTGGAAGGAATTGGAGCCATCCAGGTACCACAGAGCTTCAAAGAACATTGCCTCTCCCATGAATCATTGTCATAAAGGATGCAGCGAGCATCTGAAGTAAACCCCAGCCCTCCCCCTCACCAAAATGCAAGGTCTCCTCCTGCAGGTGCAGCTTAACACCAACACTGTTGATGCCACATTTCACACTTAGCTCAAGATATCTGCAGTCATCACTAGACTTTCCTGGAAACGTTCCCTGTCTTCCCTCTGTAGCTTTATTTCTGCTGTCCTCTCTAGTTTATTCCATCATTCCTTCCTACTTGAAATTTCCTATCATTCTCCCTGTGTCATCTGAAAGTCCCTGATAATGCATAAAATATCTGCCTCTCACGAATCCCTGTAGTACTGTTTCTTTATTTATTTGTTTTGTTTTGTTTTATTTGTATATCCTTCACCTTGGATCACAGCTGTTGCAGTTGTCTCTACTCTTTGTAAACCTGCAAATTAGCTTGGAGCATAGAAGGCCTTTATTTATCTTTGCCCCAGCATGTGCACACTAACACAGAGGTTACTGATGAGATAGACAGCAAAGATATTTCTGAGCGGACTGCTTATGTGATCTGGCTTAGAATTCTTTATGATCATATAATCATAAAGCAAATGTTTAGTATGCACCTACTGTATTCCAGATCTAGAGTCTAAATGTGACTGACTTCCTTCCTGTTTCTATGGTTTACTCCCTAACGAGGAAGACAGATTTTCAGATAATTTATTATAACTTAGATGTGTTGGGAGGAAGGAGGACAAAGAGGTCTGTAGCTCTTTTCTCGGGGAGGAGAAAGCTGTTGCTAGTACTGCCAAGGCTAAATGGCTTAGTTCTCAAATTCTGCAAGTCTGGATTCTACATCTGACTTAAGCATGAAGCTACAACCTCACATATGGACCACAGGATCTGCTCTGTACTCCTGCTATAGATTCAGACTCACTAGGAAAGGAAGTAGGCAGGAAAGTCAGGACTGTTAGCTGGCTGAAGCAATGTATTGGTGCAATGCAGAATATACCAAGATATCCCATTTATTGTTCTCTTGACTGGCATAATGTGATTGCTGAGTTACTGGTTGTAGCAAAGATGGTAAAGTGATGTAGCAGCATAATCTATTTCATTAACAAATGCAGGCATATGGACTTGAGAATCGAGACAGATGCCCGCATTTTGTCTCATTTCTTTAACTTGGTGTTTCAATTTAGGACATAAATCACAGTAAATCACTTGACTTTTTTCAGGACACTTACCTCCAAGGAGTGCTTTCTCACTGGCTTCAAATCACTGATTACTCCCATTTTTTTTCTTCCAGTTTTACCTGAATTTATGTTGACTTGTAGAAACTTAGAACATTCTCCAGGCAAAGTGAGAAATAGCTTTCCTTTCTGTAGAGGTTTCAGAGCCGGTATTAAACACCTCCAGTGCCTTCTAGGGGGCTGCTGAAATAAATATCTAAACCCAGCGAAGCTGCTTCATAGTGCCACTTAGGAACAACAGCGTGAAGGAACCCCTTTGTCTACTAAGATGCCTCAGGGAGTACTGTAAAAACTAGTAGCTAAACACCTAGCTTCTAAAAGGAAAAATATTCTGGTTTTATTTTTCCTCTGCTATTTGTGAACTGTGTGCATTTGGTGACTTTCAATGTCTCAGTTTTCTCCTGTATTATATGTATATAATACACATATACATGAATATGGTAGTACAGGAGTGCATTTACGAAAGTGCTTAGCATCGAGCCGGATATGTAGTACATCCTCAGCAATTGGGGCAGAGTATTATTACTTTTATTTTTATTAAGCTTTATGTGTCCTCCTAGGAAGGACATAGGAAATACACTTCACAGTGAAGAATGATGAGCACCTACGCTCAGCCCAAGCATTCTAGAAGCCATCAAATCACCAAACAGTCATACATATATTTTATGTGATTGTTTTGGTGGCAAATGACAGAAATTCAATGTAATGTACTTTAAAAAAAGGAGGGGGAGTGATGGTGGTATGTGAGTCACCAGAGCTGAAATAATATTAAACCTGCAAAGTGCTTTGGAAAATGAAACAGGGATCTCGAAAAACACCAGGGTCGCCTCCACATACCTGATTTCTGCTTGTTGGCCTCATCTTCTTCTGTTACTGGATGACCTTTTCCTTGTATCATAAATCGTGTCTACTGGCAACTTCTGGAGCTGCAGTTTAATAAGTTAGAACCCAGGGAGGAAGCCCAGCATCTCCTTTTCTCTCTCCATTTCTGCTTCAAACACTCTGGGGAAGAACTTGACACCTATCCAGGCACTGTCCTTTTATACCTGTCACTGAGCTTCCATGATTGGCCCCACCGGGGCCGTGTACCCAGCTTGTTGTATGAAGCAGGTATGCTATGTTTATGCTTAGGAGTAGGAAGGATTGGAGGTGAAGTAGGGTTGTCTGTGGCATGGAGATGTGGGAAGGGAACAGGAGAGAATTTTTCCCAAACTGTTCACTTTATAGATAAGAATCAGGAAATCAGAGACAATCAGATGCTGTTTTATTTAGGTGGCCATGACTCACACTGTGAAATGCTCTAGGTTGACTACAAGAAGGTTTGTCATCATATAGTGATTGTTCAGATGCAGTCAGCGGAAGGATTTTGAATGAACTCATGTCACTAGCACTCTAAAAGGCAGTTTCCTAGATGGATCTCAGAGAGAGAGAGAAGGAGAAGGAGGGAAAAGAAAGGAAGGAGTGAGGGAGGAAGGGAAGGGAAGGAGAGAGAGAGAGAGAGAGAGAGAGAGAAAGTAGGGACACAGACCTTATACTTTGCGTCCTTTGGGACATATAGAACATATGCATTTTTAGTTCTATTAGCATTTCTTCTGAGGACAGAGATGTGAGCACAGATTTCATATGAACATGGAATACATTATTGTCCATAATAGCACCTCAGGCATGACTAAGTGGAAACTGAGAAAAACCTCACAGGGTTCCCTAGGAGATAACTCAGTCTTTAAGAGAATGGCATAACATCACAATTTCACTCTTTATCTTCTAAGTCTTCGTGAGATTTTTGTCTGGTCTGGGTGATCCTGCCCTATTTCCTAACTGGTTATCAGCCCCAACTCTGGGGTAACTTGGAAGATGTACCAGAAGATGTTTTTGGAATGAGGGAAGCCACAAGATAGAACAGAGAACTTTTTCTAGTTTTAGAAAACAAAATAGTGTGTGTAATTCAAATGTACACATAATGATGATGAAGTTGAAACGAGGAGTTTGTCAATACTTAAGATATGCCAGGAAATTTAGAACTCGTTATGATTCTGTTATTAGTGTCACGAATTTGGGTACTCTTGGTTTTTTTTTTTCTTTTGCCCGTTGGGAGGGGTAGTTGTGGCTTTGCATTGTGGTCAGCTGTTTGGCTCCTTAGATGAAAAGCTTGCACAGTATTGAGACATTGGTAGAGGAACACTGAGCCTAAAACCCTTAGAAGAAAATTGTCATACGGACAATTAGGTTATTCCGTGGTTTTACAAGCTTCTCACCTGGTAAGAAATGTAAATCCCTTGGGATTGCTTTTATACCTATATCTCATAGATTTAGATGTGTTTGTTTTCATGATTGTTTTCTAGGAATTCTAGAAATTTTTGTTTTATATTTTCCCTTTGTGACAAAATTGGATTAATACATCTATTGGCATATCTAATTTTTCCTCTATTTTCTCTAGAATAAAAGACCTTTGAATTATTTATGATTTATTTTTGAGGTATGTTTATTTACATATAAAACTAAGTTGAGGTTTTAAAGCCTGGATAAAGTATTCTTTATTGATGATAAAAATCTATCTATCTGTCTGTATGTATAAGGAATTTATTCTTGTCATATTTATTCTTGTGCATAATATAAATTGTTACTATGATGTATGCACATTAATTAAAGCTTTTCACTCAGAGTTACTTTTTCTTTTTCATTCTATAGTATTCTCCTAAGAAGCTGTATCTCTGGCTGTGTTTATCACCAAGTGAATGTTTCTGTCACATAATACCTTTAATTATCTCTTTATGGGCATTTATCTCTTTTCTGGTCCTTGATGTCTTGTGTGAATCATATTGAAATTAGTTCTTAATAATAATTTCTTTTCCTCTCACTTGCCTAAAGTCCACTTGTTGCTCATGTTTTTATATTTGTGATTGGAAATAAACATGTTACTTTTTTAGTTTTAAGTGATACTTTATTTTCGTAGAATAACCACATTTTAAAATAAAATGAAATGCTTATTGACTTTCTGTTCTCCCATTTTAAAATTATTCCTGCAATGTCAGAGCATATTGCACTTTCTTGTAACTTAATTTTTTAAGGTTTACTTATTTTTATTGGAAAGGCAGTTTTGCAGAGAAAAGGAGAGACAGAGAAAAAGATATTTCATCCATTGCAGTTCACTCCCTAAGTGACCACAATGGCTGAAAATGAACCGATCTGAAGCCAGGAGCTGGGAGCTTCTTTTGAGTCTCCAATGTGGGTCCTAAGGCTTTGGGCCATCCTCCACTGCTTTCACAGACCTATTGGTTGCCCATCCTGTAGTTGCCCATCTCCTGGTACAGTTGATGATGTTAACTATGGATGTATTTATTAAATGTTGTCTTGTTAATTCTGGTGCATTTTAAAAAGAGTTTTGGGGACATCAAAAATTAAACTAAATCCATGATGATATTACCAGAAATTGTAAGCTAGAAATAGAATAATCAATACTGCTATCAAAAACATCATGTAGAAACTTTTTTCTGAAGATAATGAAGTAAAATGAGCTTTTTAAATTTCAATTAATTTCTAGTTATCTGCTCATATTTGAATATACATGTTCTCTTAGGAGTTTTTTGTCTGCTCTCTTATCTAAACGAATTTTGCACTTTGAAACATATGCCTGGTACAACATTCCTCTGGAAGTGCATAGATATAATTGTGTTCCTATATTTAGCATTATGATTAGTAATTCCAGATTCTATATGCTTAGTTAGTTTATATTGTTGTCCATAATTATATTGCTTATCTGTCTTCTACTCCAATGCACTCAATAGAAATCAGTTTTTTTATGACATATTCTATTATGTGAAATGTACTTTTCGCTTTTAACAAATCATGACTATGTAGTTATCTGTGCACTGTATTATTTTCTTAGTGTGCTGTGATGAATTACTGCAACCACAGTTGTTAAAAGTAAAAAAAAAAAAGGGCCCAGTGAGGTGGCCTAGTGGCTAAAGTCTTTGCCTGAATGTACCAGGATCCCATATGGGCGCTGGTTTGTATCGTGACAGCCCCACTTCCCATCCAGCTCCCTGCTTGTGGCCTGGGAAAGCAGTTGAGGACAGACCAAAGCCTTGGGTCCCTGCACCTGCGTGGGAGACCTGGAAGAGGTTCCTGGCTCCTGGCTTCAGATCAGTGAAACCCCAGCTGTTGTGGTCAATTGGAGAGTGAATCATCAGATGGAAGATCTTCCTCTCTGTCTTTCCTGCTCTCTGTATACCTGACTTTGCAACAGAAATAAATCTTTTAAAAAAATCTTTAAATCTTTAAAAAAAAGTAAAAAATATTTTTTCCTCATACACTGGAGGCTAGAAATCTAAAATCGTTGTGTTGGTATGGCCATGGTTCTCGAGCTTTGCAGCCTCTTCGAGTTTCTAGTGACTGCAGACACTCTTTGCTGTTGATGGATTATGTCTGTATCACTCTAATCTCAGCTTCCATGTTCACATCTCCCTCCTTTCATGTGATTGGATTTTGCACATCAGTCCAGAAAATTCAAGAAAAACATCCTTTCTCAAGATACGTTATATGTTTTCTATATGAAGTAATAGTCAAAGCTTCAGAGGATAGGGTGTGGACATATTTGAGGAGCTGCCATTAGGTCATTGCATGTGCTGTTCTGTCCTACCAAATTCTAGCTTCAAGGGCGCCTTGAATGGCTCACTGCTCAGCCACAGTATTGAACAAATTAGGTGGGTGAGTGATAGGGGAGGGCCTTGTGCTCTAGGAAGATGTAGTGATGGATTATCCTTTAAACTATTTCTTAAAGTCATCTCATTAAAGGTTTTCCTGACCATATTATTTTTTTATAAATGTATTTATTTTTATTGCAAAGTCAGATATACAGAGAGGAGGATAGACAGAGGAATATCTTCCATCCAATGATTCATTCCACAAGCAGCGGCCAGTGCTGCGCCAATCCAAAGCCACGATCCCAGAAGCCTCTTCCAGGATCCCACATGGGTGCAGGGTCCCAAGGCTTTGGGCTGACCTCAACTGCTTTCCCAGGCCACAAGCAGGGAGCTGGATGGGAAGCAGTGCTGCCGGGATTAGAAGTTGCGCCCGTATGGGATCCCGGCACATGCAAGGTGAGGACTTTAGCCATTAGGCCACCACACTGGGCCCCTGATCATACTATTTAAAATTGGGCCCACAGAGTTTCCTCTCTTCTTTTGCCTACCACACTTTACCTTTTCCATACCCTTTATCTTTTTGGTGTAGTGTAATTAGCTAATGCTTCATTTACATTATATCTATATTAGCGAGTAAGGTCTACAATAGAAAGATTTTTGGGTATTTCGTTCACACATATTAAGCCGAATCATAAAAATTAAATTTCTGTTCTGAGGGCTGCTATAATGCTCTTACATGAGCATATAAAACAAAGCTGATACATAGTAGGTCCTCAATATACACTAGAGAACTAGCACTAATTCTTTTTGTCAGTAGGACAGCAAGAAACAGTCTATGGAAATTTATTTTTTGCTTTGTGGTTTCCTTAAAAGCTCAAAACACACTTTTCCAGAAAAAAAAAGAACTGAAAATATTCATTCAACAGTAACTGTATTTTAGTATGCAGCTGTGCATAAAGGACCATGGTAAACTGACAACACTAGCTTACACCCTCCTTCAAAAACTCCTTTGAATAATCTGTCTCTGACTGCCAGCCTGCCCAGCTCCATACCTTTCTGGCAGACAGCAGGAGGATCCAGTGCAATCTCTCAGAACGTCTCTGCTTCTCCATTTACCCTGTTGTTGTCTCCCTTGCGTTCTTGCTTTCTGCGGCTCATCACTCCTCTGTAAGTGCCCTCCCAATCGTTTGCTCTTGCTTCCTCTCATCACTTCCTGCTGGCTCATCCTAAAACTGCCCAAGAACAATTCTCCACTTTCCCCTGAGAAGTTAAGGCCGTGTCTGTATTTTTAGGTAGAGAAAATAAAGCCTGGAATGGAGAGAAGGGGGAGAATCAAGATGGCAGAATAGGGTAAGGACAAGTGTAAACAGATGGAGAAATATTAGACAGTGTAAAGCAAAGAGGGCACATTCCAGGAAATCGGAGAGGACAGAACAACAGCAGAGGGGCACCCGGAGACTGACAGACATAGGAAAGCAGCATAAACAATGGTGTGGTGTTGCAGTGACTGATACCCCAGCGGCATTCAGCAACCAGAACTCCACCAGCAACATGGTGGGAAGGGATGTTTACTGGGAGCCCCAGAGGTGAACCCAGACAAAGAACTGCCCGTCTTGCTGGTCTGTTTGATTTGACCAGGAGCAGAGGCACAGCAGCAGAGCCCAGATGGGCAGTGCGGGGACAGGGTGGATTTCACAGCCCAGTCTGTCTCCTAGAACCAAATTAGGTACCATTTTTCATAAGGAGGCAAGGGCTATGGGACTGGACTGCACAGGCATGGGGCTGGGAGTGAATTCATTTTTGGCTCAGTAAACTGTAACAACATGGCATCCTACAGGCTCCACCCAAGACAGGTCTGGGTAGCCCTCTGATCTGATAGCCAACAGATCAAGAACTGTAGTAGAGGCACATCAGGTGCCATTTCTTACAGTGTGACAAAGAATTTAAGACTGCAGGGGATAACAGTGAGCTGCGCATGTGCTGAGCTTGGCGAGAATTCACTGAGCACAGTGCATTGCACTGGTCCCACAGGAAAATAATACTGACTATGGCATAATACGGATCAAAATAGGTTTGCGTGGCCCTCAGGCCACCCAAAAATATGCCTTTTCCAAACCTGCCCTACAAAGGATATTTAAAGATGTTCTCTTGACAGAGAAGAGGAATAGCACCCACCAGAACCAAAGACAAATGTGAAGAACATCCCAGTAAAAAAAACAACAGAAGACTAAATCAATGAACAATCTATTGCTAAAATGACAGTATCAATTTACCACCTATTTGTATTAACCCTGAATGTAAATGGCTTAAACTCATCAGTCAAATGTCATAGATTAGCAGACTGGCTTAATAAACAAAACCTCTCTATTTGTTGCTTACAGGAGACACATTTCTCCAACAAAGATCAGTGAAAACTATATCTTGTGGATTTTGGTTTTTTTTGTTAGCTTCGTCTCTTCAAAACACTTTCTTCTGATCAAATTCTTCAGTGACTCATAGATCATATAGTATCATCATTTTCTTCAAGAAGTTTCTTGATTTTCTTTTTCATTTCTTCAGTGACACATTAGTCATTCAGTAGCTTGATATTTAACTTCATGGTGTTGTTAATTTCCTTTTTTTCTTCCTGTTTTTGATTGTGATTTGTGGCTTTTCATTTAAGGAGACTAACATCCAGATGTGAGGATACAATGTAGTATGTATTTCTACTTCCAGACAAAGGTGGACTCCCAATGAAACTGTTTACTGTATCTTAACAGTAGGATGCTGGACTCTGCCAGTGCCCATGCCCGCAATGATGGACATATGACTGTGTATGGGGAGCTGTAGTATGGTTATGATATAGGGGAACTCAGTGACTGGGGAGGGAATTCGGAAGGGGATAAGGGAAATCCCAGGGCCTATGGAATTGTACATAAAATGATAATAATAAAAAGAAGTAAAAAAAAAAAGAAAGTATAGGATTTCTCCTTCCCTCTTCTATTCTCCCTTCTTATTTTCTACTGCCACCATTTTACTCCTTATTAGCACAATACTATTGTCCCTTAATAACAGTTATAAGTTTAACCTTCTGGTATTTAAGTGTATCATCACATGGTAATTACAGGTAGAAGTAGAAAATCTAGTATCATACTGTTGGAGTATGTTGAACAGCTTCATTGGGAGGCTGCCTTTTTCTGGGGGATAGAGATGTGGACTGCAATATATCTTCACTTCCCAGTATTCCAGTCTTCATTACGTAGTTCACCTATGAGAATGTATGCATTTCTTGTTTACCTATATATCTGTTTATTTTACATTTTACATGAAGGCTATCATATATTGGAGAGAACATATATTATTCATTTTGGGACTTGTTTATTTCATGGAGCATGATGGGCTCCAGTTGGGACTACTTTGTTGCAAACAGTAGGATTTTATTCCTTTTTGTGACTATGTAGTATCCCATAAAGCAGCTTTATCCAGTTCTCTTTTAACAGACATCTGGGTGGTTTCCATGCCTCCACTATTGTAAATTGTGCAACATATAAGGTCACAGGTCACTTTTCTCATATGTAGATTTCATTTCTTTTAAATATATTATATATAAAATATTAAATATGTTAAATATAAAAAAGCATGGAAAGAGAAACACATAGTTAATAATGGTGATAATTTTAATGATAGTAATAAACAATATTCAGTAACACTTTGTGTCAGGCTTTGACACAAATATTATCTTATGTAATTTTCTAATAATCCTTCCTCCTTGTCGATTAACATTTTGAGGTTGAGGGTAATTGGATCAGTTGGTCAATGCCACCCTGCTGGTCAGTAGCCTCTATTTATTAATTTAGCATCTGAGCTCATAATCCCTAAGTTAGAACTTGGCGATTTATCAAGTTCTTCCTAAATCCTAGAGTTGTTCACTCTCACCACAACTCTGTGTTGCTGATACATATTGTGCAGTTTTCTGATGGGAAACCAAGTCTTAGAGAAAAAGCTTCCCAAGGTATCCTCACTGGTAGATGAGTTGGTGAGTTCTGGTTGATGATGTCATGAAATCTGACTTCAAAGTTTATTCTTTTTATCACTGTGCTTTGCTTCTTTCTGGAGATGAAGGTCTATAGTAAATCACAAATCCATGAGACTTCCAAAAGTCTTTCCAGGGCCGTAGACCGCTCACTGCGCTGTGTGTAATACTGTTTTTTTCTGTCCTATCAGGTCTAAAAAGGTTATGGAAGTCTGTGGGTAGATGTTTGCCAGGTTGTTTGTTCTAATTTGCATGATGGCAAACAAACGCAAATTTTGTATAATGATTTCTATTAAATATAAAGAAGCCTGTCCAGTTAAAGAGAAAGAAAGTGCTTATAAACATTGCAAACATTTGTTTTGTGTTGGCTGGAGTTGGAATATAAATAAAAGCTGCAAGTGTGACTAACAATTACAATCTAATTTAGTGCACTGTATTGGAAAGGAGTGATTACTGCATAGGACTTTTTGGAGTAAATGATTTATGGTTGACCCTCACTAAATTATTAATTTGGAAATGGGAGGAATTTTAATGCAAATTAATTAAGTTTAGAGCTCTTCCTGGCTAGGCTGAAAGCATAGTGGAAAATTTCTGGGCCTTACCTTACTTGGCAAAATATGTGGTAAATATTTTGTTGACGTTTGTATGACTTAAGCATGAAGATGCAGGCCTGTTGCTGCCCTCAATCCTTTCTGGTCTGATCAGGGGAGAGATCTGCAGGAGGAAGTGTTTTCTTTTCTGAGAGCAAAACGTGTGCATATGGAGACTTTCACATACTCCAACCATTTTTAACATTTTGCAATGTTTTATTATCTGGCATCAACCATAATCAACCAGCATAATTTTTGTAACTTTCAGTGAGCTAGATGTTGTATCCAATGATTTTTAACCTCTGCAGGATTTAACGTTTATTATGGTAGGGGTGTGTGTGTGTGTGTGTGTGTGTGTGTGAGAGAGAGAGAGAGAGAGAGAGAGAGAGAGTTGAGTCACATCCTTTACCATTACTCACTAGATACCAGCACCTTCCCATAGTTGTGGCGACAGAAAATGTCTCCAGATATCGTTGAGCATGCTCTGGGGAGGAGTGATAGAATTTCGTTTAATGCCATTCATTTATGTGCAGCATCTTGTTCATTTCTTGTAACACTCTGTAAGTTAGGTGCCCCTTTTACAGATGAAAAAGATGAGTCTTAGAGAAGCTATGCCCCATCAAGTTCACATAGCTATTATAATGTTGAAGTCCAGATCCAAATATTGGTATGTATTAATTGCAAACCTCAAGTTTTAGATAAATTGTATCTTAGAGAATGTTATCTTCCCCCCTCTTTTTTTTTTGATAACTAAACAGAGATCAGACAACTAAGCATTCTCATTGAAAGTCATACAACCAGCAGAGATCAGGCTACTGCCTAGGCATAATTAAGCCTACTGGTTATGGGAGGTGGAGACTCAACTGATAATGAAAAGTGCATTTATAGTGACCTTGACTATGTTGCTTACCTGATCTTTCTTTTTTTTTTCCCCCAATGTTCTTTTATTTTAGAGTTTAATTTGGGGCATAAAGGAATCTTTCAAATTTGGATCCATTAAGTCTAAAACACATACCGTGATTTTAAAATCTGTTTCTTAACATTGGAAAGAAACAGACCCTAGGGTAGTTTCTGGTTCACAATTATGTATCAAAGTATTCCAACCCACATAAATGTTTTGCCAGCCCTTATCCCTACGGGCAAGTAGAATGGAAACTAAATAATCCAGTGAGTGTTCTGTTCTATTACTGGCATACTCTGGTGCTGTTGGTTGGCCAATGAGAGGGACTAAATAGGTATAAGGCTGTAGTAAAGCAGTAGCAGTTTAGGATTAGAACTTTCCTTTGGCTACTGCAACCAGCATTATTATTCGATTTCATGTGTAACACAGTGGGACTATTCTAAAGTTTCTGCCCAGTGATTAGGCTGGAAGTGAATGTTTCTCTCTATAGCAGACAGGGAAGTACTCTCAGAATCTGGAAGGCTAGGGAAGGCTGCAAAATGAAGTCTTTGGCTAATCTTATTTTTGCCTTGGGGTAAGAAACAATTTAGGCTGCAAAAGAGTTTCAGATATTTGAATTGTAGGGGAAAAGTTCAAGAGTTAGTGGATTTTTCAGATTTTGGGTAGCCATAGAATCTTCCTGGAAAGTTTTCAGTTCTTTGGGAAGTACTGATTTCCTGGTTTCTATAGATAGTACTCTGAGATGCTGCTGGGTTCCAATAAATGTGTGTTCAAGGATTACCTGAGGTCATGTACGCCAACCACAGATGTAGTCAGTGATCAGGAGGGCCCAAGCAGGAAATGTGAGCAGTGCAATGTGAGGATAAGCTTTGGCAAGCCAACAAATCCTACTTCTGATGACAGACATCACAAATGAAGCCACATAAAGACATGAACATTCTGGATACTACATCTTGAAAACTTTCAAGTGTCATAGAGGGAATCACTACAGAGAATGTGGAGTTTAAAAGTCTACTTGTGCAGTCAGATCACTTGTGTTAGTTATTTAAGACAGTTAAAGTTCTAGTTCTTACATTGTTACATACAGGTAATTTCCGTGGCCTGGTTCTTTGACAGTGAGCCGAAAACACCAAATGCAACGAGGGTACTTTAGAAGGTTTATTACAGCGGGGCAGCAACAGGAAGGAGGTAGTGCGAGAGCAGCAAGGAAGAAGGGAAGATGGAGGCACCTGGGGCTCCTTATGTTCGGGCGGGGTTAGGAGGGATTGAGGGCAGGCCCCAGGGGCTTGGTACCTGCAGGTGATTACCTAAGGATGATTGGTAAGTGGGCAGGGTTGGGGAAGGGGTTTGAAGATGGCGGTGAGATTCTCAGGTGAAATCCTGGGTTGTCTGATTGGTGAACAAGTGGACTGATGCAAATTTTGTGAGCTGTGAAGAGGAAATGGCGCTGGGTCCAGGGTGGCAGGATTTCAGTCTCCATGATGACCTTCAAATCACTCCTCACAACCTGGATTGCAGTGCCCACTGGGATGAGATGTCTAATTTCTGTGCTTTGCTTTCCTCATCATAGCTGGATTTGTAACATGAGTGATCTTGTAGTTATTTATCAAGCTTATGCACTGAAGATTTAGATCTAGACATGATGCTTGTACTTGATGAACACTGAATGTTATATTATAATCATTATTATTCAGTGTATCTCTTTTGGTCAGTAATGGACAGCTTAAAACTCAAATTGTAGCCCACTTACAGTCCATGTCTTCCCCATGCCTGGAGTCAAAGGGTTTTCATGTCAATCATTATGGCACCTTTCCACAGTAACTTGGAAGGTAGGAAATTGGTGTGGTAGAGTAATACAATGAATCTGGCTTAGAGGGGGTCAGCCTTCAGAGCTTTTACAAAGCAGCATAAGTTACTTCCCAGCAAAACAAGTTGCTGCTTCAACATATAATGTGTGTTGCATATGGAAAAGATAGACATGGATGCATATCTCATTTTTGTCCATGCAGGACACTATTGTATACAGATATGTTTGGTGTAATCCTTAGGATAAAGGGCCCTAAATGTCCTGTGTGAGCAGTTTAAGGAAATCAAAATGAGACCCGTAAGTACATATGTTTAACATATGTTAATGAGACCCATATGTACATAAGTACATATGTTAACGTATGTTGAGTGTATTTTGATTGATAACATATCTCTGAGTTCCTGAATTTAAGGTAGATTTTAATTGAATGATACTTTATGCCCATAAATGTTATAAGTTTCAGTAAGTAAATTATCATCCCAGGGCCTTCTTTGAATTTTTGATTGGTGAACCTCTCTCACACACAGTAAGTTGGGACACAGACAAGGGGATTAGGCCTTTTCTAATGGAAAGAGCAGGAGGACAGGATAGAAAGGCTAGGAAAGGACAGTTCTGTAGTGCCATGATAGGCTGTGCAGGTCAGCCATCTGCATGATTGGTTACCTAAGGCCAGCTGCATTCCTGCAACTTTCCTTATCCAAGTGCTTTGTTACACGAATTGCAATTTAAAGAAGCTGCTATTAGATGTTCCGTCAGCCATCTTCAACCTAAGAAAGAGAATGCCTGGATGATTGGCATATTCCGTTCTGACAGAAGAATGGGAGAGGTGGATGGCTGGCTTTACTATTTTCTCTGGCCTCTTTTCTTTTTTAAAATGCTCAACTTGATTAGACCGTGCTGAGATAAAGAGGATTAAACTAGAACCAGATCAATTTCCTCCTAAATTAGATGGCATTTGAAACAAGGCTGTTGGACGTTTGAGGTACAGAAAAACTTCCAGAAGTTGAGAAAAAGTGATTGATTTTGCCCTAGCAGGTGTCAGGGGTGGGTTTGAGTTTTCAGAGATGATGGATATTTGTGGTTGGTGTGACACTTTAATTCTAGAAAACTTGGATTTATATAAAAAAAATTGTTATGTTTTTAAATGCACTTAAAGTTCTTACACACAGCGAAGTCTTTTTACCTTAAGCTGAAAAAACCAGACACACCAAGGTACTTTAGGAGGTTTAATTCCAGCAGGGTAGGAACGGAATGGGGTTGATGGGAGAGCGAAGAGGAAGAGGGGAGGCAACTGGGGGCCATTTATGTCACTCAGCCTGCAAGGTGTCAGGGAATTGGGAGGAACTGAGAGCTGGCCGCAGGGGATTGATACCTGAGATAGTTACAGGTGATTACCTAAGGGTGATTGGTAAGTGGGCGAGGGTTGGGGAAGGGTCCTGCACGAGATTCGGGGGTAGAGATCTCAAGTAAGATGCCAGGTTACATCTGATTGGTGGACGGTTGGACCAGCATGAATTTTGTGAGCTGTGAGGAGGAGGAGATGGTGCCTGGCCCAGGGTGGCAGGGTCTCAATTCTCTATGACGATATTTGAGCCACTCCTCATAAAAATGATGTATGTTCTTGGCAGCCAGTACATCTTGAGGATAATGTACTTCCTTGATGGGTCAGTGTGATTCTTTGATTAAAAGAAGGTTGCACGATTAGTGCTTTTGTTCTTTTTCCCATTTCATCCTTCCACCTTTAAGCTGATGACTTTCCATTTGCATTATGAGTGAGTTAGGTCATGTCACAGGGAGAACCAACCATCTCAACATGATTTTTGTAATTGTGTATATCCACAAAGTCATTCACTTTCAGGAAAAGAGAAAGGAAGAATAAAAGCTTATGTAAATTTTATACACACTTCTGGGTTGATCTTAACCTTAACAATCTGAGACCTTTATTGAACTGAAAGATGGCTTATGAAATTTAAATTTTTGTTTTTGAAATGGAAAATATTTTGAGTCGTTTCATTATTGACTGTGTGTAAATGTCCAAAGACCACTAAGAATCTTAAGGTACAGAAGAAAGAACTAAAATAATGATTTAATGCATGAGTCAATCATAATACATACATTTATCTCAAAAAGGAGCTGATTTAGACATTAGACCCTCAAGGTAACTATATTAGAAAATTTCATTAAAGAACACATCACTTTCCCTGCAATAAAACATATCTAGGTTCTCACATTTTGCTGCTAAATGACCTTCAGTGAAGAATATAACCTCCTTAAGATTCACTTTGTTCATCTAGAAAATGTTGCAGGCAGGTTTCATTGAGGTTGTAGATATATATTTGTAACTATATATTTTGTATATATATGTATAATTATATACACATAACTGAATGATTGCATAGTATATATACTATATATAACTATAGAGCTGTATATATAACTATATACTTGTAAATATATATTTTGCATATATGCATAACTATAGTATATATGCTATATATAGCCATGTATATAACTATACTTATATATTGATATACACATATATTTATATGTAAATATCATATACTATATAGTTATATGTATATAGTTTTATATATACATATAGTCTCTTGGATGATACCTGATCCAGGGTAAAGTCTACAAAATGGTTGTTTTTTTATAATTTAGACTATCTTACTCCATTTCAAGAGGCTATACAACAATCTTACAATGTTGAGGGATAGGCAGGAATGAGTTAGAAATCCATTTCTCATGGCTACAGAGCTGGAGACTGACCCTTTGATGTGGTATGGCCTGTTGGATTCTGTCTCAGGCAACTCACCTTCTCTACCAAGCTGTGAAAGGAGGATGCTGTGGTTGGGATGTATTTCTGTTGTCCACCAAGTCTGTACAGTTAGAAATGGAGCCCCATTTTGAGATATTTGAAGGAGAGGGACCTTACTCCATTGTGATTTTATTTGATGCATAAAATTTTGAGCTCTTCAAAAAGTTCATGGGAATCTCCAAAATAGAAAAGCTATGAAAGGATTGCAAAGCTTTTTCTGCACCAAAAATAAACAGATCTTTTAATTCGGTTTGTCTAGAGACATTTTGAAACTCTTTCCTCAAACACACTCACACCTTTTGTGATCTGTAGGGTTTTTTAAGGCCTGGACACAGGACAGGAGTCCATCTTGCATACATTAAAGGATGGTTTTGATGTTAAGCTATAATATTACTATCATTTTATAGCAAAAGAAATTGAGCCACAGGAGATTCTTTTTTTTTTTATACTTTTTTTTCTTTTATTAATATTTAGCATTATGTGACAGTTTCATAGGCTTTGGGAATCCCCCTACCCCTCCCCCTCCCCTCCCCCCTGGTGGATTCCTCCACCTTGATGCAGTATTACAGTTCAAATTCAATCAAGATTCTTTCCTTGCAAGGAGATTGATTCTTGTTGGGCATGACAAAGCTAGCTGATCCAAGCTGTCTTACAGTGAAGCCCGCTCTTTTGGTCACCATGTAGTATTGTGTGTTTAAATATGAGAGTACTATTATATATATATATATATATATATAAAATATATATATATAATATATATATTATAATATATATTATAATATATATATTATATATTATATATATTATAATATATATTATATATATTATAATATATATTATAATATATATATAATATATACATATATATATATATATGTATATGTATATATATCTTTGGGCTCACACATTTTTTGGACACAGACAATCCAAGGAGGCCGCAGATACAAGTGAAACACATTTTGTGTCCAAGGCATTTCTATAAACCTTTGTGGCCATTCTCTCTTCTTTTGGCATGTCTTTCATATTCTCCATCACTCCTTACTTCAACCCAAGCTGATTTTGCATCTGCTATGTTTCAAGGACTATTCTCAGCTTAGGGGAAATTAGCAGTGAACACATAGGTAAAGTATTTATTATCAGTAGGCTTGTATCATTGAAGAGAAATGGTAAATGAAAACTTACAATATAGATATAAAATAGGCAATAAATTTTTCAACGTTATTATTGTTTACTCAGAGGCACCCTGACTTCAGACAGATGTTTCCTGGAGCACTAATTTATAAAGTCAATCAAACAGGAAACTGGGGGACATGACACAGTTCAACATCACTTGCTTTTAGAAGGTTCTTGTCATTTTCCCCAGACAACAGAGCTTGAGGATGGGTGATCTAGAATACCTGTTGTTGGGGAAATGCAATTCAAGGCAGGCTCTTCCAGCTCACAACACCTCTTCTCAATGAAAGTAGACAAAGTAAACCGTTTATTGTTGAACATGTATTAAATCACAGTGTTCGATCTGCTAAAAGATTGTAAGGATAAATGACATCACATGTATATATATGGCCACACAGGAAGAACAGACAACAAGCATGTTTTCAAGATAAACAGTTAAATAATCTTCAAGTAAGAGAACTTGGCAACACCATTTGTCACACATGGTTCATTTTAAATTCATCTCGTAATTGGGGGTAACCATCTATGTTAACTAATTGACTTTATATCCAGAGGAAAAGCAAGCTCTGCTTATGTGTTATGTGTATCTTAGGGAACCAGCGTTAGTTTCATAACTTGGAACAAGGTGCCCATCAAAATTAGACTCCTGTCTTCTCACAGAAACTTGGAGTCAGGAGTTCTAGGTCCCCAGATGTTTACATTTTGAAGAGGTGGCTCCTGGATTCTTCCAGGCCATAAGGCTAACAAAAGGCTTTTTTAGTTTCTGAAATTATTTGTATATATCTCAAATGAACAGAGAAAGAACTTGCTTGTTTTTGAAAGAAAATGTTCTAAAAAGAGAGGGGAGGGGCTTTCATAGCTTTCAACAGGAAAAAGTAAGCTGCTTATTTTTGGTTTGTACTTATTCTTAAGCCAGTCAAATAGAGGCAGCTGCTTTTGGCAATAAAGACAAAAACCAAACAAAACCCTGTTTTCCTAATTTGGTGGTTTTGGAGAGATGTAGTTTGCTGCAGATATCCTCATGATATCAGTTCAAATCCATCTGAGTAAACCAGACTTTTGTAACCCCAAAGGCTGTCTGTGACAAACCTGCTTTACATTTTTGGCTGCAAGTCCAAAAGCATTATTTAAAGGGTACAATCTACCTTTTTCTGAGTACTCAGACTATAGGCTAATAGGGAAGTGCTTAGACATATTAGAATGAGCCCAGAAGTAGAACTGGAACTGAGCTGTAAAAAGCTAAGTGTCTGCTTCTGTCTCCGGCATCTGATATGGGCAGCACATCCAGTTCCAGATATGCCACTTCTGATCCAGCTCCATGCTTATGCTTTCAAAATCAGTGGAGGATGGCCCAAAGCTTTGAGACCTGCACCTACTTGGGAGACTGGAGGGAAGCTCCTGGCTTTGGATTGGTTCAGCTCCAGTGCCTGCAGCCATTTGAAAGGGAATGAACCAACAGATGGAAGGTCTCTCCTTTTCTCCTCCGTTCTCTCCTTTCCTCTTCCTTCCCTCTCCCTCCCCAGACTCTGTAATTCTGCTTTGCCTTTCAAATGGAAATTAAGAAAAAAATTAAAAAAGAGAAAAGAATGAATCTGGAAATGATAAAGTCAACTATTGAAATCCAAAAATTCCTTGGAGGCCAACCAACCTAATACTCACTTAAAGGCACAATGAAACCTGAACACAGATGGTTTGACCTAGGCAGAGGCTCAGTGAGGACCAAGAGTGAGGGATTTCCAAAGACCTGCACAACTAAATTCTCTACCTCTTGGCATGCATAAATCCTTCCCAGAGGTCATCAAATACAGAGCGTCACCCCCAATCCGTCCCATTTCTACATTCAGTTAGAACCCCATCCCCTACCAATAATGGGTACAGCAAACAGGGTCCTACCTATTTGTCACTGCTTGGAATTCTTTCTCTTATGCAAAGACAAGAATGTGCAACAAATTGAGCTGGGAACATCCCCTCCTCACAATGCAGATATGCCATGTTAAAGCCCTTTATTTAGGGATTAGGATCCACTTTTTTGTGTTAAATGTTTTCTCATGTACTATTCAATATCACAAACACAGTTATAAAATCATTTTGCTGTTGGTGCTTACACAGACAGTACCATCAAAAAGACTGTGCTGTAGAAAAACCATGGATCTTGAGAAAGAATTTCAAACCTGGAAATGCCTGAGGACTATCGTCCATCTGCCACTTTGATCTTACAGGTGGACAAGTAGATGAAGAACAAATAGTGCCTTCTCTCTGTGGGGAAGGGTTAATGACCCTGAAGGATGCTGAAAAAGACATGCTATCCATCCCTAAACATCCATAAATCTGTCTGACTTTCTTTGAAGCACACTTCTTTTAACTTTTCTTCAGCTTTTCATTCCCAGGTGAAACTGAGCATGGCTAAGACCAGGTATTTGTCCAGAAGGATATGTTCTGTAACCCTGTCATTTGTCATGCTACTACTTTGACGAGCCTTACCCAAGCCACCTCTGGCTTTGTATCCACTGCAGGAGGAGACAGACCTGGTTGGTTATTGGAAGAACCATGTGGTAGATTAAACAGCGTTTGGCTATCCAAACTCATGCAAATGTTTAAACCCCAAAGTTGTGTGTCAATGATTAATGGGATCATAGTTGATGGACTTGGGTGGCAGCTTTATCTAATTATGATGGGGTATTTGGGCTGTGGTGGGTTATTAGGCTGGAGCCCCACAATTGAACTGGGATAGGTTTATAAGCAGACAGTGCCCAAAGGGAGGGAGGAAATGTTTTGTGGATCATCCTGTGATCTTTTGTCTATAATCCTCTTGTCACATGAAGTGTCTGTACCAGTGAGGCTGGAAGAGCTCAGGTTGTAAGCCTCCAAATCCATGAGCTCAGTTCAATCTTCAAACCTCCTGAGTTGCTCCTGTCAGGGATTGTAGTTAATTAATGAAAAGCTGACCAGCACAAGCCCATCAGGCTTTGCAGGGTAGGCAGGCATTCGTGTAGCTCCTGATACCTGCGACCAGTAGACAGTGCTTTTTCTCACACTGTCACTCTTTCATAGGATGATCCTCTAGTACGTTCACATTTAGAACAACAAGGGAAACCTAGAAATATCTTCTTTTCTTTTTTTTTTTTAAAGATTTATTATTATTGGAAAGCCGGATATACAGAGAGGAGGAGAGACAGAGAGGAAGATCTTCCATCCGATGTTTCACTCCCCAAGTGAGCCGCAACGGGCTGGTGTGCGCCGATCCGATGCCGGGAACCTGGAACCTCTTCCGGGTCTACCAGTCTTGGGCCGTCCTCGACTGCTTTCCCAGGCCACAAGCAGGGAGCTGGATGGGAAGTGGAGCTGCCGGGATTAGAACCGGCGTCCATATGGGATCCTGGGGCGTTGAAGGCAAGGACTTTAGCTGCTAGGCCACGCCACCGGGCCCAATATCTTCTTTTCTATCCGTACGTGTTTTAGAACAGTATTGACTTCCTTTCCTATTTCCTCAGCTATTGTCTGCTCTAGTAAATAAGCCAGAATTCTTTATTCACATTTCTCTTTCTTGTCAATGTAAGAGGAGAATATAAGCCTTGAGGCCCATCACTCTGAGAAATATTGGAAGAAAGAGAATACAATGTTATTGAAGGAATTAATATGGATGTTATCAGATGTTAGAAACATTGGTGTTGTACTTTGGGCCTGTAGCAAAATGTTTGCCTCCTTCATTCTGAAAATACAGAATATCTTTTGTTGTTGAAATCTTTTATTCTTCCCAGAGAGATGCAAGATCGCTGTCCCCAAGTTACTGTTTTTGTCATATTGTAGTTCATGAGTTGAAACTCTCTGGATGTCTTTCTTTACTACGTGTTTTTGACAATAAAATGAATACATCTCCAGACATTAAAGATAAAGTTTCCCCTTTCATCCATGTATACCTGTTGGAATTTTGGGCCATTTGCTATTTAATGTATCTATTAAACAGGCAGATTTGAACATACTTTCAGGGGACATTGAAAGTACTTCTTTAAAATTCCCTTTTAGCTTAATGAAGCACCTTTTCAACTTTTCTGCAGTATTTGTCATCAGTACGTCTGTTTTTGAGGACACAGCAAAAGGCAGGCACATGTCGGAAATGGTAATCTATATTTGAAGATTAATCTCTAGAATGCACTTTGAAAATAAGTGAGACCCCAACACTAGACTTGAATTCATTTGGGCTTCCTTGTAACTTACAGGACTCCTTCATGTCTTCTTCACTTCACTGTTAAAATCTCTTCCTCCCCAAGGCTCAGAGTTCACTTACACTGATTAGGGTGCTAGGGTCAAAGGCTAGAGGAAGGTGGGTGAAACTGTTATTTCCAGATTCTCTTTTTTTCCCTTCCTGTACCTGGGGCAAGTGGGGAGATGAGGGGAGAAGTCAAACCCAGCCTCCCAACTGCCTCTGTACCCTGAGATGGAGGACAGTCACCCAATGCCATCCCAGGTTCCCCAGTGTGGGGCATGCTCTGAGGGTCCTTGGAGCCAAGTTGTCTTTTGTTTGGATCTATTGTTCTTGCCTCTCAGCCTGGCCCCTGGTGTGCTTTCAGCCTTGCTGCTCTCTGATCTTCTGGAAGGACTGAGAGGGAGAAAGGAAGGCCTTAGTTGACACCAGGTGACCCCGTTTGGGGTGTTGTTTCAGTGTATCTCTGGCAGGTTGATGTGTTGGGAGGTTTTCCCTCAGTGTGGGGCAGAACCTCTAGGAGAATGAGTTAGTGAGAAGTAGTGAGGCCACTGAGGGTGCTGCTCTTGAAATGACTGACATAGTTCCAATGAGACCCTGGGTAATACTTGTGAGATAATTATTATAGAGCAATCCTGCCCCTCCTCATTTTCTCTGGTTTCTTTTCTTGAGTGACCTCCTGCCATAAAGCCCTGTGCCATGATATGAGGTAGCCAAAGATGCCCTCAGAGGAACTGGCAACATGGGGCTTTCTTTCAGTCTTCAAAATGTTAGGCTAAATAAAGCCCTATTATTTGTAAGTTACGAAGTCTAAAGTACTTTGATTTTTTTAAACGATTCTTTCATTCATCTGAGAGGTAGAGAGAGAAAGTCTTCATCAATAGATTTACTTCCCAGTGGCTTGCAGTTGCTGGGGCTGAGCCAGAGCCAATCAGAAACAAGGAATGTTCTCCCATGCAGTTGCTAGGGAACATAGTTACCAGAGCTACCACTCATGCCTTCCTGGGTTTGCATGGCAGGTAACTGGAAACAGGAGCCAGAGCTGGGAATTGAACTCAGGCTCTACGATATAGGACAGAAGTATTTTAATGACTAGGCTTGATGCCTTTTCCAAGACTCCTATTGTCCTGCAGGAAAGGGAGAGAGACAAAGATCCTTCATTAATCACAATAAGCCTTTCTTTCCTAAATATTTCCTCCCACTGATAGTGTTTCCTAAAATCTGCCTCAATGTTAATCATTTAATTTGGGAAAAATATATTTCCTTGTGAAACAAATTTAGAAGCCACTGATTTAGAATTGAATCCATTTCTTAATTGCAGCCAGCTCCAAGCTTTTAACATGTTAATGTGGCTGTGAATCTCTTAGAGGTTGACATAGTATACAACACTTCCCAATCAGGATGAATTTTTTTGTCTGGGATTATGCTTCAGGACCAAGATTTTATGGAGCATGACTTAAAACCCATTTTAAATTTGCTATTTTTTTTCTTTTTGCTTAGTGCTTTTAACTTTCAGCCATTCAGTTATCACCTTTATAATTCTTACCCAAACTGCTTTTTAAAATTAATTTATTTGGAAAGGAAACTACTGTAAATGAAAAATAAGAGTCACTTGCCATAAATGGAAAGTAGCAGTGGAAATAAGTAGAATGAAGTAATATTATTCAAAAAACAGAGAAAATATGAGAAAAGGGCATACTAATACATTTAACTGATATATAAAAATACATGCCTGAGATTGTGAGATGAATGAAGCCACTGTTAATCAAAGCATGATAGAAGCAATTTTCTTGCTTATTTTGGATAATTATAAAGATTCATCACTGACAAAATTAGGGTTTTTTGGGGGGGGATAATAATGGATCTTGAGTTCTCTGTATTCAAACTGACCCAGAGTTTAACACTTTTCTGAGACGGGATTGGATGGTCACAACAGTTTTCTCTTTTTTTGTCAATTTATTCCTTACCATATTAATTTTTCATGTTCATGGAAAATTTCCAAACACAGCCTATGGAAAATTTCCAAACACAGCCCAGAAATGTAGAAAGAATAATGCGAAAAATGTACACACACGTATGTCCCACCACCCAGCCAACATGGCTCTCCAGAAATCAGAACCAATGGGAGATACACATGAAGATGTGTTACAGGAACTTGTTTATGTGATTATGGAGGCTAAGAAGCCCTGTGACATGCTGTCTGCAGGTGCATAGCCAGGATTCCTGGTAGTGCAGTTAGGCTAAGTGTGAGGATGTGAGAATGAGGATCTGATGTTGTAATTCTTACTCTGAAGCCAGATGCCTCAAAACCAGGCGTGGACAGGGTGCAGAGTACATGTCTAAGTACTGAAGTGTGATGGCCTGAGAATCAGGTGCCCCAGGGCAGGAGAAAATGAATGTTCCATCTCAAAAAGAGAGAGTAGCACCTGATTTTTCTTACACAGATGGGATAATGGCTTCTCACTGCTGATGCGGGATGCCACTCACAGACACACCAAGAAATAATGTGCTACTAGCTATCTGAACATATCTTGGCCCAGTCACCTTGATACATGAAATTAGTCATTAACATAACTACTACATGTGTTCTATACTTCATTTCTTCATTGAATTATTTTCATTTAAATGTTTATTAACACATACGTCATCACGGAACTATTTTAAAGTAATGAATGAAGTCAAGGCAATTCATCTCTAAAGTTTTCTGTATGTATCTCCAAAAATTAGTGTTTTCTTGCATAGTCACAATACCACTATCACACCTAACAAAATAGTAGGAATTTTTCGGGCCCAGTGTGGTAGCCTAGTGGTTGAAGTCCTCACCTTGCATGCACCAGGATCCCATATGGAAGCCGGTTCTAGCCCCAGCAACCCCGCTTCCCATCAAGCTCCCTGCTTGTGGAAAAACAGTTGAGGATGGCCCAAAGCCTTGGGTCCCTGCACCTTCATGGGAGACCCAGAAGAGGCTCCTGGTTCCTGGCTCCTGGCTCCTGGCTTCGGATTGGCACAGCTCCAGCCGTTGCAGCTACTTGGGGAGTGAATCACCAAATGGAAGATCTTCCTCTCTGTCTCTGCTCCTCTCTGTATATCTGATTTTCTAATAAAAATAAATAAATCCAAAATAATAGAAGTTTTTCAACATCATTTGTTATCTCATAGAATGAAACTTTAGTCAATCAAACTGTGTTTTTCAATCTCTAGATATGTGGAAGAAGTTTTCTATATACATTTTCCATTGCCATTTATTTGTAGAAGTGCAGATGAAGATTTTATGTAAAGGTTTCCAGTTTCACTCATAATACTGAAAATATTATCAATGAGTTTTCCAGAAGAAATGATTAATAAACCATTTCATCTGTAATCAACTTGACTGTAGTAAAGGAGTGTCTTTTTTTTTTTTTTTAAGATTTTATTATTATTGGAAAGCCGGATATACAGAGAGGAGCAGAGACAGAGAGGAAGATCTTCTGTCCGGTGTTTCACTCCCCAAGTGAGCCGCAATGGGCTGGTGCTGCGCCGATCCGATGCCGGGAACCAGGAACCTCTTCCGGGTCTCCCATGCGGGTGCAGGGTCCCAAAGCTTTGGGCCGTCCTCGACTTTCATCCACTGGTTTATCCTCCAAGTGGCTGCAACTGTCATAACTGAGCCAATCTGAAGCCAGGAGCTTCTTCCAGATCTCCCATATGCGTGTGGGGTCCCAAAGCCTTGGGCCGTCCTCCACTGCTTTCCCAGGCCACAAGCAGGGATCTGGATGGGAAGTGGAGCAGTCAGGACACAAATCAGTGCCTATGTGGGATCCCAGCACATATAAGGTGAGGGTTTAACCTCTGAGCCACTACACCAGGCCCATCATAGTCTTTCATAGGCTCATAATTTTTTCCTTATCACAGTTTATTTCAGAATCATTTTAAATTTATAAAACAAAATTTGTGAGGTAGTGATATAAAGAGTTTTCATATACCTTTCATCCCATTCCCCTAAGAACATCTTATGTTAGTATATTTGTTACAGTTTACAGACCATTCCCAGCTTTCCCTGTTCTGTTTAATCTGAACTTCTTGTGTATCTTACTCCTTCCAATCTCTAGTGATCAGTATTCTGTGTTAAGATTGAGCTTTTTAAAATTTTTACTCCCACGTATAAGGAAGAATATGCAGAATTTGTCTTCCTCTTGCTCACTTCATTCCATATCATATCCTTCAGTTCCATCCATTTTGCTGCAAACAACAGGACTTCATTTTCCATTCTGTGTACATGGTATATTTTCTTTATTCATTCATCTGATGTTGGACACCTTGGTTGATTTCCTATTGTGGCTGCTGTGACCATATTGCTGTAAGCATGGCAAAGCTGTCATCTCTTTGATATCCTATTAGTGTGTTTGCCAGACCATAACGCACCTCCATGTCTAGTTTTTAAGGAAATCTCTCTTCAATTTAATGTCTCTTTTTTAATGTTAAATATTTTTCTTTGTTAGTCTGACTAAAGGTTGGTTCATTTTGTTTATATGCTTTTAAATGAGCTTTTCAGGTTGTTGATCTTTTGTATTTTTTCATTTTCATTTATTTGTTCTGTAGTTCTTATTATTTGTGCCTTGTTCTTATTTTGGGTTTGGTTTCTTCTTCTTCTTTTTTTTTTTTTCCTAGTTCTTGAGGTAGGCCGTTAGCTTTTTTCGTTGAAGTTACTTGTACTTTTCACTGTAAGCACTTACTGGTATAAACTTCCCTCTTAGTACTACTTCTGTTGTATCCCTTGGATTTTCCTGTGTTGCATTTCCATTTCCATTTGTTTTAAGAAAGATTTCCTTTTTAGTTTCTTCAAAGAATCATTGGCAACCAGGAGCAGCTTGTAGAGTTTCCACATATTTGTAAATTTTCTTTTGTTGTTCTTGTTGACTTCTAGTTTTATTGTTTGTGATGTGAAGATCTATGGAATGATTTAAATCTTCTTCAGTTTATGGAACTTGATTTGCGGTCTAATTTTGTGACCGGGTGCAGCTGGCTAATGGCACCCCAAGGCAGTACCAGGTTTCGAGCAATGGAGAAACACAGCTATCTGCTTCTGTACCTGATTGGCCTGTGTGCAAGTTGATTGATTTGTAATAGGTACCACCTGAGTTGACTCAAAATCCCCAGCTGCTTTGGGTTAATGAGAGCTTAAAAATCCCAAGCTCTGGCCCTGTGGTGCAGTGGTTCCTGGGATGTGGCTGGAGCTGCGTTGCCAAGCTTAGTCCATGAAGACTCCTCACATCCTACACTTGTGCCCGTTGGTGCTCTCACCAACATTTTGGAGGCCCTAGCCAGATCTAAGTCCGTCGTGGGAGCTTAGCAGTGGCCGTCCTTTGTTCTGGAATCTGGCTTGGCAATCTGGGGACGTCACCATGAAGAGACCTAATATGGTCCTTCAACCTATCCAGCTTGCTGACTCACGGGCTTCGCACTGAGTTTTCGGAAGAGGAGTCCTCACTGGTCATGGGTGAGTTTATATCCCATCATTTGTTTCTATTTGGAGTACTCATCTTGGACTCTAAGAAGGCTGGGCACAGCATAACTTCTTGAGTTATGGCCCGTCAGCCTTGGGTCCCCAGGTTTTTGGGTTCCTCTCAGTTTTGTGTTGTAGCAGCTGCTAGTGAGAGTGGCAGGCGCTGGTGTCTGGAAATTTGTTGTTCTAAGTATGTTTTGTTCTGTCTCATATGAGCTTCAGTTTTGTCTGAACATGGGGCAAGGTACAGTCTATCAGGTTTTTGGTTTCCTGTCAGGTTTCTGGATTGAGTGTGGCAACCACTTGTCTGTTGTGATGTCTGTCTATATTATTAAAACTATTTGGTGAAATAGGTCCAGTGCTGAGATAACTGGTAATCAGAGCTCTATTCTAACAGTTCCCTAGGGTGTATTTTGCAAATATGAGTTTAAAGAATTTTCTGTTACAGAAAACTAAAGGTAGATGTGCTTAAGAGATGTTGTTCTACAGTAACATTGTTTGGTCACAGTGTTCCTTAAAATTGAATGAGGATTGGCCTTGTAATAGATCTTGGTTTTATGCCACTCCTTGCTAGCTAGTGTTGCTTTAGAAAAATTTCAGAGTATCTCATTGTTTCCTGGGTCAGGAAATGTTAAATGTAGAAATTGGCAGATAAACAAGGAAAATGTTTCTAATTGTGAAAGCAAATACTCCCAGCCTCTTAAATATTTAACAAAATGTTAAATATGCTGAATGTGTTTCTAATGTGTTGCTAAATTGTGCAAATACTGTGTTGAGATTATTTCCAGTTATAAACTCTGATTTCCTAGCTAGGTGCAGGATCAAGGAATTTGGCAGATGGAATGTCTTTGGATTGCTTGTATAATATTTCCAGAAAACTTGAGTGACTATCTGAATTACTTGAAGTCTAAGTTGAAATTGTAGTAAAATGATGCTATCAAGTTCTGAATTGGAAGAGCCAAGTTTTAAAAGATGCTTTGAGTAAAGTCTCTTGGCATATTTGGGAGGTTTGGTTCCTCTGACTTTAAGACGGGCTTCTGGGCATCTCAAAGAAGAAAATGTGAAAGTCAGATTTTTTTCGTCTGGTAAAAAAAAAAATAACTAATTTGGCTATTTGGATTGTATGCAAAGTATTGCCAAGATGTAAAATTAAGCTATATAATTTTTGTGATACAAACGTGCTTAATAAGTTGGGGAAACTTCATGGTTCTGTGTTACTGTCAATCGTGGTTGCTAAAAGGGACAAGTTTTGAAAAATCCCTCAGGTGCTTTCAAACTGCCACGTGGCCCTTTTCCAATTCAATGAGTTGAACTATTTCTGTTGTCAGGATTTTGAGATTGTTTGTTTTAACAGGATGGGGTTAAATATTACAGAGTGTTTGGCTTCAACAGTCCCTCAGGTTACAGTAGAATATCAATTCTCAGTAAGCCCTACGATTTCAAAGGATTGTCACTTTTTAATAGTTGATCTGCAACTGTTCTGAGTGAAGAAAACGGGCCCCAAATGAGCCCTGAAAGAGAGGAACAGGGAATTAACAGTCAAGTAGTTACACCGGTACTAAACAATTGAAACCTGTTTCTTATGAGGCCTGAGGGTTTGACTGTAGTGAGTACACCTGGAGAGCATACTGCAGGTAGCAGTCTGGCTTGGCACGATGCCGTTCTCCAGCATTGCAACTTAATAATCAATGTCTGCCTGGGGTTGGCATTTTGTCTCTGGGAGTTTGTAAGTCTGTGTCGTGTGACTATTTGCATAAAGTACACTGTTGATAAAGTTGTATGTTGTCTTCAGCTTCACGTAGAATATTCATTTCCGCACACCTGTAACCAACATTGTACTGGCTTTCAATCATGTGCAAGTTAACAGAGGCCTTTGCATACGGCTACAGTAGATGTAAGCATTGATAATCTTTGTAGCTTTGGACTAGCTACAGTGTTATTCAGGGGAACTCCTCCTTCCTGAAGTTGTAGTCCTGGTCATATGAACTGGTGCTTAGTTTAGCAACTAAACTTGTTCAGCAGAATGATCTAGATGTCGGCACTAGCTAACCACAATTGATCAACCTTTGAGAGGCTTGGGAAGCAGGCCTAACCCTGTCGTATGGTTAAAGATACCAACTTGATTTGTTTATGTTGACTTTGAGCTTTGTGTCCATTGCCTGCCAGAATTACACAGAATGTTATTCCTAGCAAGGTAATGCTGGCCTAGCACTCTCAGGCGGTAACCCACGTCTGCAGAACAGATGACAAAGTATCAGTTGAGGTTAGCATAAGGCCTATTCCATCTCCCATCACAGTGCACACAGATCACTGTGCATTGTCACTCTAAAGGGCAGATAACTGGCTCAGTTCTGCCTGGTTGAGAGGTACTAATTACGTCACCTTGCTTTCAGATCCCTCTGGGAAGTCTATGTGACGGTCAGCCCAGACTAAAGGCAACCACCATACTGACTCAGTAGCCAAGGAGGTGAAGCTAACACCAGTGGGACCTCCCAAAGTAATGGTTACAGCCTCCCCTGACAGTCCTGTCCGACAGACAAGGTGGTTAAAATCACAGCAGGCTACTCAGGTCCCAATAGGCCTGTCCAAGTGGTGCAGCAGATGTCTCAGCTCTGGCTCGCCCAGCTTGTGGTGGACACTGACATAACCACCACTCTTATACATAGCCTAGAGATGTCATTGGTTAAGAAAACTCTGGACCCAAGCACCTGCTTGGAAAGCACCTTACCCAGTGATTTTGAGCACCTCCACAGCTGTGAAGGTGGCAGGAATCAACCCCTAGATTCACCATTCCCAGTTAAAGAAGGTCACATCTAACGCAGAAGAAAAATGGACTATTCAACACACAGGAGATCCCTTAAAGACTGTTCTGTCAACATCTTTACCCTGTATGAGTGGGAGCTCTGGGATGCAGATATTAGGAATTTAACCACCAGTACTCCATCCAGTGTTCAGGATGTTTTATAATCTGTTCATTGGTCTAAGTCAATGTGGGATGTGGGGATACATGAGGAAATAAGATCAGGTATACATGGGGAGAACTTACTATGATGCTTCTGATTCAACAAAAGTCAGTTAAGCTCTCTGTAGTCCCCCACTCCATTGGGCCTATTGTAAGACTGCCAAACTCCTTCTGGAATATTGCTGGTACACTTGAGTCCTAAACCTCCTTATTTGGAAATCGAGGTACCAATCATGTAGTGTTCCCCTGGATATGAGATTAAGTCACCGATTTGACTCAAGTGTTAGAACACTGTGGAGAATGTCATAGGGTGCAGCTGGTAACAGCACCCTAAGTCAGTACTAGGTTTTGAGTATGGATACTTACCTGCTTCTGTACCTGATTAGCCTAAGTTGTAAGCCAGTTGATACGTAATGCATACCACCTGAGTTGATTCAAAATCCCTGGCTGCTGTGTTGGTAAGAGCTTGAAAACCCCTGGCTTTGATCATGCAGTGCAGTGGTTCCTGGAGTGTAGCAGAGACTGCCATCGCCAAGCTTGGTCAATTGACTCCTTCTCGCACCCTTCACTTGAATCTGGTGTGATTTCTCTTGCTCTCTACATCAATGAATGGTATACTCTAGAAATTGTTCCATGTGCTGCTGATAATGTGTGTTCTGTGGCTTTTCGGTGAAATTCTGCAAATGTCAGGTTCATATGATAGTTACAGCTTAACTTTAATGTCATCTCGACAGAAAATAGATACATGTCTATTGGGGGATTCCAACTGCCTGTCACCAACTATTGTGTAATTGTCTTTATCTTTAGTCTAACATTTGATATATTTAGGTAGTCTTGTGTTAGATATATGTATATTTGTGTCCTAAATCTTCATGCTGAATTGATCCTCTTGTCAACATGATGTCCTTCTGTCTCAAAGTTTACCTGACAAATGTGTATGTGCTCCTGCTGATTTTGGTTTTCATTTACATATTTTTGTCCAACTCTTCACTTTCAGTGTATGCGTATGTTACCTTTGAAGCCTATATGTAGCCACGGCAAGGTGTGGCTTTTTCTGCTTGGCCCTTCTGGGAAAGATGGACTAGGGAACAAGTGGTGATGACCCACATGGGTCTTTGTTTTCACTTATTTGTAAGTTTCTGGTATTTTAAAAGTTCTGATACTTTAAGCCCTAGGACCAGGCATTGAGAGCTGTACTGAAGTATCTCATTTTATTTGATATTCACACCAGTTGTTTGGAGATAGAATCATGTCATTTTGTACATAAAAATTTGAGTTATTAAAAGTCATGCAGATAGAAACTAATCAAAATTGGAACTACGTTTCAGGTCTGCCTAACTCAACTCTAAATTCATTCTCTTTCACTTCCCTTTGGGATATTTGGGGAAAATTTTTCAAATGAAAATTTGATGGTTTACATTTCAGGAGAGTCTGAAGCAAAAAAAAGTTGTTAAATCACCTATGACCATTTGCTGTTGATGAAGTGGCAGGTGAGAACATTGAGTATGACAACCTCATAAGTGGAAGAATAAAATAAAGGAAGGGTCATTGTGACTGGGAAAGTCCACAAATGAGATGTGAGTTACGGAACAGAAATAGCACTCCTATTAATAGAGTGGTAGGAGACAAAAACCCAAGGGAAGGCATCCTGACTATGCTGTGCAGATTCTTAACAGGGAGGGGCTATTTGGAAGACAAACACTTTCATTTTAACCTAGAAATCAGACAGTCATGAAAGACTTTAGCCTTTGCCTGCCTTGCCTGTTTGCTATGGCTATCCCTCATTTCCAACTTGGGAAGTGTTGGGAAAGTGGAACAGAAAAACGGGACGCCAACTATGCAAAGAGGTGCAATCAGAGGAAATGAGGAGCAAACCAACAGCCAAATTGAAACTATTAGAGAAATTCCAAATGGGTGGCCACGTGACTGGGCATAGACAGAGTGACCACTTGGCAGAGGCCCAGATTTCAGCAGGCAGGGTTTTAACAGTTCGAGATCTTGAGGTATTCCTAAAAGTGGAAGAATTCCACAAAAATGCAGGAATGGTTAGGGACTGAACCAGCTTTTTCTGAGCATTTCAATCTTGGTGAGTCTTACTCCCTGAGGGCAAGGAAATACAAAAACTGAGATGAGGGCAATTAGACTGGCATTTTGAACCGTGGTGTAAGGACCCAGGCCAGCAGGAGATCCTGTTATCCCAAGAGCATAAGGCACACATTTGTATGCTTGCTCTCTTCTTGGGTTTAATTCCTCCTGAAAGGGCTCAGAATGAAGTTAGAGGAGGAGTTCAGATAGGACTCTGATTGCTGGAAAGTGTTCTAGAGAACACCATTGGGAAAACAAACTTTTATCTAGAAGCAGAAAAACATATTTGTTTGAATTATTCCACAAAAACTTAATGATTGTGTTTAGGAAGCATATTTCTAATGCGATGCAAAGCAGATGCAGAGTACATTGAGTGGAAGACTTTCTTCCCTTAAAACTAAAGCTTAGGGCTGCAATTCCTAGTCAAGTCTCAGTTCTCCTTATGTCCTTGAACATCTTCTCTAATAAGGACCATGTTTCATCAAATTTAAATGGAGAGATGATGGTACTTAACTCTCAGAGCCTTTGTACACATTAAAGGAGATCCCAAATGTGAAGCACTCACAGCTTGGAAGCCCTTGGCAAGCGTGGACTCTAAACAGGGAATCATGGCTTTTAACTGTAGCTGTAGGCGATGCCTGGCCCCACCACCAGATGTCAGCACATTTAAATCTCAAACTCTTCCTCTGAAATTAATTCAACAAATACTGAGCAACTTGTGAAGATACTTATAGTTGATGCTACAGCACTGAGTTGGTTAATCTTGTTTTTTTTCCTGAGAATTCATGGCCAGTGTCCTGTGGTATTGCTTAATTGTCTTGTCTTGTTTTACATTTTGAACTCATTTCAGTATTTTCAGATACTCAGACATCATAGGTACTCTGCAGTTGACTGTACCACTTCCTTTTCTTATTCTTTCACTGGTCCAACTCTTACCATCCTTGCTGTGGCAGGTGGTTGAGATGGAAACTCCTGGTCTCCCGATGAGGCTAAGTGAATATAAATGCAAATTACGAGAGATCTGCTCTCGAGAGCTGAGTCTGCGTAAACATACTCGTGGGAGAATGATAAGCCTGGGTGAACACTGTTTAATTGTTTTTGCTGAGGCCTACACATAGTTACCTCTTCTATCGGCTACATAAAATTGTTTCCGACTTCATCCACTCAAACTTCCAAAGAGACAGAAATAAAGAGAAAATACAAAGTGCTGATCGATCGCCAAAAGCATTCAGATAAAATAGTTTAATAGTGAAGTGTGTCTAGATTCACAAAATGGAAGATGTTAAAAACTGGAAGTTGCACTGAGTCAAACTCTGTCCCAAGCTTAATTCTATTCCTCTGATTTACGCAGTTTTTAGAAGAGTAACAGATTTGGGTGGGACCTGTGTGCTAACTTAGCTAAGCCTCTTGCCCGTGGTGCCAGTGTCCAATATGGACACCGACTGGAGTTCTGGTTGCTCCACCTCAAATTTAGCTCACTACTAATGTTCTGGGAAAGCAGAGGATGGTACAGGTCCTCGGACCCCTGCACCTTGCTGGAGACCTAGAGGAAGCTCCTCGCCCCTGACTTTGCACTGACCCAGTTCCAGCCGTTGCAGCCACTGGAGAAGTGAACCAATGCATGGGAAGTCTTTATCTTTCTGTCATTCTGATTAAAATAAAAAGGGAAATCTTATAAATGAGTCAAGTGACAGAAAAAACGACTTGCCCCAAATGTTAGAATTTATAGGACATGGTAGTATAGGATTCTGATTGTACAATTTATAATTGCTACATTCACTGTATAACATGATGGAAACGGTATTGGGGCTTGACTAATTGACATTTTTAAGTTTGTTTCATTTGAAAAATAGAGACAAAGAGCACATTCCTTCTCATTGTCTACAGTAGTTAAGGCTGGCCCAACCTGAAGCCAAGAAACAGAAACTCCATCTACTTCATCCACTTGGGTGGCAGAGGCCACTTGTGTTCTTTTCCCAGGCTTGTTAGCAGGAAGTCAGGTTGTCACAGCCGGGACTTGAATTGACTCTGATATAGGACTCCAACCTTGCAGTTGGTGGCTTGTCAATATGATCTATAATTACTAGTGGTTTCTGCTTAATTTCTTCATTTTTTTGGACCTTAATGGTAAGGAAGAATGTGTACATGTAGTGAAGACTTGATATTAACTAGTATGTGATCAACCCACAGGAAAAATCAAACTTTACCTGTTCAGTTTAAAAGAAAAAAATGTCCTAAAGGGAAAAAATGTCGAATGTAACTCTTTTCTTGCTCTTGATTCATCCTATTTAGTCTCTGTTTAGTCCTGCTCTTTTGCTTGTATGGATCCAAGAACTATACCAAACTATCCAAACAACTGAATTCTGAGACTTGGTATCCCATCGGAGAGCTAGATAAACAAAGCCAGTTTGTGGCACTTTCATAATGACCCTCAGTTTTATAATACCAGCTACAACAGTATGAAGTGAGGGAAGCTTAGATTATCCTTAAAGCATTTACTGTACCTGAAAATTTGAGTGAATCCAGGAATAATCTAAAGAAATGATTACTGATGTCCAGAGGTATTTATGGTTGAAGATGAATGAGATGGGAGTGTTTCTTCGAACAAGTTTAACTTCTGCAAGAATGGAGGACAAAGTCAATGTGCATTTCGGTCTACCAATAGATCAAAAGGTTGAAAGAGGTTACAAATAGTGCTGGAGGAAAGAGAAACATTTGAAGGGGCTGGCTTATTGATGTTTAGCTTTGAAAGTTTTTTTTAAGGGCATGTTTTGGTTTGAGTTACAGGTTAAGGTGGTGGTGACAGGGGTAGAGAATGAAAAGAGGAAAGGGGAGAGTGGGAGAAATACTAAATCTATGCCTTTATTCCCTGGATAGCTGCAACAATTTGAGCTGGGCTAGGGTGAAGCTAGGCATTTCATCTGGGTGTTCTATATGAGTGGCAGAAACTCAATTATTTGGGTCTCCCACGAATTTCCTATGTGCATTAGCAGGAAGCTGGGCATAGGAAATGAAACAACTGGCACAAGGACTAACACCCATGGGGTGGCTGGCATTACAGGCATCTTAACCAGCCACAACTCCCAGCACCCAGGAAGACAATTCTCTAAGCCTTGGCTTATGTTGGCTTCTCAGCTTAGTGTTCACTCTACATCTTGGTTGTAACAAATAGAGAATGGATGGTGATTTTAACAAATACGATTTGAAAGCTCTTGATGCCATGTGAATTCATTCCTATTCATCCCTTCCAGCACAGCAAATATTATCCAGTTTTTTTGAGGGGAGACAATTAACTTGTAATTGTACCTTTTCATTGAGTGCCGTGCAATATTCTAACACAAGTGTGCAGTGTAAACTAATGAAGTCATGCAGTCGGCATTTTTATGTATCTCTTTCAAGGGGTTTCTCTCTTCCTGTTCACGTAATTGATAATGCATACCATTTGGATGCTGTTTTATCCAAAGCTGTTCTGGTCATCTTTGTCTCCTCCTCTCCACCTTCTTTCTCCCCAGTCTCTGATTATCACTGCTACTGTTCTGATCAACTATATTTAACTTCCACACGTGAGAAAAAGCAGTTATTCATCGTTATCTGAACTTTGTATGTGAGCTTTAAGTTTTCTTTGTGTTTTTGGTCTGCTTTATTTCCAGCAAGTATCTGACTTGAACCACATGTCTAAGGAACTTCATATATACAGCTCATTTCTTTGTTAATTCATGAGGACATGCAGGGATACAGACTGGCACCCATATGGGATCCTAGCACGTGCAAGGCAAGGACTTAGTCCACTGGGCTACCACACCAGGATCTAATTCTACTTTTTTTAAAATTTCATTTTATGACAGTTTCATAGGCTCTGGGATTCCTCCAACCCCTCACCACGCCCTACCCTCATGGTAGATTCCTTCACATTGTTGCAGTAGTACAGTTCAAATCCAGTCATGATTCCTTCATTGCAAGCATGTACCATGCATAGAGTCCAGCATCTTATTTTCCAGATGAATTCAACAGTTTCTTGGAGACAATCTCTGGTCTGAAAGCAGAGCTGGCAGAATATCATCCCGTCCAATGAAAAGCCACAAAATAACATCAACAATTTACAACCTTTTGGAGTTAATGACATGGTATTGAATGTCCAATATGTTAGAAAATGCAAGTTCTTAACCATATCCTGTGACTACTTCATTGACATTTCAGTTTTACTTTATACACAACCAACCGGCTGCTATACACCTTAAAATGGCTATAGGGTACTATTCAGCTGTCTCGTGTCTATTTTTGTTTTAGTATTTAGCATTTAGCAGTTTATAGTATTGAAGCACAATTTTTATTGAACTTGGCGAATTTTAGGATAGTCCAAGCTGGCTTATAACTGTCAAGGCATATGTCAACAATTGAGGTGCAGAACAGTTTTACGAGGGGTGTGCAGAGAAATCTTCAATACCTTAGTGAGGAGTGACTAATCTTTGTGTCCTATCTAGTAAGGTAAATGTGAGTCCAAGCTGCGTGTCATTTATATCTTCCACATGACAAATACCCCAGTGTTCAATCTGCCACAAGCCATGCATGCTTCAAAAATTAAATCATCATGTGGACAAATTCTGATTTCGTCCGTTCTCTTTCAAGGGTTTATTGGGCACAAACTAGCATATCCCAATATCTTTTGAGAATTCTTTAATGTCATGTGAATCTTTTAAAGCTAATGAAACACAATTTTTGTAGACCTTTATGTAAAGGTAAACATGCATAACTGAACTCAAATGGCTTTTATTTTTATTATGCTGTGCATATGTTCTTAAGCTTTCTAAGGATTTGTGTGAATGACGTTTGGAGAGGGGTGAGATAGAGATCTTCCATCTGCTGGTTCTCTCTATGGCTGACAGCAGCTGAGGCTGGGCCAGGACTAAGCCAGGAGTCAAGAGCTTCATCCAGATCTCTGCATGAGCATAGGGGCTCAACTACATGGACCATTTTCCACTGCTTTTCCCAGGCTGAGTCTTGAACTTAAACACGCATGGGATGTTGGTATTGCAGATTGTAGTTTCACCCATGGTGCTACAATATCAATGCGGGCCTCACTCTGGCTTTTTAATTAACATGAGAAAGCTTTGAAGATAAAAACTTGAGAGTGTATCCAGAAGGCCACTCGGGCTAAACTAGTAGAACACTCCATTTTCTACATTCACCTCTCAGTTCATAAATTTCCTAGAAAATTTTCTGTGTTTAATAGGCTGATTTCAATCTTGTTCCCCATCTGCCAGAGGGGGTTGAAGTCAGAATTCAAAGCATGTGAATGACATCCATTATTGAGTCTGTTTGAAATGTCTCTACACACATACCTGCCATGAAAATAAGGCATCTGAAAGGCTCAGTCAGCTTCATTGGCCCAGAGGCTAAATGTGCATCATTAGCTATTCTGAAATAATAGCTAACAAAACTTAAAGTATGCTGTCATTTTCATGCTCAACAATATTGAGAGATAAGTACTTCTGTAATCACAAAGAAAATATAGAAGTTCAGAAAGTTTCTATGTTCCCTAAAGATACTCAGTTGGAAAGTGATAGAGCCATGATTTGAAACTGGGTGGTTTACCTCTATACCTCTACAACATTACTCACTATTACGTTGTCTTCAATGGAATTCTAATTCCATTTTTTTATGGTACTTTGGGATAGGCCCTATCTTCCAGTACGATAGAGTAACTACAGAAAGGGGTTCCATGCCAGGATCTAGAATTTACTGTGTGAAGTACGACTTGATATAATTAAGTGCCACATAAATATCTCTTCAATGAATAGCATGCAACTAAGTGTTTCTCTTCTATTCATTGACTTCTCAGTTGGGTTTGGGGCTGCATTTACTCAGTCTAGAATATCCCCTGTTGTACTCAGAAAAGCATTAGGATGTATTAGCACAGTGTCTCCTACGCACTCTTGCATTTGTGAAATTGCTATTAATTTTCCTCAATGCACTGCCATTTTAAGAGCTAGTAGGCTGTGATTAAAAAGCAATTTGCTTGCTATCTTTGCCTTTTTCAACAACAATGCCAGTACATAATTAAGCTCTGTGTTCTGGGGAAAAGACAATTTTGAGTGTAGAGGTAAAAACAAGATTGTCTCCAGAAAAGAGCACAGAAACCAATTTAAATTGCAAGTTAATGCTGGTATATTAATGTCAGTATATATTTTGGCAAGGAAAACGACCTTGAATAATTTTTCCATAGTGCTTTTTAATTTATTGATGTTTTTGAAGTTTAATGATGTGATTCTCGGCCATGCAATGTTTACATTGTACAAAATAATTAGAAAATTAATTTGATTTTTGTATCTAATGTTTTAAAAATGATATTTTTTTTCATGAGGGTTCTTAAAAATAATAAATATCATAATATAATGATGAGGCTTTTAAAAAATGTTTTTTTTTTTTTTGAAGAAGGCAGAGTTGGAGAGGGGAAATGAAGGTCTTGCATCCACTGGTTCACTCCCCGAATGACTGCCATGGCTCAATCTAGGCTGGTCACAAGCCAAGATCCGTGAATTTCTACCATGTCTCTCATATGGGTGCTCGGGTCAAAGACTTAGAGCATTTTTCATGTCTCCAGTTACAGGGAGCTGTATTCAGAAGTGGAGCAACCAAGTCTTGAATGGGTGCCCATATAAGAGGCTGGTGCTGCAGGCAGAGAGTTAGCGTGCTCAATGACTGTGCTGGCCCCAATTGAGGGTTTGGAAACTATAGATAAGGCACAGATACTCTTTATCTGTAGCAGGCATAGGAAGAGCAGATGCAAATTCCCGGGAAGTTGTCGGGACACTAGTTTCTCTGGCATTTTCCCATTTCACAAATAAATGTGATCCTATTGCATTTATTTATGCTTGGCTTCAGGCTAGCTGAGAAAAATCATTTAACAAATGTCAGGCAGAAGTCTAGCCGATAATTTGGCAGTGTACATATCACAGGATAAATTAGCTTTTGGTTATAAACGTGGGACACAGAAAAATACATGAAAAATTCCGTCTTCCACTTTGACTCTGACTTGGCTATGGTCTACACTGGGCTGAAGGGGAGATTCAGGAATCTGTTTCCTTCTTTCCCACTTTTTATACCTGCAACTTGGATCAGTATTGCTTTCCTCTGAAAGTCAATTTATCCTTAGAAATGAGGTGAGTGTTGGCCAGGAAAAGAAAATAAAAATATTCTGGTATGCAGGAAATGCTCAGATTTCTCAATATTTTAGAATACTATAACAAAATACCATAGACTGGATAACTTACAAGCAACAAGAACTTCTTTGTTACAGCTCCAGAGGCTGGAAATCTAAGACTCAGACACTGACTTATTTATAAAGGGGCCTCAAAATAGTCCTGAAAAATCTGCACCATCCTTTAAATAACTAATTTTTACATGAACTCTTCAAAATCTCATGACACTGCATTAATTTGTTACCATATGAATTTGTTAATCTTGTTACCATAATGAATTTGCTGATAAGTTACCAATGAAGGAAAACAAATAAGTTTATTTGGCTCGCATCATTTCAGTTTAAAAATCAATCAGCAAAATAGTCTCCTGGAAAGATGGCAGATGGGAGAATCATATGGTGGACAAGGAGGCAAAGGGACTAAATAGTGCTAAACCCTGGCCTTTGTAACACCTTCCCTTGAGATAGACCTTCTGCAGCAGCCTAAAAGATGTTCAACTTCACCCAATCATCTGCTGTTTGTACTGCTTCACAGTAACAACATCCTAGAGACCAATGCTTTGCCATACTGGGATACTGAACATCTAAATCTTCGTAGGCATTGACTAGATAATAAGGACTCAACCTATCATCTCTGAGACCCAGCTCCATCTCCAATCACATGGGATTTAGGTTGAAATGTCTGAATTTGACAGAAACGTGAACATTTAGCCATTAATGGCCCTTTGCAGTTTCTCACGGTCTGATCTCATCCAAATTGGTAGACACATGCTGTAGAAACCTGGGCAGCAGCATTCTGTTCCTTTTGGTCAATTTCAGAGGAACAAGGCTTGGTTGGGGAAAATGAACACAGACCAGGGAAAAAATACTCTTGTTTAATTTTAACTTTATTTGAAAGGCTGAGTTACAGTGAGGGAGGAAAAAATGGGAGTGGAAGATGGAGAGGGAGGGATAATGAGAAACAGACCTCTTCTCCCTGGTACTCACGCCAAATGGGCGTGTACCCACAGCTAGGGTGGGCCAAGGCGAAGCCAGGAGCTAGGAGCTTCATCCCTGTCTCCCATTTGAGTGGAGGTGCCGAAGCACTTGGGCCATTTTTTGCTGCTCTACCAGATGCAACATCAAGGAGCTGGATCAGGAGTGGACCAGGCAGGACTTAAACTGGGACCCATAAGGGATTCCAGTACCAAGGCTGCAGCTACACCCACTACACCAGTGTCATCCTTGGAAAATACTTGTGAAGGAATCTGTCACATAATAGGGCCCCTACAAAGACCTTAAAAATTCAAGTTCTCTTCAGAATAAATTTGAGTGAAAGTGACCATCTCATGGGTAGATTATCTTGGGCTCTGGGCTCCAGTATGCACTGTTCTCTAAGGGGCAAGTTTGAATCTGTCATCCTTGCACTGTGCAGCCCTGAGTAGATAGTCAGGACTGATCCTGTGTGCTTTCTGAAACTGGGAAGGTGCTCTGCTTTCAAAGGAATCCATTTCAGGATCCCAAATCTCAATTTCATGTAATCATTTGAAGAGTTTTGTCTTTCAGTATTCAGTGTCAGACTGAACTGGAGATGGGATGGAGCAGTGTTTGGTATACAGTAATACTCCTTGAAATATAAACATGCTTGTATTGAACATTGTATCAGTGGCTCCTAAGAATGAAAGAAGCATTTAGCAACTTAAAAGGATCAGTTTCTTTTAGTAGTTGTGCTGTAGGAATCTTGGCTCTTCTTAATTCACCCAAATTTGAGTAAACGAGTAAGTGTGCTGGATTCCATGTGTTTTTCACTGTTTCTACTGCCACGAGGCGATTGAGAAGGGAGCATCAATCTTCACTGAAGGGGGCTAATCACTGGGGTATTGATTCTCTTTTATTATGCAGGCAGTTTTCCAGAGGTGTCATCCATGCATTCTATGTAATGCATGCCAGAAGCCTGTCACGTCAAGCTCAACACCACACATATTTTCATAAAATCGGGATACCAGCATCATCAGACATTAATAAGATTTTCCTCCTAGAAGTCTGTGAAGGTGCAGTCACATATTTCAAACATTCCTACCTGTTAAGTTGAGGATAGGTTTCCTACATGCTTTAACCCCACATCAGAGTTAGCTCCGTTACAAAGCACCAGTGATGCTCTGACAACTCTGAGAGAACTTGTTAAAAAAAAAAAAGGGACAAAAGTAATTATTTAGATGCCAAGGGCCCCAGCTCATGCATCTGAGGCAACCAAAAGTTGTTTGGTCTGAATTCCACAAACTGGTTGTCTTTGTTGCTCCACAAATTCATGTTGACTGACTTCCCTGTGTAGTGGCTCTTGTCTTGGACTCAAAGGCAAATACGGGTTTTACAGAAATGTGGGCTCTGGCCCAGGGAGGTGGCCTAGTAGCTAACATCCTCACTTGGCGTGTCCCAAGAACCTGTATGGGTGCCAGTTCATGTCCCAGCAGCTCCACTTCCCATCCAGCTCCCTGCTTGTGGCTGGGAAAGCAGCAGAGGATTGTCCAAAACCTTAGGACCCTATATCCATGTGGAAGACCTGGAAGAAGCTCCTGGCTCCTGGCTGCTAGCTTTGGATCAGCTCAGCTCTGGCTGTTGATCACTTGGAATGAACTAACAGATGTAAGATTTCCTTCTGTCTCGTCATCCTCTCTGTATATCCAGCTTTCCAATAAGAATAAATAAATTGTGAAAAGAGAATGTGGACTCTTCTACTGCCTGTGCCTGCTGTTTTAGTATGTCAGTCATTGGCAATTCTGAAATGAATGAAATGAAAGATGCTTAAGTGAGTTTTAATACAAAAGTTTATAAAGAGAGGCTGGCCAATGCCTACCTTCAAGGAACCATATTACTGTATACCACCCACTCACTCACCCCATCTCTAATTCTAATACAGTTCTGCTCTTCATATAATAACAAAGGAAAAGATAAGTTTAGAATCTACCTTATCAAACTTGTCACATTCTGAGCTTCTTTTTCCTCTGTGATGTAAAAAAAAAAAAAAAGAACACCAACAGTTTCAGCAAAAGAATATAACCAATAATTGGGAAGACAGAAAAGGTAGCTGTAAAAGTTTGTTTGTTTGTTTGTTTGGTATGTTTTAAAGCAGAGAAAGACAGACAAGGGTAAGGAGATCTTCCATCTGATGGCTCTCACCCCAAATGCCTTTAACATCCAGGGGTATGACAAGCTGAAACTTGGAAGAGTTTCAAGGAGACTTGAAAGCAACTTGGTCTTCCCATGTCAATAGCAGGGCCCTAAGTGCCTGAGTATCACCTGCTGCCTCTTCTGTGTGCCTCACCTGAAGCTGGAATAAGAAGTGCAGCCAGGACTTGAACCTGATATCGTAAATGGGATGTAGGGTGTCCTAAGCAGTGACGTCGCCATATCAAGCACCCATACCAGATACTTTCAAAGCACTCATTTAAGCATATTATTAGAGTACCTTATAGAACCTTAACAGAATAGGGGGAAAAGAAGGTCTGAAAGTTACCTAGCTTACCTATTTCTTACCCTTAATATAAGGCCTATACATGATTTTAAAGGTATTCATTAATAAGGATTTGTAGTGATATACAAATTTGTCAGTTTCTTAAAGTGGGGACATATTTGTTTTTTAGAGGATTTTAACAAGTAGATTTCACTGCAAAACAATATATATTCTATAAAGCAGCAATAAAAGGTGATGAAAAACAGTAAGGGCTGTGTCTCATTTTCTTTGTAAAGAGTTCAAAAGTCTCTTTGACCCAGGACTTGAGTTTATGCTAATATTTCTGGCAACACCAATAAAGATCAATTGCATTATCTCTCAGAGGGATTCTTTTATACCTAATTAGCCTTTTTGATCTCAAAGAATAGATTAGTTTTCATATAGTCTTCTCAGCTTGATTATACCCCTCTTTTTTAATTGCAAAGTCAAATATACAGAGGAGGAGAGACTGAGAGGAAAATCTTCCATGCGATGATACACTCCCCAAGTGACCGCAATGGTGGGAGCTGAACTGATCCAAAGCCAGGAGCCTCTTCTGGGTCTCCCTCATGGTTGCAGGGTCCCAACGCTCTGGGCCATCCTCAACTACTTTCCCAGGCAACAGGCAGGAGCTAGATGGGAAGCAGGGCTGCTGGGATTAGAAGTGGTGCCCATATGAAATCCTGACTTGTGCAAGGTGAGGACTTTAACCGCTAGGCTACTGCACCAGACCCTCCCTCTTGTTTTGAATAAGCACACTAGATGAAGTCCAGTGTCTCTCGCAGCTTGGAGGACTGTACGTTAAAATACTCAGTAAGTTGAGGGATAGAAGCTGTATAGAACTCTTGCGCTCTTGGATGAGGACAGTAAGAGAGTGAAGTTACTAGGTTAAAAAATGTAGAGATAAGTGCTACACGAAAGAATCTGTGACATGTTAAATCTTAGGTTTCTTTGTACCTGAGGCCAAGTTTGTTCTTTTCACAGCTCAGCTGAGCTGAACAATTTCCTCTCTGAACTTAAATTGGTTGGGATTGGGGTTCAGTGCCTTGCAACTGAACAATATAGATGCCAAAGACATTTACCTATAACTTTGTGATGACTGAAAATCATGGCTAATTAAGGTGGAGAGCATGAAAAAAATCCCGTGAGCTCATTCATGTAATCTAATTTCATTGACAGTAGAAAAGTTGATTACAAATGGATCAATGCAAAACATCAGATCAATTTTATTCTGGGACACTTTAAGAAAGAGCCTGTTAATGTTAGGTCAACAATTAAGACATGTCTCATGGAGTGCTTACCACTTCCAACTCCTGATTGGAACATGGGAGGCAGAAGAGTGTGTCTCAAACTGTTGGGTCCCCACCACTCATGGGAGAGACCTCAGTTGAGTTGTCAGCACCTGGCTTCAGCCCAACCCAGTTTTGGCTACTATGAGAATGTGGAGAGTGAACCCTTACAATGGGATTGCACTCTCAGGCTTACTTGCCATGTCTCTTCATGAATGAAATGAATAAATAAAAAGAGCTACACAATGCACTGTTATGTAGGATGAAAACAATATTAAAGACAGTGTCCATTTTCATGCAAAGGTCCCTGATCAAGGGATGCTGGTCTTACAGGTCACATCATGAGTCATATTTGATCTTAGAAAACAAGTCCCTGGTTTTTTTTGTTTTTTTTTTTTTGGTAATTTTAGATTCTGTTTTACCAGGTAGAACCATTTTACTGATGAACATCCATAGTTAACATGGCAGCAGAAAAATAATTGTTTCTCATTACTATTAGGTAGATTTTATTTAAGTCATCTGAGGTTGTTTTATGTGCTAATTCTCTTCAAAAAATTTTGTCTCTGCTCTTCATTTTGGTCAACAGGGGTAATGGATTGGATTATGTCTGGTTTCCACATAGCATTTGAGGAAACCAACAGATGTAGAGGGTTGAGGAAACAGAACTGTCATTAAAATCAGTGCATAGTTCTATTCCTAAGACATATCCAGTCACTCTACCCACAAGACTTGAACATTAAATAATAATCTACCAAATGGCTCAGCCACCTGTCCTCTTTTCTGGATCTCCTCTCCCTACTGAAGCTCCAAATCTCTTATTTCATATAATCATCCTTGGAGTGAGTTCTTTGCAATTCATCCTGCCAGATTGTAAACTTTGAGATTTGCTTTTTCTACCCAAAGATAGTCACTTTCTGAAAAGCTATTACAATGGTAGTCTATTCACTCTGTTCTGATTATTCATGCAAGTAACCATTCATTCATTAAATTTTAACCGACACCTACTTATTATGAAGTTGAAAAAAAAGCAAGCGATGCATAACTATATCTTAATACTAATAAGATGTTGTGATATGATTTCGCATTTACTGTATTAAGAGATTATTTAGAAGAAATTCATTGTCTCAGTTTCAGAAATTCTGACTAGTATAATGATAAAGGACAAAAAAACATGAATGGTGAAATAAATAACTCAAGGTGTTCCAAGTTGCTGCTAAAACATTAAAATGCATACCCCAGTCCTAGAAATTTTACTCTTTCAGAGTGGTATGCAAGTGTGATTAAAACACATGTTTATGATGGAGGTTAACAGGATGTAGCCTGGATGGACGGTGATCATATCAGCAGTGGTGCCACTAACGTAAGGTAGAGGATAAAGACAAAGACACACAATAAAGCATTTGTGTGTGCTTGTACACTGCAGAGTGGAAGTGGATCATAATGGTAGGCAAGATCCCATATCTCTTGGAGGAATGCACCTTAAATTAAAACGTCACACACCTTAAATTCAGTCCTTGACTTTTCATGCGGACTTGTTTTTCCACCATCATCCCCTTGTAGGTAAATGATATAAACATTCACCAAGTTGCTCAAGCCCAAACCTGGGCATAATTCTTATACTGCCTGGTTTTTTTTGTTTTGTTTTTTTGTTTTTTGTTTTTGTTTTTTGTTTTTTTTGTTTTACTTTTTAATTATTATTTTTAATTCATTAATTACATTGTATTATGTGACACAGTTTCATAGGTACTTGGGTTCTCCCCACCCCTCCCCAAACCCTCCCACCAAGGTGGATTCCTCCACCTTGTTGCATAACCACAGGTCAAGTTCAGTTGAGATTGCCCCATTGCAAGCATATACCAAACATAGAGTCCAGCATCATATTGTCCAGTCAAGTTCAATGGCTTCTCAGGTATACCCTCTCTGGTCTGAAGACAGCCAGCAGAGTATCATCCCAATCAAATAAAAGCTCCAACATACCATCAGCAAAAATTTACATCATAATGGAATTAATTGACATAGTAATGAGTAACCAATATGTTAAAAGTAAATGCGAGTTCTTAACCACCTTCTGTGACCACCTCATTGACATTTCAATTTTAGTTTATACACAACATATAACATTCATAACATGTTATACATAACATCATATCATCTTAAATTAAGGCAAACGTGGTATTTAACCTTTTGGGATTGGCTCATTTCCCTTAGCATTATGGTTTCCAGTTTGGCCCATTTGGCCACAAAGAACTGCATTTTGTTTCTTTTAAATAGCTGAGTAGTATTCCATGGAGTAGATGAACCATAGCTTCCTTATCCAATTCTCTGCTGATGGGCATTTTGGCTGCTTCCATGTTTTTGCAATTACTGATTGTGCTGCTATGAACATAGGAGTACATGTTGGCTTCTCATAAAACAGGTGTTCTGGATATATTCCTAGGAGTGCTATTGCTGGATCATATGGTATGTTGATTTTGAGTTGTTTGAATGTTCTCCATACTGATTTCCATAGAGGCTGTGCAAGTCTGCAGTCCCACCAGCAGTGGAGCAGGGTTCCCTTTTCCCCGCAACCTCGCCAACAAGTGTTGTTGGTGCTTTTATTCATGTGGGCCAGTCTTACTGGCGTTAGGTGGTACCTCATTGATGTTTTAATTTGGATTTCCCTTATTGCCAGGGAACTTGAGCATTTTTTCATGTTTATTTGCCGTTTGGGTTTGTTCCTTTGTGAAGTATCTGCCCATTTCCCGTGCCCACTTCTTGAGTGGCTTGTTTGTTTTGACATTTTGGTTGTTTTGTAGCTCTTTGTATATGCTGGAGATTAGCCCTCTATCACCTATGTAGTGTGTGAAGATCTTCTCCCATTCTGTGGGTTGCTTTTTTACTTTGTTGATTATGTCCCTTGCTGTACAGAAGCTTCTTAGTTTGATGAGGTCCCATTTGTTTATTCTGGTCTTGATTTCTATTGCTTTTGGTGTCCTTCTTAGGAAGTAGGGACCTATCCCTAGATCTTGCAGAGTATTTCCAACATTTTCTTCCAAAAGTTTGAAGGTTTCTGGATGTAGGTTTAGGTCTTTTATCCATTTAGATCTGATCTTAGTGTATGGTGAGAGATGTGGATCTATCTGTTTGTTTCTGCAGGCTATTAACCAGTTGTCCCAACAGCACTTATTGAACAGACCTTCCCATTTGCCTGGACTGTCCTTTGTCTTTTTGTCAAAGATTATTTGGCTGTACCTGTGTGGGTTCCCTTCTGGTGTTTTCTATTCTCCATTGATCTTCCTCTTTATCTTTGTGCCAGTACCAGGCTGTTTTGATAACCACTGCCCTATAGTATGTCCAGAGGTCCGGAACTGTGATTCCCCCTGCTAACTTCCTGTTCTTCAGGATGGTTCTAGCTATCCGTGGTTTTTTGTGTTTCCAGATGAACCTTTAGATCATTGTTTCCAGTTCCATGAAGAATGTTTTGGGCAATTTGATTGGGATTGCGTTGAATGTATATATTGCTTTTGGCAGTATAGACATTTTAATGATATTGATTTTACCTATCCAGGAGCATGGGATGTTACTCCATCTTTTGAGGTCTTGTTCAATTTCTTTTTTAAGTAGTTTGTAGTTTTCTTCAAATAGGTCTCTTACATTTTTGGTTAGATTTATTCCCAGATATTTCATACTTTTCTGTTATTTTGAATGGTATCTTGCTGGTTAAATCTTTTTGCATTTTGGGGCTGTTTGCATACACTATAGCTGTTGATTTTTGTTCATTAATTTTGTACCCTGCCACTCTACCAAACTCTCGTATAAGTTCTAGCAGTCTCTGTATTGAGTCTCTTGGCTCTTCTACATAAAGAATCATATTATCTGCGTATAGTGAGAGCTTGACTTCTTCATTTCCCATTTGGATTCCTCTGATTTCTTTTTCTTGTCTTATGGCCTCACGAGTACCTCTAGGACTATGTTGAATAGTAGTGGAGAAAGTGGACATCCCTGTTTTGTTCCAGATCTCAGTGGGAAGGGTTCCAGTTTTTCTCCATTCAGTATGATGCTGGCGTTGGGTTTTTTATATACGTACTGCCTGGTTTTGTATAAGAGGTTGCCAATTAGTTTTCTGAACAGCTTTGAGATCCCCAAATACACCAAGTATTCTTTTACTTCTGGACATTCATTATTTACTGTTATTTTCTCTGCCTGGAACATGGTATTTATGAAAAGAGTAAGTGGATGAATGAGTAAATGGCACAGGTAGGTGGTTCTAATTGTGGTAAAAGCTGTGGTATGCAAATGGAGCTCTGTGGCAGAAGAGGTAGAACTGAAAGCCATCAGAATTGAGCATGAGAAGCTGCTTGCCTTGCAGTGGAACGAACTGATACTTGTCAGAGTGATAGTCCTGAAGTGCATTGGATCATGAACTGCAAGTCCAGGGCTTCCATGAATATGATGAAGAAACCAGGAAGTTGATAGATCTTCAGTGAGAAGGAGCACCATGTGTAACAGTGTGTTAGCATTAAGGGAGGAAGCAACGTCAAACACTTTTTACACAAAAGAAATTTTCTATTATCTATGTAAACCTCCAGTTGTCATCAAGCACATTATAGTATGTGGTCATTATCCTCAATACCACCCTAATCTTGAACTTCCAAACTGACAGTGTCTGCTAAATATTTCCCTTTCTTTCCGTTTTTATTCAGAGGTTCAGATTCTAGTTTTGTCATCTGAGACTTCATGTAATAATACATTGTTTCAATCATGCACAATTTATTTCTTAGGCATGACCATACTGATTTAGATTGAATTCAGCAACAGCTCATCTCCTATTCAGCCAAGGGTACTTAAGACACAATTGTGCTGCAGTTCAGCTGCTCTGACAGGCATTATACTGACTCATGGAGTCAGGTTTGAGGAAAGTCCAGTGACTTGTAAGGGACATGCCATCTACTGTCCCCAGGTTTGGATGTCACTGCGTGAGATGCTAGGAACCATGGAAAAAGACGAAAGTAGAACATTGCTTGAAATGATGGATTAGAGGTGGGCAGAGAAGAAATGTCTTTAGTTACTTCTGACTCCTAAACTGAATTTCTCATTTTTTGCTGCTTCTAAGAATAATAAAGTAAGCCTTGAGGGGAAAGCACAGAGACAAATGGAAAGAGATAAGCTAGACTGTTTCCCCCTTAGCAGAAATTAAATGAAACTAATGCTATTTAGCTGAAATAGCAAGGCCGGCTCTCTTTAACACTGTTTTCCCATGTGCATGATTTTTATTGCCATTAAGGGTTTGAATTTTCTGGATTCTGTTCTGGATTTCTCAAATACTAACACAGATACAATTTCTTCCAAGAACTCTTCCCCTCACCTCTATCCTCACCATAGATCAGTACCCTTGTGTGTTGCTTCATACAACAGCTGACATCACTTAATGTCATCTGTTTTACTTCATGGGATTACTTGTTCCGTTTTGGACTTGGCATCCTTGAGGGGAAGACCATATCTGTGCTGTTTACTTATGTATAGTCTGTACCTGACATGCTGCTAGGAGGTGGTAGCTAATGAATAAAATAAATGAGTAAGTGTTAGGAGCATGCAGTGGGGGCTCAAGCTTTGCCCTGTTTAGTATCTTATTGAAACAAAAAAGTTAAGTACTCAAACTGTTATCTACTGCTTTTTAAAGTATTTTTTATTTTTTTTTGAAGATTTATTTTTATTACAAAGTCAGATATACAGAGAGGAGGAGAGACAGAGAGGAAGATCTTCTGTCCGATGATTCACTCCCCAAGTGAGCCACAACGGCCGTTGCGCGCCGATCCGAAGCCGGGAACCTGGAACCTCTTCCAGGTCTCCCACGCGGGTGCAGGGTCCCAAAGCATTGGGCCGTCCTCGACTGCTTTCCCAGGCCACAGGCAGGGAGCTGGATGGGAAGTGGAGCTGTCGGGATTAGAACCGGTGCCCATATGGGATCCCGGGGCTTTCAAGGCGAGGACTTTAGCTGCTAGGCCATACCGCCGGGCCCTAAAGTATTTATTGACTTTTAGAAGAAGGTGATTAGATTTCATTTAGGGAGATGGGAGCAGTTGAGCTCTGAAGCTCAGTGGCAGTCGCATCCTTCATTCCAATGTTTCAGTTGGAATTCTGACACCAGAGCTCTGATAGGTGCAGAATTGGTTATCTGTTGCCAAATTTAAGGATTGTGTTTTGACAGTGTATCTGGTATTGGTGATTAGAATATCCAAGAATTAAATAGGCATAACCCAACAGGGATTTTAAGTAAACTACATTGACAAGTAAACCCCAAAACTGTAAAAAAAAAAAAAAAAAAAAAAAAAAAAAAAAAGGTTGTTCCATAACTACTCAACTCTTCTGTGGCCTTTACCATGGCTATAGTTATAGTAATAGCAAGTAAATTCAGCTTTATAGTATCAAGAAATTGCCAAATGTTGTGGTTACTTAGTCGGGAGCAAGCAGAAATAATCCAAGGGCTTAGCTTGTGGCTGAAGGGGCAAATCCTTGAGCTTGTGGTTCAGCCATGTGCCATGTGCTGTGGACCAGAGGTAGCAGACATTGGTTCTCCTCTCTGCACTTTCCAAATTGTATGTTTTATTTTAGACATTGCATACTCCTCCTCAGTTTTATATTGGTTACTCTGGGATGGCTAAATTTACGATTTGGCAGGACAGAGGATGAGAGTTTAGACATAGCAAATGATGCAATTTACACTATGCATTTGGAAAGGGGGAGTAGGTTTCCTGTTTTTTTGTAGGAAAAATACTGGCATTCTGATAAACAGGCATTTTGAAATTTATTGCTAAGAGCCCCTTGTGTGTGCTTAGAAGGCAATGGGTAGAACATGGGAGAACTGGGTAGCTTCTGAGCTATCCACAGAGCTGTGGTAACACGCTGCTTTCACCAGTTCCATCACCTCCAAACAAATCATAGGGAATGAAAGCCTGTCTGCTATTAAAGTACTTGAACAGGAAGATCAGAATCTGAAGATACCCGACTAGAAGAGAAGGCTGTACTTCCTGGGTTTGAATCCCCTTCTCTGAGGCTCCATTGACCTGACCCTGCAATTGTCATTCAATTCCAATGCTGCCCCAGTATCTCATCTACATTCTTGGGTCAAGGAAACTTCTTTCTTGTTTACTGTAGTTCATTTTCTTGCAGCTGTTGAGTTCAGAGTTCATATCCTTGAAGACTTCTTCTCTGTCACTCTGATTTAGTGCTCCTGCTGCTGCTTACTGCATTCCTACTTACTGTCCATTATGTATCATCTATTGCTTTACAAATTTATCTTTTTGTGACCAGTATCCTACATACTGCTCACTTCCTTAATTCTTTCCTTGCACATTCCTAAAATGCAAAGCTCATGAGGTAAGAGGTTTCAATTGTTTTGTTAACTAATTTCCCCAAGCCCTGGAACAGAGCTATGTATGTAGTAGTTACTGCTTAATATCCATTAATTGACCCATCCATTAACAGAAGTTTAAAGGCTAAGAAATGCCCAGGAAAGGGGCACCAGACAGGAAGGTAGCTGCTTGTTTATTTGTCCTGATGCTCCTGGTTTTCCTGTTACCCCATAAACTGATGTTAGATGTTTTCCCATCTTCAGTTGCAAGCCCAATCCTTTCCTTCTCTAGAGTAAATTCATTCCTGCATTTATACACATATATTTTACCATCCAAATTTATCCTTTTGCTGACTTTCTGTCCTAAACATTAACCTCAGTGTACACTCACTGTCCCTCAGTATGATGCGGTTAGTAAACATGCTACATTCTTTCTCTCTGCATGAGGGACCTACCTCACCACAGGGCTGAACTGTTCATCACCTGAGAGATTTCCTCAAACAAGAGCCAGGATGGAGATGAAAGAGTTCTACTTTTTGAAATGCACTGTTTATTGGTAGGGAATTTTAAAAATAAGTTAACCTCAGTTGTACTGTAATACAGCATCTCCTAAGAGGTCAGCTGGAGTAAGAATTAGTTAAAAAAAAATAAAACTGTTGGGTCAAAATACCAAGTATAGGGAAGTTGCTGATTTTTCCAAGGTCACATAGGTGGTAACGATGAAGCCCGGATTGACACCTAGTGTTTTCATGTGTGTGACATGAGACTGAGAAACCTCCCAGAGTGCTGGTAAATGCCATGGCACTTAGGTCATTGACGCGGTTGGGATTACCCTTTCCTAGATTTCACCTCAGCCTTCTCCCTCTCCCACAAATTTCATATTAGAATTTTGATATTAGAAAAGAACTCCTTATGATCCTGTCAAATCTTTGCCACAAAAGGAGAAACAACATAATTTTGGATAATTTGCATTTTCTCACATGAAGTATGATGCAGTACATCATGAGTCTAATTACATTTTTTTAAAGATTTATTTATTTTTATTGGAAGGCAGATATACAGAGAGAAGGAGAGACAGGGAGAAAGATCTTCCGGCCAATGATTCACTCCCCAAGTGACCGCAACGGCTGGAGCTGAGCCAATCCGGAGCCAGGAGCCAAGAGTTTTTCCTGTTCTTCCCCACAGGTGCAGGGTCCCAAGGCTTTGGGCCATCCTCAACTGCTTTCCCAGGCCACAAGCAAGGAGCTGGGTGGGAAGCAGGGCTGCCAGGGTTAGAACCAACTACCATGTGGGATCTTGATGTGTTCAAGGCGAGGACTTGAACCACTATGCCACACCGCCAGGCCCTGAGTCTAATGACATTTTAAGAATCTTAAGCCTATAATGACTGTCACGATGTGAATCATTCCATGAGAGGCCACTGTCCTGAGCTGTGACTCAGCGTAAACAGCTTGGAGAGAAACATTTTCCTTCTGCATGGAACATGATTGTAGTGAAATAAGCCCACCTCAACTATGAACGCTTTGTAGAAGTCTGGAAGCCTCCACTGTGCCCACTGCAGCAACATATTCTTTTTTTTTGAAGATTAATTTACTTTTATTGCAAAGTCAGCTCTACAGAGAGGGGAGACAGAGAGGAAGATCTGCTGTGCAAAGATCGATTCCCCAGGTGACTGCAATGGCTGGTACTACACAGATCTGAAGCCAGGAGCCAGGAACCCCCACAAGCAGGGAGCTGGATGGGAAGCGGGATCACTAGGATTAGAACTGGTGCCCATATGGGATCCCGGCATGTTCAAGGCAAGGACTTTGGCTGCTAGGTCACCGTGCAGGGACCACGGCACCATATTCTTAAGGAAAGTCTGCTAACTAGTGCTGGGAATTCTCAGGGTCAGTCCCTTTTCTATCACCAATGAGAAGGACGGGTTTTTCTTAGCTTTTATTTTTACGTTTTTTTTTTTTTTTACATAATCTTAGTTGATCAGGGTACAAAGGGTCAAGGGCTACAGGAAAGTAGGTAAGACCATTGTTTCCACACTAATATTATTTTTTCCCCCTGTATTTGGGATCAGGGGAGAAATGCAGTGAGAAGCCCCATCCAGCCTCCCACCCATCCCAGGTCCCCGATGTGGGGCATGCTCCAAGGGTCCTGCTCAAGTAGTTTTGATAGTTCAACAAGTTTGAATTGCTGCCAATCTCGCCATTCCAAGTGCAATGAACTCTCTTCAGAATCCACTGGCTGACATAGTCTCTTCATGGTTGGTTCTGTGATCAGCAGTTCGGTTGGAAGGATCTCCAAAGAAACTTCATCTGAAGTGATCCCAAACCTGATTCTTGTGTGTGCTTGTCAGTACAGGATCTGGCACAGTCCATCGCCCCAATCGACTCATGCACATGCTGGTCATTGCAATTGCTGGGTCAGTTCTGTTTCTAGCTGTCTTCCACATGAACCGATGGGTGTTGCAGTCCAGCTCGATCCTACCCACTTCCTACTCAGTCCTCACGCAAACCAGTGGGAGCTGCAGCCTAGTTGATGCGACTCCCCATAAGCCCTACCAGTCCGGCCCTCTCCCCTGGTTCCCATGCTTGCCAGTGTGTACCACAGGCTTGTTCAGTCTGTCCCACATCGCATTTAGCTCTCGTAAATGTCAATGGGCATTGAAGCCTAGTGGAACCCAACCTGCCCTGTTATCCAGCCCACACCTATACTGGCAGGTGCCTTTCTGTCTAGCCACCCCTGCCCCAATCCTGGTTTTCATGCTTTCCAGTGGGAGTGGTTACCCATGAGGGAGGTGCCCACTATCTTTCTACTAGGCTCTCTAACTTCCAGATGATGTACTCTCCAGGTGGTTCTACAGTTTTACTTAACAGAATTAAGCCCCCAGTGCCAGCCTCTGCCAGCTGATGCTGTGGCAAAGCCCAATCAACCCTTACCCACTCCAATTTTTGCTTGTACCAGTCAGAACAGTTGGCCCAATCTGGCCCTTCCCCAATCTAGCTCATATGAGGCTCACAGGTGTTGTAGCCCTTCCTCGTCTGGTCTGCCCCCATCCCTACTCATGCTCTCCAATGGGAGTGATTGTCCAGCAGGGGAGCCCACATTCCCCTGCCAGCTTTGCCTCACCCCCACGCCCCAACTGGTTCTCACGTCTGCCATTTGGGTGCTGCAACCAGATCTGGTACGGCTCACCTCACCTTGGCATTCTGTAATGTGCACTGGTTTGTGTTGCAACCTAAACTGGCCTGACCCACACTCTATGCTGGTGCTCAGATTCACCAGCAGGTGATGTGAAGTGGTTCATCCTGATCTGCCCCCAACCTATGCCATATGTATGATGGTGGGTATCTTCCTCTGGCCTGGTCCGGGTTACTCCATATTGTGGTTCTTGTGCTCACCTGTAGGGGCTGTGTTCTGACAGGAGTTTCCCAAGCTCCTCCTTCAGAACCTCTCCCTATGCCAGGTTTTGAACACACTATTGGTTCAATGGGCCAGCCTTTATTGCTGGCCTTCCATCCATTCCTGTTCTTGGTGTTGGCTGTTTCTCCCCAGCCAAGGTTGGTCCATACCCAGACACTGCTCACACATGGCTCAGCAGGGGCAGAGACCCAGCCTAGTTCGTCCTACATCTACCCAGGTTCTCCAGAGCACCAGATGGTGCTGGCATCCAGCCCAGCTTGGTGCGCTCAGCCCCAGTCCACACTTGTGCCAAGGGAGATTGCAGCCATATCCATACCAGAACACAGCCCACGCCAGCCCCCGCACCCTCCCATGGGAATCCCAGCCCAGCAAGGGTGTACTCTCACAGCTCCCCAACCGAGTTTATTCCCAACCCTAGATTGTGTGTGTGCCACTGGTTGCTCTGACCCATTTGGCTTAGCCCCTCACCTGTCTCAGCCTTTGCCTTTGATACTATCCTGTAATGTCAGTATCCCTGCCTCATGAAGACCGGTTGGGGTAACAGCCTAGTTTGGAATGACATGTGCTCCATCCTGATTTCTTTTTTGTGAGTTGAAGCTTGCTTGGCCCTGCCTGGCCCACCCACTTCCAGTTGCAGCTCAGCCCACCCCACATCCTGTTTTAGTATGCACCTTCAGGTGGTGCTGCCTTGACCTGCCCAGATAGCCATCGGTTCCTTTACCCATTAAGTGACGGCAGGTACCATGGTCACTCCTAGCTCAGCCCATCACCACCCCAGCTCATGAGCTAACCTGCGGGACTTGTATTTCTACAGCGTTCAACCCACACTTCCCCCACAGACTTTACCCCCGGACAAAGCTTTTTTTTTTTTTTTTTTTTATTCAGACTCTTCATTTCTAAAATGAGATAATTAAAGGCTTAGAGGTTCTTCTGCTAAAATTGTTGGATTCCTCTTACTCCAGTGTTGATGTTATTAATTGGGTTTTCTTGTCCACTGAGAGAAGCGGTGACACTAAATTGGGACATCCCAGGGAATAGCCGGACAAGTGGCCAGGGATTGCTACCAGCTAAGCTTCCATTGTGGGTAACAGAGGCAAAATGTTTGCCCTTCAGGGGGCAAATACTTTAATATGCTCCAGGATGTTTGTGCATCTGGCAGGAAATCACTAATTTCTTACCAAGTATTTTGCAAGGAAACAGCTCTTTTAATGCCAAAGGACAGCTCAGTAACCAACTGTGTAGATGCGTGCGTGAAGTGCCTATTTCTTTGTATCTAGTCTGTCTCCTACACAAAGACAGGAAGGAGAAATGGTGGCAGAAGAAAAGATAGAAGCACCGTTAGTTCTGCCCGAGGCTGGAATGGAACAGGCGGGCATTGATTTTAGATCTAACCGGTAGAGGACTGGGTCATTGCAGCAAGCTTTCCTGTGTTTGCAAGTGCTTATTATGTTATTCCAGGTATGATTGAATGCGTGTTTTGCTTAGGCCGAAGTGGAGAAAGTTTTTGCTCATGGCTGGGTAACTTTTTGGTTCAGTCTTCTCAGGGATGGATGTTTAAAGGCCCGAGGGCTATGCAGGAGAGAACCATTTCTCATTTCAAATTCCCACTTTTTCAAATAACATCCAATTGTGTTACAGATTTCAATTGTTCCCATCTATGCAAGCTCTTGCACCTTAATTTTCTTAAAACCTAAGTAAATGCATTACGTTGAATTGCCGCACAATTCTTGGCAGTACACGATTGCAGCTTCCCCACAGCCATCTCCTGGGCAGCATCATGGAATTTCCCATTAGACGCGGGTCTGTCCTCATGGACTTTGCCAGCACTTCCCAGTACATGCAACTCTTGAGATTCTCAGGGTGCCCTCAGTGCCCTAGGATTGGGGGAGCAAACACGAACAGATTAATGACTTCTACATATAGGTGTACATTGGGGTGGGGTTGGTATTGCTTCTAGTGCTGTGCCTTTAAAAAATTAAGAATGAGCACAGTAAAGCTGACCTTTTAGGCCACTTCAAGTATGCAATTTCATGGTATTCAATCCATTTACAAGAAGTTGTAACTAACTTCCACGTTTCAACCTTTTTAATCATCCAGATGCCTCTGTCCCATTAAATGCTGCCTTGGTCTCCCTTCACCTCAGTTGCTCATGTACTCTATTCCACTTGTTTTGATGAGTTTTCAAGTTCTAGACTAATAACTAGAAAGATATTTGTCCCTTTGTGTCTAACTTCTTTCGTTTAGTATTTGTCAAGATTTATTCATGTGACCGCATGTATCCAAATCTTATTCTTTTATGTGGCTGAATTATATTACGCTGTAAATGTATGAGAATCTTCACAGGATTATGGGAATATACCTTTTGAAAATATATGAATTTAAAACTGTTATACCAAATTAAACTTATCTTGTAATTTGCTGTCAAAACTTTTTGGAAGTCTCCTTGTATATGCTACATTTTGTTTAGGGACTCACTTTTTTTTTTTTAAAGATTTATTCATTTTATTACAGCCAGATATACACAGAGGAGGAGAGACAGAGAGGAAGATCTTCTGTCTGATGATTCACTCCCCAAGTGAGCCGCAACGGGCCGGTGCTGCACCGATCCGAAGCCACGAGCCAGGAACCTCTTCCAGCTCTCCCACGTGGGTGCAGGGTCCCAATGCGTTGGGCCGTCCTCGACTGCTTTCCCAGGCCACAAGCAGGGAGCTGGATGGGAAGTGGAGCTGCCGGGATTAGAACCAGCACCCATATGGGATCCTGGGGTGTTGAAGGCAAGGACTTTAGCTGATAGGCCACGCCGCCGGGCCCAGGGACTCACTTTTTAAGAGCTGCAGGATTTTACATTACAAGATGAACAAGTATCATGTTTTGCACATGCGGATTTAGGAACAAGTGATACTTCCCACCCTTCTCTTCCCTCCCTCCTGACATCCTCCCATTGCCCTTCCCTCCTTGCTTTGTTTCTGTTTTTTACAGTGGAATGCTTCTGGTTTACTTCACAATCACAGGATTATTCCTTTATTATGTAAAAAAGTCCAGTAACAAGTAGAAAAAGGCATCATTTTTGAATGGATTCTTAGATTGTTTTCCCTTGGCTATTGCAAACTTGGCTGCTACGAATATTGGTGCATAAACAGATGTTCGAAATCGTCGTGCCAGTTCTTTCAGCTGTATTATCTCAAAGTTAAATGGCTGCATCCTATGATAATATTATCTAGCTTTTTGATAAACCGCATTTTTCATACTATCTGCATCATTTTACATTCCCATTAGCAAAATTCAGAGGTCCTAGTTTCTCCATATTCTTGCCAAGCCTTACTTTGTTAGTTACCATGTCATCGTATTATAAGTGTTACATGTTTAAAGTAGGGAATGTGTGACACCAGAATGAATGCACATGGTTGGAAATTATAAGCACCAACTACACGCTAAAAGAGTCAAATTTTGCAGTTCCATTCTAAGGCCCATAAAAAAACTCCTGTTGGGTTTTCCTTAGTATGTGAGATCCTCAAGGCCAAATGCATTAAGTCACCTGACAATACAGCCTATACCTGCCTATGTTGTTCAGCACACATGCTCAATGATGTGACATGTTTCATACAAGCTTATTTGGGTTGAGGAAACTGGTACGTCACAGTTTGGATAGGCAAAGAGTAACAGACTCCATTCTTTCGAGAAAAAATGCATGCATTTATGTTTTTCTTTTACTAAAGCTGCTATTTAAGACATTCCATTGAAAACATGGGCTAATTTATTTTGACTATAAGAATTTCTCAGGTGAATATTTTATTGCTTGGAATTATTGCTGAATCTTTTCATAGAGAAAGAAACAAAGATCTCCCGTAAACTTTTGGTCCTAAAATCACTGAGTAGAACTAACCAAGCCAAAGTCAGGAGCCTAGAACTCCATGTTTATATGCTGTGGAGGTGGAGTTTAATCATTGCTGCTAAAGAGAAGCTCAGCTTCTTCTGAAAGTCAGAAATATTACAGCATTTGTCTTATTGCTCATCGTTTGGATTTGATTTGTAAACAAAATTCAATTCAAAATACCTTCCTTGCCTTACTTCTCACTCTTAGTTATGGTCCAGAATTTACATGTTAATTTATAACAGTTCACGAGACTCAGAGTTTATTTATGGCACATACCTTAATCAAATAAGCTTTCCCAGTGAGATGAAATGTTGTTTCCTTTTTTTGTTTGTTTTAATTAGGCCCTTATCACTTGATAAAACGAAAGTGCAAATATTCTTGTATATAAACTTCTTATATGATCAACATCATGATTTAGGAGAAATGTTAGCGGACAACTTGATATGCCAACTAATTACCCCAGAAGGGAAACACTGTAGATTGAATACACTAAAGTTAAAATTTAGTTGTTTTTAAGAAATTGTTTTTTAATTAGCTCATGTTTAGTCATTTCACATAGCAAGCTGTCTCAGTGATTCTGACATCTGTTTCTCAATGGAGGAATAGCGACAAATAACATGTCTCAAAATGAGGCACTCTATGAATGACTTTTGAATGCAATGAAGAAGCCATTTGGATTCATAACTATATTAATTAGAATTCTTCCAGAATATGGAATGTCTTTAATACTCTAGAAATGGAGGAGGGAGAAGTAGTTAGGAACAGAATCAGGCAATGTACATTTGGCCTACTATCTATAAAACTCCCGCACCAGAGGACCTGGGTTCAATCCACAGCTTTAGGATTCCTTCTTGCAGCTTCCTCATCGGGCATGTTCTAGGTGTCCAGAATGACGCTTCATTTGAGTCCCTGTCATCAATGTGGTTGAACTGGATTGCATTTCCAGCTCCTGGCTTCACTGTCAGCATTTAGGGTGTGAACCAGCATATTGGAGCTCTGTCTTCTCTCTTCCTGCCTCTTAAATAATTGAAAAAGAGGTGAATGAGAATTCAGCTCTGCTCCTACAAGGTGCTTGGATCCTCCTTGTGTGTGGTGGTGAGATACAGATCCATGGTAATCTTCTGTTTCACGAGGGTGTCCGCTGATGTCCCAACTCAGCTGCCAGTGAAGACACAGAATATGAAGTTTAAGAGCAAAAGAAAGTGGCTTAAACCAGGTAATTGTCAAGGATTACAAGTGTGAATTTTCTTGTGCTGTGTTCATACTGTTAGACAAATTTTATAATATTTAGAGACGAGTTGGTAGGACAATGTGCTTAAGTCCCTCAGGTAAGTGTTTGCAAATTTCTCTTAATTAAGAAGATAATAAAATTAGTGGTTTTTAAAATAATAATCATTTCTTAATTTTTAAAAGATTTATTTTATTGAAAGATTGACATAGAGGAGAGACAAAGATTTTCCATCCACTGGTTCATTCCCCAAATGGCTGCAATGGCCAAAGCTGAGTTGATCCCAAGCCAGGAGCCAGGAGCTGCTTCTGGGTCTCCCATGTGGGTTCAGGGTCCCAAGGCTCTGGGCTGTCCTTGACTGCTTTCCCGGGCCACAGGTAGGGAGCAGTAAGAGAAGTGGAACAGCTGAGATGTGAACAGGCACTCATAAGGGATCCCAGCACATGCAAAGTAACGAGTTTAGTCACCAGGCTACTGTGCCAGGTCCATTTTTGTAATGGAATCATTTCAGAATCAAAGGTGGTCACAAACAGCCATATGTTGATAATCCTGCCTTTGATGAAAGGTTCTTTTGTACATCACAAACTTACTGTAGAAAACTTTACCGCACTACACTCCATTAAAAACACATACACTTTTTTTTTTATTAATTACATTGCATTATGTGATAGTTTCATAGGCCCTAGGTTTCCCCCAACCCTTCCCCATGCCCTTCCCCCTGGTGGATTCCTCCACCTTGTTGCAGTATTACAGTTCAAATTCAATCAAGATTCTTTCTTTGCAAGCATATACCAAGTATAGAGTCCAGCATCTTATTGTCCAGATAAGTTGAACAGTTTCTTGGGGAGACCATTTCTGGTCTGAAGGTAGAGCTGGCAGAATATCATCCCAATCAATTAAGAGTCCCAACATAGCATCAACAACAATTTACAACATTATGGAATTGACATGGTTTTGAGTAACCAATATGTTAAAAAAAAATGCAAGTTCTTAGCCACATCCTGTGATTAGCTCATTGATATTTCAATTTTAGTTTATATACAGAACCGGCTGCTATACCCCTTAAAATGTCTACAGGGTACTATTCAGCTGTCTCGTGTCTATTTTCATTTTAGTATTTGGCTGTTTCTGGTGTTGAAGTATAATTTTGCTGAACTTGGCGGATTTTAGGGTATTCTAGACTGGCTTTTTTTTTTTTTTTTTTAAAGATTTATTCATTTTATCACAGCCAGATATACACAGAGGAGAGACAGAGAGGAAGATCTTCCATCCAATGTTTCACTCCCCAAGTGAGCCGCAACGGGTCGATGCGCGCCGATCCGATGCCGGGAACCTGGAACCTCTTCCAGGTCTCCCACGTGGGTGCAGTGTCCCAATGCGTTGGGCCGTCCTCAACTGCTTTCCCAGGCCACAAGCAGGGAGCTGGATGGGAAGTGGAGCTGTCGGGATTAGAACCGGCGCCCATATGGGATCCCGGGGCTTTCAAGGCGAGGACTCTAGCCGCTAGGCCACGCCGCCGGGCCCTAGGCTGGCTTATAACTCTAACAAGACTTTGTCGACATTTAAGGTGCAGAACATTTTGTTTTAGGAGGGGTGTGCAGAGAAATCCTCAACACCATGGTGAGGAGTGACTAATCTTTGTGTCCGACTTAGTGAGGTGTGAGTAAATCCACGCTAGCTCTTTCCTGTCAGATTCTAAGCTTTACTTTTTGTTGTTTGTCTATTTATTCTAGGTTTTTTTTAGTTTGTTTGTATGTTTGTTTGTTTTGAGGGATTTCTGGAGCGATCTCGATGGGCATTGCAAGGGAGGGTAGGGGTCCAGAGCCGGAACCAGGCTCGGACCAGAGAAAGGTCCCCTCCCTGGTCCCGAAGGACATTTATTGTTCTTCTGTTTCTGCCGACCGCTCAGGGCTTCTGGTTGTCGTTCCGATGATGTTGGTTTCTGTACGGTAGTGTTGAGACTTCTTTCATCCCCTGCGGAAGCTCCGGCTGGGGGTGGGTGACCTCAGAGTTCTCGGCCTCCGAGGGCATCCAATTCCCCGTGGCCTCCTTGGCAGTTGTGATATAGTCCTTGTTGCTTGTATTAATAGTCTGTGGTGAAAATCTGGGAGTCTTCAGGGTGGGGATCCGAGCCTTCTCCTGTCCACCTGCTCCACTCTGGAGTACCCCCCTGCTCCACGCACATGACCTCCTGTTAAGAGGCTGTCAGGATCGCTCCCGATTCCCCCCTCATGTCTTAGCATAGTAGCTTTACTATTGTCTAGTGCCAGTTTGAGTCTGTTGTCTATGAATTACCCGATTTGATCTTGATAGGCTATATTGTACTTTTTCCTCACCCTTTTTATGGTTATGGAAGATTTCCCTGCACTCCCTCCCCATTACAGAGTAACATAGGGTATTGAGGGTGTTTTAGGTTTTACAGTAGATGTAGATCATAAGCAGTCTGACATTAATTGTTGATTTATATATTACATCGCTTTATCTTATTGCATTTGATACAGGCTGTTAGAGATTGTAATAATATTACAATATACAGGTACTATCTTCCAGATTGACATCTTTTCATCTCAAATTAAGGCAAACATGTGGTATTCAACATTTTGGTATTGGTTCATTTCTCTTAGCATAATGGATTCCAGTTTGGCCCATTTGGCCACAAAGAACTGCATTTCGTTTTTTTTTTTTAATAGCTGAGTAGTATTCCATGGAGTAAATAAACCATAGCTTTCTTATCCAGTCTACTGTTGATGAACATTTTGGTTGCTTCCAAGTTTTTGCAATTATTGATTGTGCTGCTATAAACATTGGGGTGCATGTTGGTTTCTTGTGTAACAGGTGTTTGGGGTATATCCCTAGGAGTGCTATTGCTGATGGTATGCTGATTTTCAATTGTTTGAGTATTCGCCAAACTGATTTCCATAGAGACTGTACAAGTCTGCAGTCCCACCAGCAGTGGAGTAGGGTTCCCTTTTTCCCACATCATCGCCAGCAAGTGTTGGTGGTTTTATGTATGTGTGCCATCCTTACTGGAGTTAGGTGGTACCTCATTGTTGTCTTCTTTTGGATTTCCCTTATTGCCAAGGAACTTGAGCATTTTTTCATGTTTGTTTGCCATTTGGGTTTGTTCTTTTGTGAAATGTCTGCCCATTTCCCGAGCCCATTTCTTGTAGTTTGTTCTGGTGTTTTGGTTTCTCTGGAGATCTTTGTATATTCTGGAGATTAGCCCTCTATCTCTTATGTAGTGTGCAAAGATCTTCTCCCATTCTGTAGGTTGTTTTTTTACTTTGTTGATTGTTTCCCTTGCTGTATAGAAGCTTCTTAGTTTGAGGTCCCATTTGTTTATTTTGGTCTTGATTGCTAGTGCTTTTGGAATCCTTTTTAGGCAGTTAGGGCCTACACCTAAGTCTTGCAGTGTAAAAACACATACACTTTAAAAAATTTTATTAGAAAACCACTGGAAGTCCTGCATCAAATTTAAAACTTGTCTTTAAAAGTAGAACATCTTGATCTATTTTAGCATTTCATACATTAGTGAGTGAAACACTATCTATGAAAACAGTAATGGGCACTGCTTCTAGATCCTTTGAAAAAATTTCAAGATTTTTTTTTTTTTTTAACGGACTACTTCACTGGCTGGGTATTGCAGAACAGCCTAAGTAAACTGCATTGTGAAGATTGCTATGACTGACTGAAGATTTGGTTCACCAACCCGTGCAGATTTTACATCTGTCATATGTTTGTGGTGCTTAGAGTAGACTCTCACTGCATTTTAGGTGATGCTTGGGCCATCAGCTAGTTGTCATGAGAAGTTTGGAATTGGGTGCTCTCTAAGCTGCCTTGCTCACCAGTGGATTCTGCCTTACCCCCCCGCTCCACCACCTCCCAGCAGGAGTCCTAGAGCTAAGGCTGCCTCATGTTGGACTGAGGACCTCTGAAGGAAACCTTTTCCTTCCAGCAAGTTGACTGCTCTTGTACCTCCTTACGGAAATGCCATGTCAACGGACACAAACATCAAAATCATTTCTTGGTACTGAGAGCCTGATTCATGACATCAAATTATGCCAGGTCACCAAGGGAAATTTTCAGCTTTATCATGAAAAACTTACCTCTTTGTTCTGGATAAATAGCTTGGCCTTGCTTTTGAGAAGCAGAATTGCCTGATGAACTACAAGGAACATTCCCTAAGGTGAAAGACAAGGGAAGGGGACTAACGCGTGACTCGGGTGGCAAACAAGTAATGGTACATACAGGTTATCTACCTCATTGCTAGGCTGACTTTATCATTGTACTTCCTTCTTACATTCACTATTTCTGATGTCATCTTGATGCATTGTAATGCATCCGTGAAAGGAAATGAGTGGGCATCAATAAATAAGAGTGATGTCAGCAGAGTCACAAACCACCATATGCAGACAGGATCATGTGTAAGATACCTGTGGTGTCACGATTTCCCTGAAAATCCTCCAAGATCCTGATTCACATGAAAAGTTGAAAAGAAGGCTGGGGTAGGTGGGAAAAATTACTGACAGCAGAGAAAGTTCTGGGCTCAATTCAACTATGTTATTAACCAGATGTATTCTTTTGGTCAAGACTTTGGTGTGTTGGCTTCAAATATGACGATTTGATCAATTCCCCCAAAATACTCAGTGTGTTTGGGGCCCTGAAGAACTCTTAGGGGAAGTAAGTGGGTGAAGTTCTGGGTGATAAAACAAAGACAAGCTAGACCTGAGTGTGTTACAGAGCACTGCCCTACCTGAGTCCTTCCTTGCAAGTGCTCAGTACAAACCTTGCAAAGTGGGTCAACTTTTCCCACAGGCTGCCAAGTTTTGTGTTCTCCTTTTTCTATTCTAACCCCTAGTCCCAGCAATCCTGCAGGGCCCTGATTGTTGTGACAGTCTGGTGTGATGAAAATGCCATTGTTCAGTGCAGCTCACATCTTTTCAGAGCCAGCAAGTGTGAAGAATGAAATGACAGCCAGCATGTGAGCTGGAGAGAGGGTATCACAAGGAAGGAGATGGAAGAAGCCTTTTAAGAATTCATTGGCAGCTTCCAGTAGCACTGGCACACAGCTTCAGATGGCCAGGGAGTGACAGGTTAACAGAGCAAGCTGCTAGGCTGCTGAGAGGAGTGGGCTGCTCTATCTGTGCTCAAACATTTGCTGCCTGTGAATCTGAGAAGCAGGCTCGCAAAGAGTGACAGGCAATAATAGCACTTTCTTTTCCCCTTTCACCTTCCTTGGTCCCCAAGGCATTCAACCTACTTCCCGTTTGTTTGGCAGCAGTCTACTCATATATTCCATCTGTCATTCAAGTGCAGTTCCCAGTGCCAGTTCTTGCTCTCCTCCATTGGAGTTCCCTGTGCTCCCTCGGTGTTTTGTGAGGAGTTCATTGAATGCAACCTGCATTCAGTCAGGGAATGCTAGCATTCTGTGCTGCTCTGAGTCTTCCCACTGGATCATCAGCTGCTAGAGAGGAGAGACCACATCTGTCCTATTTTCACTCACTGTCAGTGTTCTGAGCAGTGCCCTGTCCAAAGCAGATAGCACAAACCGACCTGAAAATAGGGTAGAAAAGCCTGCAGTCGACCCTCCTGCGTCAGTAACAGAAGCTGGACCCTGAAGTGTGTGACGTGTGAATTATCTGCTTCAGGAGAACTATGAACTTCTGTGTTTATCATTTGATTGTTTTTTATTGTATGATACAGTCATACACATTCTCACATGCTATCTAATGCCTGGTAGGCATCAAGTAAATGGTAACAATGTTTTTGCATTGAGTTATGTATGCATGGTAGTCGTGTTGTTTTCTTCATTCTGAAAACTGAATACATGAATGTTGACAGTTTTGTGTGGGAATGTGCTGACAAAAGAAACAAGGGTAAGGATTCTCCACTTAGATTTGGAGGGATCTGGAGAAAAGGTGATGGCAAAATAATTGTGAAGAGGAGGCCTGAGGACAATATAAGTTTAAGAAGAGTATTGTAGTGATTGTCCAGAATGACAAGGTTTTTGCAAGGGAGAGAGAATAGAAATGGTAGCAGTGGGGGGGAGAGAGGAAGAGACCTGTGAGTCAGCACAGGAGGAAGCATGGAAACGAGGGAGCACTGTCTCACGGTGGTTTGTTTCTTAAACGTCTGTTAAGAGTTGGACTGGGCCAGGCTGAAGGGCAGAGCTGGGAACTCAAGTCCACTCTTCATGAGTAACAGGAGCCAAGGTGATGCGCCGTGCACTGCTGCCTTTCCTGGTGTGCAGTAGCAGGATGTTAGAAAATCTGAATTTGGGAATGGAGCTGAGACTCTGTCATGTGCATCTTGATGTGGAATGTGGCTTTGTTAACTGCTGCACCCACTCCTTCATTGTCTCTTGAGAATCAGAGGTAGAGATGATACAAAATCTGAAGGCAATTCAAAGAGAATCTTCTTAGGGATCTATCCTAGGAATAGGGTTTGCTGGTTAGAGGGTAGAGCTAAAGTACCAGGCTGCTCCTTTAGGTAGGTGCCTGAGAGTTAAGCTATCAACTTGGAGCCATGACACTGTGAATAGGACAAGGAATTGACAGAAGATCTTACCAGGAAGGCCCAGGTGGCCTTCAGGTAGGGAGGAGTGATCCTCAATTCCTTGGGAGTGAGAAAATATCAAACTGTAAATCCAGTTGTTTGAAAATATGTCAAATGTAGGTTGGTAGCTGAACTACAGGCATGTAATGAATGCCCCCTCTCTACTTTGAACCAAGGCTTTGATTTTCTTGTGACTCATTACTGACTTTTCCGGCATCTATAATGAATTTACATTGTATGGACAGAGGGGTTTTGCAGTACATTCAGATTCACAAGAAGCCACATATCTAAAGTTGCTTGCTGAGCCTGCAGTCGGATAACCAGGTTTTTTTCTGATTCCACAAAACAGCTGTTTTTACATTGTGTTGTTGCTGCAATTATAACATTGGACAGTTGTGTCTTGTAATCACTGTTGACAAGGTGACAATTGAGGGACAGCTCTTAAAGATTTGCATGTGCATAAAATCAAAAGCTATGTGATCAAAACTTTGGAAGGGCCAGAACCCTGGGAGAATCCTGGAGACAAATGTAGATTAATCGTCTTAGAAATGGAAACTGGCCATGATTGTAAGGACACAAGGGATGGACACGTAGGTCCAAAATGATGAGGAAGAATCAAGTTTCCACTGTGAGGCTATTTTAGAACTAATTTTCATTTCATTTATTTTTCAATTTGACAGCACAAAGTAGAAATGTGAAGTCAGTCTCTAATATCTAATGCCTGAGAAGCAATTACAAATCTAATAGAGAAACAGGATTAGTGGGATGAGGTTCTCACCAGGAGTGATAGAAGCAAAGCCTTTGCCACTGCAAGGCTGGAAAAGGAGGGGGAGGTGTTCACAGAAGCCAGAGCAGGGTTGAATTTTGAGACAAAGCCTGAAGCGGCAGTGTCAACTGAGGAGAGCTGGGTTAATGATCCTTCCAGAGGTGAGCTGTGGGGCTACATAACACATCTCCTTTTCTCATCTCTTGCTAGGAGCTCCCTTGGACACACCCACTTGAAAATCAGAGGTCCATTGATACAACCCGTCTGTTCGCAAACTCTTTTGGGTCTCCAAAAAATTAGGACTTCTAGTTACCATATTTGATAGCTAAGAACAGGAAGGTTATTAATTCAAAATCATAGTATGTTCATAAATAGTGACTTATAAAGGGACTTCAAAATGCTCATGGAAAAAGAAAGTTACAGGATAAGTTTATTTGGGGCACACATTTTTTTGAAATCTATGCATAGTTTTTCATAGTATGTGTTCCATGAGCTTTTTGAAAGACTCCCACACACCTTGCTGAAAAAAGCTACATATTTAAAACAGAAAGGAAATGGAACAGCACTGTTTTGTAAGTTTAAGAATCGCCTTAATTGTTGTCTTAATAGAAGACAACATAATTTTCATTCTTAATTAAATATTTGGTAAAATATTTTGAAGTATAGAAATGAAGTATGATCTCTTATAGGTATTTGAAAAGTAAGGAGAATTTTAAGTACCTTTTCAAATAACCTTTTTTTTTTTTATTTTATTTTTATTACAAAGTCAGATATACTGAGAGGAGGAGAGACAGAGAGGAAGTGGAGCTGCCGGGATTAGAACCAGCGGCCATATGGGATCAAGTCGAAGACCTTAGCCACTAGGCCACGCTGCCGAGCCCCAAATAACCTTTTATATTTTTCTTTAGTAATGTACCAAAGCTCAGCAGATACTTTTTCATTTAATTTTTTATTAATTATACATATTTATAGGCTACAATGTGATTTAATAAATTAGTTGCTCAGTTTCCCAATAGTTTCTAAATGTTAATGCTATATGGAACTCGAAGTTGTTTTTTCACTTGGTTACATGAAAATATTTTGGTCTGATATGTTCAGTATACTCTTCATGTTATTTGGGAAATGTTGGTCCAATGAATTAGTCATGTCTTTCAAATACTGACACGTGTAACAATATAAAAAATTAAAAGTTTCTAAAAAGTTGAATATATGCTTAAACTCCAATTTAATTGTTACTGATTTTCCTTAAAGGTATAGGCTCATTTATGCATTCTTTGAGAAAATATCAAGCACCTAATCTTAACCATAGTGCAATTTGTTAGTGCTTGAGTAAATCAGGTACTTCAATTTGCAGCTGTTTCATTTATTTTTGAAGCAATCATCATAATTTCCTACTTGACAAAAGTGCTTTATACATATTCCCATTCCAATATATGAATATGAGAAAGTCATGGCTTCTGGCAAGTGTTGAGTGGAGTGGTTGGGATACTGTTTGCCATACCCATATTCCATATCAGAGCATTTAAGATCAGGCACAGCTCTGTTCCTAATTCCAGTTTCGTGCTCTGAACATTCAGGGGGCAGCACTTTTGACTTGAGAAGCTGGTCCCTACCCCATTGGAGGATACCTGGACTGAATTGCCTGTGCAGGCCAACCCAGCCCCAGCTGGTGACAGTTTGGGAGTAGCCTAGTGTATGGGAGATAACTGTTTCTCCCTCTTTTGCTCCACCCCCTTTGTCTCCATCCCTTTCCTTCTAATCTCTTCTTTCTCTCCTTTCCCCTGCTTTCTCTTAATAGTGTATATTTAAGAAGATGAAATAAATAAATAAATACATGGCCTCAGGCCTCTCAGGTAAAATGAGTGGTTAGCAGGTTAAGCACACAAGGCCTACTCAGTCTGGTGCTATGACTTGAAGCCTGCTAATGTGACAGCATTGTTGCTCATCTTTACTTTTATACCATCGGTGCAAGTGCCAACATGATTTTTTAAAAAAAAGTCTTAGTGTTGTAAAAATGGCTTTGACTCTATGTGCCTCTTGAAAGTGTCTTGATCTAGATCAGACTTCTGAGGTAGAAGAGAGTATGGAGAAGGTCAGAGTAGCTTCTGCAGATTCAGTGGTTGAACGATAGGCCAGACAAAGCCTTAAAGCCTTGTTTCCTCGCTTAAGTCTATCTTAAGAAAGATGATTGCGGGCCCGGCGGTGTGGCCTAGTGGCTAAAGTCCTCGCCTTGAACGCCCCGGGATCCCATATGGGCGCAGGTTCTAATCCCGGCAGCTCCACTTCCCATCCAGCTCCCTGCTTGTGGCCTGGGAAAGCAGTCGAGGACGGCCCAAGGCTTTGGGACCCTGCACCCGCGTGGGAGAGCTGGAAGAGGTTCCTGGTTCCCGGCATCGGATCGGCGCAGCACTGGCCGTTGCGGCTCACTTGGGGAGTGAAGCATCGGATGGAAGATCTTCCTCTCTGTCTCTCCTCCTCTCTGTATATCTGACTTTGTAATAAAAATAAATCTTTAAAAAAAAAAAGAAAGATGATTGCATATTTGCAGTGTGTTTTCTCCTTTATTGATATTAAAGTAACAGGCATCTTTGAAGAATTCCTTCATAGATTTTATATCGTATGATAAGAGAATCAAAGGAAACAAGCACGGAAGTGGGCTCCAAGTACCTGCCTGAGAGAGTGGAACTGCCACTGGTCTTGGAGTCGGAGTCGCTGCTGTCCGTGTAGACGGTTGCAAATGAGAACGTCCCACTGCAAGTGGCTTTCACTGTTAATGACTTTTCCTTTTAAAAGATGGATTTCCTCTTTTTAGTGAAAAATGCACAACGGGATGAGCGAAAGAGTAGGTATTCATGATCAATCCTTTGTGCCTTTAAAAGTTTGCCTATTCCCTCTCCTGGGATGATTTTTCCATTTTAGTTTTCCTAAGTTTAACCTTCTTTATTTGCAAGTTTATTTTACCCTTTGGGCAAAATGATCATCTCGGTATCAGTCTTGTATTCTGTGTCCTGTGTGTTTACAGGCTTATTGAGGGAATGGGTCTGATTTTTAAACCCTTGTGGCTTCACTCTTCTACCTGGGCTCCGCCATCCTTCCTACAGTCATGACTCAAGAGAAGGTTGATGTCATGGGCAAACTAGAATGACCTGCGTTTATCCTTCCAAAGGAAATGGCAACTCAGGAGGTGTTCCTCACTTGGAGGAGACTGAAGCTTCAGCTGATATTAAACACTCTTATTTGTTTCTATAAATCTTCAACAGCCTTGAAGTAGCATTAAACTCTGAAGAGCACAATATAATACCACTAATCCTGTTGATCTTACATTGCTTTACAGAGGCAAGAACAGCAATAAATCTTTATGTGTAAACCAGCAGTGTTAGCCATTTCTCTGCAAGGATACAGTTTATTGCTAGGGTTGGATGAAGTAAGTCAGAATGCAAATATTAAAACTGAAATGTCTTTTGTTCTTACTGCTATTCCACTGTCCCCCCCTCTCCCTATGCCAGTGTTTCCCAAAAGTAGTATTTTTCCCTCCCTAGTTTCCTTCTTTCCTTTCTCCCCTCCTCTCTTCTTCCCTTCCTTGCTCCCTCCCATCTTCTCTTCTTCCCTTCCCCATTTCTTGCTCTCCTGTGTATCCACCAGGCTGTCCTTTGAATCCTTTTGTCTCCTAATTCTCAGTGTCTGGCCATCCTGTCACCAAAAAAAAATCAACATTTTTAAGGAAATGTAGTCAGACTTGATCTTTAGTTTCCTAGCACTTAGTCTTGCCAACGGGGTGACTCCAGTTCGTATGCCAGGCTTTGATGACCAGCATTACTTGGGCTTCCAGTGCTTGTCTGTACTACATACCAGCTACACATTCCTCGGTGAGTCTCTTGATCTCTGTGAACCTCATGTTCTTCATTGTTAATACAACTCAGTGATATGGATTTGTTGTGCTGATTAAATGAAGTATGAAGCATTTAGCATAGTATCTACTGCCATAATGCAATTTTTGATACAGAGCTATATAAATACTTTTAGAATAACCCTCAAATTATTGTTGACCATAAATATGCCCCACTGCCAGCAAAATATACCAGGTTTGGTACAATTTGTATACTTACATTACAACATCCTGTTTTCAGAAGTAAAGCTAACCAAGAGAAGCCATCAGCCTTACATTGTGATAAAAGGCATTCTTGACTCGATTCAAATGGAAATAGAGGAAAGATACTCCTGGACATGTCTTCTGGCGTAAATATGTTGAGATAAAATACCTACACACTGTCTCCACTGATCCCTACTCTTTTAGTTCTGAAAAACAAATTTTCCAAGGCTAAGGATAATCAAGGTCCAGCGTAAGTCATCGTACCTTACATGCATGGTTCTGTATACCCAAAAGCAACTGTTCTCAACCACTTTTGGATTTGGCTAGTATCTGGGTTTACTGCTGCCCATTTGCTATTATATAGGGTGAGCCTCAACATTTCCTGTACTAGTCCTCTCTACCACAGCTCAGGCCCAGTGATGAATTTAGGTTGTGTAGGAAAGGAGAGCTGCAGTTTCCAGAAACACAGGACACTGGAAGAGACTAGTCCAGTTTAGGAATTTGTCAAGCAGAAGGCTTTAGAGGAACAGTAGAGGACCAGTGGGAGGATGTGGTCAGGGTCCCAGAATCGGAATCTCAGTACCTTCCAGCACCATTTCTGATTCACTCTGGTCTACTGCTGTATCACCAAGTCTTTTAAGGTCACTTTTTGGGCTGATTCAACTATATAGTAAATGTATTGCACTGAATAATCTGTTTTATTTACAGCTATATTCGTTTGATATTTCTTAAATTCTGTGTAAGGATAGAGGAAGATAATGCATCACGATTCAGAATAAGATGTGTAGTTATGCTCACATAACTGGCAGACATACAGGTGCACACAGGCGTGATAGCTAAGAATGTGACGAAGTGTTTTAAGCCTAAACTCATTTTGGGTTGCACAATGAAGCTACCCTGTTCTCTCTTGAGCTAGAAGGCAATCAAGACACATGGAGTCTGAATCACCTACTGAGGGAGAAATCGGAATGTCTAGCATAGTACTGTAAAAGTGTGCTGAGCATCCTATGTTAACTTCCCAAATTCAATACTCACTTTTAATCAGTTGAGAAAGTTTTATTCTTTCATTGAGTTTTGCCAGAATTAACTAGTCTCTAATGTTTATGTCTCTTAATCTGTAACACATAGCAGATGAGATCACATGTGGCAGGATCCACTTATCAGTGGAGAATCTCCATTTGCTGTCTTCCAGGGTGCTCATGGCAGGAGCCTGGATCAGACCCAGAGGAACTGGTAACCTAGGCAAGCATGCAGATACGCAATGTTGTCCCTGTGTGTTTACATGGAGATACTTAATCTGAAACATTTCTAAATTAGTTTTATTTGGTGAAAAAAAAACATAAAGAGCAACTTTTGAAAATGGAGTTACAGATTTTGAAAATTTTCCGTACTCTTGTGAAATGAAATACTTGTAATACTTGCATTGTTCAGGCAGTTGTCTGAAGAAAGACTCAAGAACTGCAGAACCCTTAGCCTAATGAGCAATAACTTAGTATCTGTTAATCAACTTTTTCCCATCCCTTTCACTCATTCTGCCTCAGCCCCTGGTAACCACTTTTATACTTTGAACAGCTGTAAGAACACGATTTTAGATTCCACGTAAGAGTGATTTTGTATAATGATGATCCCTTCTGTATTTGGTTTAAATTGTGATAATAACCTTGTATTCCACACATGTTCATGTGAATGAGAAGATTTCATTTTTTTTAATGGGGGTAGTATTTCACTGTGTATCAAATCTTTTTATATATTGGTCAGTGGTTCTAGGTTGCACAGTAGGGCAAGTATAGACAATGTCAATATATTGCATATTTCTCTGTAAAACTGAAGATATGAATCTGGGTGTTTTCCCCATCATGAAATATTAAATATTCCTGGCAATGAATGGACAGTTTGCAATGTATGCATGCTTTAAAACATCAGTTGGTGTTCCATAGGGATGTATAGTGTTTGTTTTTTAAAAATCATGCAAAAACACTGTGGCTGGATACTCAGAAGGCTGATCAAAATTAAATTGGCTTGGGGCTAGCATTGTGGCACAGCAAGTTAATTTCTGGCATGTAACACCAGAATTATATATGGGTGCAGGCTACACTAGCAGCTGTTCATTTCTGATTCAGCTCCCTGCTAATGCTCCTAGGAGAACACAGAAAGGTAGCTCAAGTGCTAGGCTCCTGCACCCAAATGAGAGACACAGATGAAGCCCCCAACTCCCAGCCTTACGTGGTGTGGCTCTAGTCATCTCAGCCATCCAGGTACTGATTTCTGTCTCTCAATGTAACTCTGCCTTTCAAATAAATAAAATATTTAAAAGCAACAGCAAAAAATGGTAGCATAGAGGTGATCACCACATTTTGCTTTCTAAGAAGCATTGCATTGATTTGTCAGCCTGGGCTGTCCAGCCCCCACTCTGCCAGTCAGTCCTGGCCATGGTGGCTGTTAGATGGTAATGTACACAGAATGTGTCGGTGAACAGCCAAAATGGTAGAACTTGTGTACCTTGGCATCAGACACCGCATCTTGCCACAACTAAAGGATCCTTAAACAAGAGGAGCAGATGACAAGACCCTCCACTCACAGAACCTTCCTCAATTCTTGATTTTTTTTTTTTTTTGAGGAAATGCAACCTGAAAAACTAATGCCTCAAGAATTCAGACTTTTTCACCTCTTCATCCCCTGTCCTTGCAGTCTCCAAAGACTTATCCTTTTTGGTGCCTGTGGAATGAGATTTTTCCCTCTCTTCTTTAACCCTTCCTTTTCTTAGAGTTGCCTCTTGTAATGTCTCTGCTTTTCATGTCAAAACAAAAAGAAACACAAAGCAGGAAATTATCAAGTTGGAGGTTTCAACTGAGGCTTTCAGAAAGCAATGACTGAAACTGGTTGTTAAAAATCGGCCTTTAGAGATTGACTTTGACTTTCCTCGTCAGCAGTGTCCTGCTTGGCTGGTGAAATTAGCACATTAGTTGATTTTAATGGAATGAGCATTTGAGCCTGTTCGACTGCTAGCATGGAGGCTTCTTTTGATGCAAATTCTTGGACATTCTGAGTGGTATGATGTATTTGTGCTGGAAAAAACTAAGATACTCAAACTCCATTCTTAGTATTTTTCTCATCAAGAAATCTTCCTCATGATTTAGCTTAAATCATAGCCCAGTCTAAGGGCAATCAATACATGAAATATCGTTAGCTCTGTGAAACAGTGTTGTGCTCTGAGAAGGATTACATAACACAGCATGCAGGGGAAAAATGATTTCTGTGAAAATAGGGTTCCTTTGGCCATGTTGTTGATGTTTGGGCCACCCAAGAGCCGTCTCACTGACTGGAATGTTGTGGCAATATGAGTAACAGTGTTCGTAGGAGAAAATAGTGTCTGAGTACAAATAACTACCACACAGATACAGGCAACGTCAAATTCTTCAGTCATGCCTTTCTGAAGAGAAATTTGACAGCATAAGTTAAATGTTTGTATTATTTGGCCCCTGAGTTCTTCATAAAGATCTATCATGAAATTTATAATGTACACGCAGATTTACCTGTCAATATGTTTACTGTGGAATTACTTACGATAGAAAAAGGAAAGGTATCCAAATATATAATAACTTAGTGGTTAAATAAACTTTTTTGAAGCTATATCATTCAGCTTGGAATATACTAGTTAGTAAAAGGATTTAGGTTAAAAAGCACAACGAATATATATATACACACACATGTATATATAACATACAATTCACAGACTTGAAGCACATAGAACATGTATATATGACAGACAATATGTATAATTTTTTTTAAGATTTATTTATTTTATTACAAAGTCAGATATACAGAGAGGAGGAGAGAGAGAGGAAGAGCTTCCATCCGGCGTTTCACTCCCCAAGTGAGCCACAATGGGCCGGTGCGCGCCAATCCGATGCCGGGAACCAGGAACCTCTTCCAGGTCTCCCACGCGGGTGCAGGGTCCTAATGCATTGGGCCGTCCTCGACTGCTTTCCCAGGCCACAAGCAGGGAGCTGGATGGGAAGTGGAGCTGTCGGGATTAGAACCGGTGCCCATATGGGATCCTGGGGTGTTGAAGGCGAGGACTTTAGCCACTAGGCCACGCTGCTGGGCCCAATATGTATAATTTTAAATTAAAGTATATATAAAGCCTCTAGAATATCTATTTTAGAAGTTACTCATTGTTTTACAGTGGGTTATGATTGTAGGTGTTTCCTTTTTGTCATTGTTTCTTCATAGTTTCTGTTCTTTCCATAATGAACATATGTCATTTGTAAAATAGCCTATTGATTCACACTTCCTATCTTTGCAATGGCTCAGGACTTCCCATCTTTGCAATGGCTCAGTCCTAACTAAGCTGTTGTAACAACCTGCCATAACTAGAATCGTTAAGGAGATTTCAGTTAGAAACTAGAATAAAGTATAAAGATCTTTCAGTTGCTAGCATCCTAATACTTGTTCCACAACATTTTCCTATCTGTCCTTCAAACATACACTTCTTAAAGCATTTTTTTTTTAAAGTTTGGCTTTTTAAAAAGGTTTGTTTCCTTTTCTCTAACTTTCCCTTTCAAACAAAAATAAAGACAGATCTTGTATCCACTGGTTCACTCCCCACATGGGGAGTATGGAGAAATGATTTCCATAGCACTGGGAACAAAGTATGTTCATTTGCAGTGGATTAAAGTAGTGATTTGTTTTCAGAATGTGGATATAGTTCATGATAAATGGTGTAATTTAGATCTGAATTTCATGCACGATAAGACTTTGCATTGAATCAAACAATTCTTACGCTGATGCATTGTTTCGGTGAATTTTAAGATTTCACACCGAGGATACATCTAAAATTCTCAGTTCATTAGAAGCAAATTTTCTATGCCATCCTTCTCAATTTGCCGAGTCCTCTCAAATTTCTGTCTCCACTCAGACACACTGAGTTACTCTTTATGATACCAGAGTACCTTGTAGAGTCTTTTACATGATACTCACGTATGATGTAGTAACTCTATATTGTTTTCTCTTAGTAGAATTTGAGGTTCTCAAAGGCCAAAACTGTTATTCACTCATTTTCCCATTAGCTAGCATCTACCATAATAACACAGTAATCAAAGTGTTGAGCATATGGAATGAATTGGTATAACTGTAAGAACTTTAAATTCATCTCCTGAAGAAATGCTATAGAATTCATAAGTTTCCTCTCAAACATAACTTTATACCTGAACTGGTGGTGATAAAAAACAAGGAAGGATAGCAGTACTATTTTATACTGCCTTTAATGATATAGAAGGGTAGAAGCAAAGCCGGAATTTTTGTTCTGTATTGTAAAAGTCATTTTGATGAAGTGGATACTTTACAGCTCTTTGATTGCTAAAGCATTTTTATGCATATTCAGTTACTGCTCAGTCTTGTCAGCTAACTTTTTTTTCCCCAATAAAAGAACAGCTAACTTTTGCAAGAAGCTGATAACCATTCTGTCAGAAATCTTGCATTGCATCAGAGTTGCTATAACAAACACTAGCCAACATGCTCCAGCTTATCTGGAGCACTGAGCACTCAGTATAGCAGCAGGCTTAAAAACTGCAAGATAACTGAATAAGCTTTTGCTTTCTGAGGCAGTAAATAAAATGCTGTTTCATTGTATTATCACTAAGAAAAGTGGAGTCTTTTCTGCGTCCTTTCTCTCAATTCTGTTCTATGTATATCTGTTTATTTCTACAGTCCAGCCTCTAACCAGCACATGATTTAACAGAAAAGGATCTTAGGATAATAAAATCAGAAATCTTGGAAGCAATCTCAAGTTCAAACAGTAAAATGTAATGGATTGAAATCTTTTGCTATAGGACTTAGTGGGTATAATCTACAGGGACTTCCCCATTTTTACAGTCGAGTGAGATGGTGAAATTGGCAAGTGTAAACAAAGCATTTAAAAACAATCTGGTTAAATATTGCAAACAAACAGGAATTAAAATGGGTTTACTCAATTAAAATGGATGACTCAATCTGGCAGTATGGTAAATTATACGGCACCCAAAAAGGTTTGAGTTCCTGCTGGAAGAGTATATATTCTTCCACCTTCTGTTTTCCAGTTAAATGTTATTTGAACATTAATAACCAGTGATCCTGGCTCTTTAAGTGTCTCAGTTCCAGAAATATGAGACATTGTTGCCTCTTCTAGTGTCGTTCCTCAGACACATGGCTTTGTCCTTGATAAATCATCTCAGTCTTCTGATTGTGAAGGCAAGATCAACACTTTCCAACAGACAACAGGTGCCAGGCCTGGGGTTTGAAACTGGTCATTGGGAGCATGTGGTTTCACACCCCTGGGTCCCTAGTTTCAAGACTGCCTCTGTCTCTTCATGGATCCATCACGAAACCCTGGTCACAAACTTGTGTGAGCAATTTACCAGATGCATCTTCCAGATAAGGACTTGGGTTTGCTGTTTCAGAAGATCCAAAGAGTAGGATGGTGCAATGAATCTCAATGTTAATTTCTTCTTTTCTATATTGTCATTTCATCTCGTTCATTCGGCGTGCTGAATTTATTTCAATGTTATGGTCTATGGGAGGGCTTTGTTAGGGACCACCTCACATTCATTGTCAACTTCTGGGTTAGTCAAGGCAGACAAAGTTCGGGGTTGAGCTGTTAGCACAGTTGCTTGAAATAACTGCGTCCCCTGTGGAAGTGCCAGGGTTTGAGTTCTGACTGTGCTGCTAGTTTCAGCTTTCTGATGTGCACCCAAGAAGGCAGCAAGTGATGGCCCAAGGAGTTGCATCTTTGCAACCCGCATGAGAGACCCAGACTGTGCTCTGGGCTGTGGGCTATCCCCTCTCTCTCAGCTCTGCTTGTTGAGGTCATTGGTGAAGGTCCAGAGTGCCCTCACAGTCTTCAATACTGCCTTTCAAATAAATAGAAAGACGATAAAAGCAAGACAATTTTATGCTCTTTCCTATGGAATGGCTCTTGTTTCAATTTGCAGTTTTGTAGTGTCAAATCTAATTATTTTGCTGTATTAGAATTCTTTTTTGCTTTGAATCCCCCACTGTCCCACTGTCTGATTCCTCTCCGTTTTGACTGGAACAAGAGTCCTGTAGTTTTTTACTACCTTGTAGACCTTCCTCCCACCTTACCCCAACGTGGGCATCAGCCTAGGTTGAAAGAGTCCAGAGAGAATTACACTATGCAGTTAGGAATATGTGAGCCTGTTTTAAAGGAGAGACAAAATTTAATCTGATCGCTCACATCATTCTTCATCTTTTCAACAAAGTAATCATTTTTATAACAGTAGGATGAAAGCCTGTTGGTGAGAAGGTTACAGAACTAGGTTGACCAGTGGTTTGTGTACATGAACGTGGACACTGACAGACAAGTCTCCCAACTCGGAGTTGGTAGCCCTCCGTGGGTGATTGTAGTGAGCCTACACGTGGCAAAGTTTACTACCGTTACATACAAGTTAAAATTCCAGACCTTTGGATCCAGAGAGAGAATGACCAGTTGTGTTACCTTCAATAAATTGTTCAGTCTTGGAAGCACAATTTCCTCACATGGCACATGGATACACAGTTGGTAAAAATGATAAATATGTAATTGTGCACATACGTAAAGAAATGGTGGTTTTATAACAGACTTGAACTCTAGTAATCATTGTCTTCTATCAAGACAGAGTTTATGTCCCTTTCCCTTGAACTTGCATGGGAATTTCTGACTTCTCTGAACAGAAAGTGGCAAGGTTAATTCTTAAAAGCCACATGGATTCTAAGTCCAGCACCATAAAGTCCCACAGCTTCTGCCTGTGTCTTCGGCAGCCATTCTAGGAACTTTCACTTTCCAAGCAGGAGGATTCCTGGGGATGTTTTACAATAATCATCACATTAGGACCTTCACCATTGTCACACAAGTCACAGTGACAAAGCTAGAATCTGAAGCCAGGCAGAGGTGCTCAGTGTGGCATGCCACCCACCTCCAAGCATATGGTACTTATTAATACTTCTCAGTGAAAACCACTTTCAAGGACAGACTGGCTTCTAGCTTTTCAAAGAGTCAAAGACTGTTCTTGTATTTTTGGGCAGTCAGCATGATTCTTGCTGTTTCTGTCAAGAGGAACCCACAGCTTGCTTGTGGAACTGGGTGTCAGAAGTGTGTAGTTTTGGGAGAAATTGCTGACTGGCAGACAAAGGATCATCAGAGATTGGCTAAAACATTCTAACACTGGGTATCGCGGACTGTGATTCAAACTTGGCAAGCAGTGGCAGCAGGTGGTTGTTTAAAGTATATGTTAAAACACTTCATCTGCTCCTGAAGTTTGATTTAGCTGAGTGCAGTTTTTTGCATTTTACTTAGAGTTTGTAGAAAAAGAATTGTGTGTAACCGAATTGGCATTCTATTTAAATCTTTCCTTAATATGGCAGTTTTGGAACAAGTTAGTGTTTTCAACACCATCACTACAGTAGATTTCACTGTAGAGGTGTGAGCATGCTTCCAGCTCTTATCACTACTCAATGAATATGGCCTCATTACTATTAATAACAAAACTTCATTGATTGGAACAGAATATGCTTATCTTCATGGCATATGCACAGGCATCTGGCAAGAAATACAGTGCAAGGAAAACCAATGAGCAAGAATTACTAATGTGTTCCCAGCAGTGGCCAATGCGTTCTGCCTTCTTGGCAAGTAAATCTCAATTTGGAGATGGCTGTGCCAGACAGAATGCCAGTAGCCATTAAGGTCATTCAGCTTCCTCTTCCTGATCCAAGACTGTGCTCACCCAGCAACCTTCTGCTTCTGATTTACTTCCTGGGGTCATCACAAGGCTCTATTAGCCTGCTGATGTAAGCATTCTGGACATCTTGGCAGTTACATTCTTAGTGTAAATTGCTAAATTGGCACATTTCTTTGTGCATTGGCCTCTTGTAAATTCCTAGGGATTAATCAACTACAAGTCCACTGACATATTCCATTTTGGGAATCAGCAAAATGCAGCAGCAGATGTTGGAATGCTCTGACCTGCAAAGTGTCTGCGCCGTGCCAGGCCTAACAGCTGCCTCTCCAGATGTCACATTTATGCACTCTGACATGAAGTGCTGGCTCATAACTGCATCAGATCTGTTTGTGTGTGTGTGCAAGAAGGAGGCAGATATGAAATGTGCCCTTTTTACAGTTCTATCCCTTGGGGAATTGGGAACACTTTCTTTCCTCATCAGTAGTTGGATTCAATAGCTGGGATGCGAAGTTCAAGCGCAGCATCTTCACTGGATTTTGGATAGTTTACTCTGAATGAACTTGCACCTGCAAAAGCATATTTTTCTTTCTCTTCAGGGGGTAAATTACCTTAGAAAGAAAGATTATGGCATTCAGCCAAGTACCTTATTCTGTATTCATTTTGAACTAAATCTGTTGTAACAAAAGCACATGATTAGTGTCATCAAAGGAATAACTCCAATAGGAAGTTGTGTTTTTTTTGAACCTCACAGCAGTACTGTCAAATATCCAGCTCCATAACAGATTCTGAAATGTGCCACTGCTGAATACATAGGGTTGCAATTTTTACCCTTACTAACGGAGTAAGTTTTGCCTGCGGATGCGTGTATAACAGAACCAACAACCATTTGAAATGCAGTCTGACAGCAAAAAATGACTGCAGGTCAGGTAAATTGGAACTTTGAACATTATTTGAAATCCTTCAAAAGTTACAATGTTGAATGTATCCTCTATTATGACAATATCTTTATGCATAAGCTAATTCAATTGTAGATGACATATTTCCAAGATGAAATATCATTTCTATATTTACATTGTCTTAATTGACACTTAAAGTTGCTGAGTGAAAAATCTCAACATTAAAAATGTATACATTGGATTTCAGGCACTTTACTGTGTACTAAGTATGTAAAAATTGAATGATTTTTAGATTCTTGGTGATTAGAGGAAAACAATACTAATTAAAGCATTTATTGATTCAATAAATCCGTATGGACAAACTATGCTTGATGAATTATCCTAGACATTGGGGATGCAAGAAACAGTCTTACAGACAAGGTCCTACCTGTGGCGCAGAGTGCATTGTGATGAGGAGATGGCAAATGAGTAAGCCCAACAAATCAATTTCAGGTGGTCGTGAGTGCTGTGATGAAAATGAAAGAGTGAACTGATTCAGAGTGAGTAATGGGAATAATGCTGAGTTACGGGTGAAGACTGGAGCTTGGACTGTTTTCAGAATAGGTGATGTCCTTTTGGAGATCTAACTATCAGCATGCACTGTTGTGAGGAACAGAAACTCGAGGGGAAGACCAAAGCTTAGTATGTTTGAATTGTCTAAAATGCATAAGTGGCTAGGTTAGTACTGTGAGGAACATGGGTCAGACATAGACAAGAGTCTCAAGGTGCTGACAAGTACTGAGATTTTATCTGAAGTACAGATGTGGTAGGATTAATCTCATTGTGAAAGGTGGGAAGTCATCAGAAAAGCCAATGGGTTGCTATTGGTGGACTAGAGCAGAAGTTAATCAACATTTTCTCTAATAGTCAAAGGATAAATCTTTAAATCTTTGTGATACTGTGACCTTCGATTTCTCAATGATTCAACTCTGTTGCCATAGCTTGACAGAAGCCATCGGCAATACATGAGTAAAGGAATGGGTCTGGGTTCTGATTAATCTTTTTTTAAAGATTTATTTACTTTTATTACAAAGTCAGATATACAGAGAGGAGGAGAGAGAAAGAGAAAGATCTTCCATCCGATGATTCATTCCCCAAGTGAGTGCAACAGCTGGTGCTGTGCCGATCCAGAGAGAGGAGCCAGGAACCTTCTCCAGGTCTCCCATGCAGGGTGCAGGGTCCCAAAGCATTGGGCCATCCTCGACTGCTTTCCCAGGCCACAAGCAGGGAGCTGGATGGGAAGTGGAGCTGCCGGGATTAGAACCGGCACCCATATGGGATCTCAGCGCATTCAAGGTGAGGACTTCAGCCACTAGGCCACGGCGCTGGTCCCTGTTCTGATTAATCTTTCCTGCAAGAATCAGTCAGCCAACAAAGTTGGCTTGCTGGCCATGTGCCAGCAACCTCTGTGTTTGAAAGATAACCAATTTCAGTGCCACGAAGTGTATTCTCTTTGTTCCTGTGTTTTACACCATTTCTGTTCATACTTTTTTTGGTTTCGTCTATATGAACTTTGAGAACCCAAATGATAGTTTCACTGTTGTTACTTAAGTAACTTACAGTTTCACTAACTTTTACACACCAAAACAACAAACCCCAAATCCTATATACTCAGCTTACTGGTCTGACAACCTATGATAGACATGGTGTGAATCTTTTTTTTTTTTTTGTAAGATTATTTAATTTTTATTGGAATGGCAGATATAGAGGAGGAGAGACGGAGAAAGATCCCCCATCTGATGATCCACTCCCCAAGCGGTCGCAATGGCTGGAGCTGAGCCAATCCGAAGCCAAGAGCCTCATCTAGGTCTTCCACATGGGTGCAGGGTCCCAAGGCTTTGGGCCATCCTCAGCTGCTTTCCCAGGCCACAAGCAGGGAGCTGGATGGGAAGCAGGGCCGCTGGGATTAGAACTGGTGCCCATATGGGATCCTGGCTCGTTCAAGGCGAGGACTTTAACCACTACGCTATCACACCAGGCCCACATGATATGAATCTTACCCAAGAGTCACACTGTTTCTTGGTGATGTGTCTGCAGTTGCCTTTCTTACTCAGTGTTTTGCGTTTTGAATTGATATCCTGGAACTGAAAATGATTGACAGATAGTGGAGTTACTTGAGTGCTGTGTTTATTTCCATATACAGTTGGTTTTGCTGAGCCTCCCTCATGTGTATTTCAATCTACTTGTTCCCTTGTAAGTCAGGATCTAATCAGAACGAGCTGCACAAGAAGCGAAGCACTGACATAATTTCCTGTAGCAGCGCTTGAGTAGAGGAAAATGTAACTTTTCTCTCACTTTCCAGTCTCCCTCCAGAGGCCAAATGGCACAGCAATGGAGATATCAAGCACTGTGAGGAAGGACAAGAAATGTATCTGAAGGGAACAAACCCAGGACCGTGTCATCCACTTTTGATTATGACATCAAATTGATTGCTTACACAGATTGGCTGTGATAACATCCTTTTAAGTTCTTCAGTCATCTAATTCATTCTTTAGGTTGCCTTTCTCTCTGTGATTCACTATCGGTCAAATCCATAGCCAACGTTTATGGCTCAAGACCCACCTCTCAAGATATTTTTGGTCATGGCAGAAAAAACAAATTGAACTCCACTTGTTTTGTTTGTTTGTTTGTTTAAAGATTTATTATTATTGGAAAGCCGGATATACAGAGAGGAGGAGAGACAGAGAGGAAGATCTTCCATCCAATGTTTCACTCCCCAAGTGAGCCGCAACGGCCGGTGCTTCGCCAATCCGAAGCTGGGAACCAGGAACCTCTTCCAGGTCTCCCATGGGGGTGCAGGGTCCCAATGCATTGGGCCGTCCTCGACTGCTTTCCCAGGCCACAAGCAGGGAGCTGGATGGGAAGTGGAGCTGCCGGGATTAGAACTGGCGCCGATATGGGATCCCGGGGCGTTCAAGGCGAGGACTTTAGCCGCTAGGCCATGACCCCGGGCCCACTCCACTTGTTTTATAAGTCTGAGACATTTCTCGTAAACTCTGGACTCTCATTAGTATATTTCCTTGTATTTGTTCTGACCACTTCTTCCAAGTAGGTTGTAGGTTTCTTCAGTGCAGAGAGCACAACTTCTGCTTCTAGGTATTGCCTATGAGGTTCACCACATGTATGGATATAAGTAGGTTCCAAACATCAGACATTGAAATGGTAATGATAGGATGGGGACTCTCATACTCAAGCACAAAATGAACACATGCACACTCTCTGATAAATATCTATGGGGTGGATAGAATCAGATGGTACTGGTGTAGTGTCAAATGTACTTATCATATATAGAAAAACAGAAAGGTGTGGCAATTGTTTACAAAGCATTTTCAAATAATCTGAGGGATACCACTGCATAAACCTTTTGTGATCCCCTCTAAGGGACTCGCACTGCTCTAAATTTTCCATTGCTCCTTGAAGGAAGCCTGGCTTAAGAGTTAGCTCCCCCGGGCTTATACTGTCCCTCTGTAGTATGAGTTTTTGGATGAAAACTGTCTTTTGTCCAACTGGACACCAGAAACGCATTGCCTCCAATGGAGGTTTAATCCATAATCAGCTTTTCTACAATCCGAATGTGTGTCCCTTGTAATTATGCCAGGAACCCATTCTTGATGGTTTCTTGGGGCGTCTAATATCTTTCTAAACCAGCATGCAGCTCTCCAGCCTCTGGTGTAATTGAGGCTTATTGTTAGAAAGGAGCTGCCCAGCACCAGAAGGAGCTGTCTATAAAAATCTCCATAGCTCTGCTGCATGAACCTCCTCTGATAGCACTCCCAAGGAACCTAGTCATGTTTCTCCTCACCAGACAATATGAGTGAAGTGATGTGGCAGAGGTCAGCAGGGACTCCAGGTGGCAGTGTGAATGTCCTGAAAGATTGGTGGTCATTCAGTTTGTAGGCATGATAGCCCGAACTCCTTTCGCTGATGTCCCACAAGCATCTAGGAAAAAAAAAACTGAGCTTATCTAATTTACACAGCTTCTGGGATGCTGGGAATGCTTGGCCTATAGGTTTAAGTCCATTGGAGAACTGTTACAAATGCGTTGCAAAGGTTAGCCTTTCTGAATAAGAGTATGTCCAACCAAAGGATAATGGGGAATCTTTAGAACAGTTCTAGGGAATCAATGAGGGCATTTGTGCTCTGAATGGCTATAACACATGATTACTCTGAAGCATGGTTTTCTAGCACCAAGACCATCTGTAGAATGAGCTGTCATTGGTGAAAATAGTTCCTGAATGGCTCAGTGATGGGCATGCTTAATGAGAAGTGATAAGTGGAGGAGGAGGTGTTGGGTTGAATTTTTTTTCACATAGGTGAAATAACTTGTGAAGTCATCTCTAATTTTTAACATCAAATGTAATAAAATGTAGATCATTCTTCGTGAGAAGCCTCCAAAGATTGTTCATGTCTTTCTTGGCTTGCTTACTATTGTCATCATGAGGCTGTGTCCCTGGGTCATGTCAACCTAAATTCTTATTTTGCTAGTCAAGAATGTAAGGGGACACAGGAGCATTAATAGGAAAGTGTGACAACAGCTTTGGAAAAAGAATTTTCTATGGGATTATAGCTATTACAGAAGTTGAATTGTGCAGTTGCTTTTGGGTTGCTGGATGGTTGCCCAAAATCTGTAGTAGGATGTGAGAAATTTTGAGTGCAAAGCTATGTTCTCTGTCCTTCCTACTTACGTGATAGTTATAAAACTAGGAATGTATCTTAATTTTCTTAGCAGAATAGCACATTTAGCATTTGGGGGTTTATTGAGGAAAATTGCCAAATTGTCAGTTGTTTCCTTATTGGTAAGCTCACCTCGTTACCAGCCTGTTTAAATAACTTGACAGTTCAATGCAGCAGTTCATGACCTGAATCAAAACAGAAGAATTTAGATTACCCTTCAAATGAGTTGATAAGTTTGAAATGTATAAAGGGTGGTTTTCTCCTTAGAAAAGATCAACTTTAATATTTGTTCAATATTATAGACCATTTGATTAGGAAGATGAACAATAATCTAGTTGAGTAAAATTAGACCTTCCATGTAATGAGAGAATCGGCTCAATTTTATGCATGTAGTAAGTCCAGAGTGTCGTGCTTCAAACTGGGAGTTTGAGCATGGTTGTAGTGCAACAAGTGATACTTAGTGCCTGGAGAAAGAAACTTTTAGTAAAAGTGAACACAAAATCCAAACCAACAACGAATTCAAGCTTAATGTGCCATTGAAAAATCTCATTTTATTTAACCTTGTCAATGCAGATGAATGGTTGAAGAGAGAATTTTGTCCCATTTCTATAGCTTTTATTTCATTTAGTTTCTTTAAATCACTTTGAAGAATTTTAGTTTCTTTTAAGCTGATTTTTTTTATGCAAAGCCCTTTGGTTGCAGTATTACATTTCCTAACATTCATTTTATGGTATAGCTAACCTTATCAGCTTTTGTTTTAGCTTTGTAAGAATACTGCTTTATGCTCTTTAGAAGTCTTAAAAATTGGGGCTGAAAATTAATTCCTCTTTTCTCAAAGAAATTAGAGGAGCTAGCGCATTGCAGTTGACATTAAATATGACCTTTTTGCCATTTTTAAAGGGTATTGGGAAGAAGGGCCAGTGAAGATTTACACTATGTTTTCCAGGCTCCAGCATCAGAAAGCTTCCATGTGTTTCTATCAGGTGGAAGTTTTCCTGAGGCTACCTTGTGGTTCTTCAAACTATAGATCATAGCAAAAACTTTGCTGGTCTTATGTAAAAATGAGTCCAGCTTTAGAAAACACTTTGCTTTCTTGGGAAATTTTTGTTCTCAAAATTTATTCTGGCCTTTTCAAATCTTGGAGTTAAGTGCATTTTACTTGTGTAGAGAGAACTCAGTTGTCAGCAGATCTTAGAAAGGCAAAGGAGACCCCATGGAGTCTGTGCTTCCCAGACTGTTGCTTTGGGGCCTTGATCAGGAGGACTGGGCTCCCCTTTCCCCACCCTAAAGCGACCACTCTCAGGCTGTAATCTTCTGACTCCTCCCAGTCCATCATTGTACATTCTAACTGTTTCCGTTGCTTTTTTACTTATTTTAGTTCTGAACTATAATTTAGTCTAAGATGATTATTTACATGCAACACCATGCGACTTTGTGTTAACTTTTTTTATCAATAAAAATTATCTATTTTGAGACAAGAGGACTAGAGAATCATCCTTGTGAAAGAAAGATCTGGAACTATGGCTAGGAGTTTAGTGAAGCATTTCCTGTGTCTTTCTCAGTAATTCATCCAAACTGGGACAAATAAAGCATTAAACATTCCTTATGAACATCAAATAATGAAAACTACTTCTTTGACAGAGTAAAAGGGAAGAACTCTACCATTGAAAACTATTGCAAAATTACATTTCAGAGGGTGAGAATAAATATTTAAAGGGCAAACAAAAGAGGTGCTAAGGTTCAGACCTTTTTTCAACATTGATTTAAATATGCTTTAAGCTTCCTACTTACAACATAGAATGATGGATGTTCTGTGTGAGTGTACATGTGGTTTGCTGATAAAGAAAATCTATTTCTGTGAAGTCCCATGTTTCAGTTTAAAATGTATGTGATTTCTTTATTGCAATGTAGAATGTATCTTTATTTCAATGTAACAATGTCCTCAGTATGGGTAAGCTTCCTGCTTCTCTTTGATAAATTGAACCCCCTAGGTTGACGGTCATTGTCTTCCTCCTTTTATTGAGAAGGATATGTTGAAGACCTAATGGGCTGTGCAGAGCAAGTTTTACTTCTCCTAACAATCACTCTTCTGTGTCAAGTTGCTAACCATTTCTCACTAGAACCCTCAGATCTACATTTCCTTTTACTGATATGAACTCATTACTCATTTTTGCCAGTCAAATGAAGTCGAGAAAAACATTTGTTTTACTTGTAGTAGAACATTGTGATTCACTTTCCATTTCCTCTCCTAGAATGTGCTTGGAAGCTTCGAGCTGAAGAAGGCAGAGGTAGAAAATGGAATGTCAGTGCTCATGCATCTCCATGTGGGAAGTACTTCTCTACTAAAATTAGACAATTGCATAAGAAGGCAATACACTTCTATCATGGTAACACATGAAAGTTTTGTTTAGCTATTGCAGTAAATCATGTTACCATCAATGTTAGAGGGTGTATTGTGAATTTAGAATCTAAACCTGACAAATGTTCATATTAAAATGGGCTCCAGAGAGCAAGGAAGAGAGTGAGGCATCCTTGCGTCTGGTCTTTGCTTCCCAAACATACGGCATGGAGACAGTGGAAACTTCCGTGTAAATGAGGCAAAGAATATTGGTTAGGCATTAGTCTACAGTGAATTAGTGCGCATAACTTTTGACACTATCTTATTCCATCTAACATTCCCTCTGGAATATTGCTTTATATCTTTCAAAGAACTTTCTTTGAAGAGTTTTCTTCCAGTGAAGATACCTCATGGACTCACAGAATATTACAAATTAGAAAGGATGTTGGATGCCATCTTACCCCAGAGTGTTGTTTTTCAGTTCCCAGTGATCCTTATTTGAGTATGTGCCTTAATGGGAACATGGAAATGTTTTAAGTAGGATATGGACTTTGCATAACAGAAATTTCTAAACTCCACTCCTTATAGGATCTCTTGAGTTCAAAATGCTTCCATAGATTTATGTATCTCGTTCAAACAAAAGTGTTGATGCTTTCAAGGGGAAACAGCTCATGGGTGTACTACAGATGTTGAGAGAATTATGTGCCAAAATCAGAGTACTCTTGATTTTCACAGGAAAAGGGAGGGGTCGTCGCTTTGACATATTGCCACCACCCTCTTCCACAGCTCTGTTCTTCCAGCTGCTGTACTCTGAAACAATCTCAAGTCCAATATGTAGAATTCTGTCCAGGTGGCTGATCTGAGTTGGTGTTTTCCTGATGTTTGGAGTCTATACTGTCATTGATAGAGCACGAATGCAGTTTTCCTTAATACATATTCTACTAGTAGGAAATCCCGCTGGTGAAGTACCTAGTTAGCTCTCCATCATAATCAGTATCTCCACGCAAGGTGATAGCTAACATCTGTTGATCACATCTCTGACAAAATGTAATGTGCAGTTAGGGCTTGGTTATGGAAAGCCTCTTCATTTTCAGTAATGGTATTTCAAAGTTCACCCAGTAACTCTAAGGAAAATCTACATCAGTGTCCATATGTATTGAGGTAAAAACCTGTATTCCACTAAATGATTCACAGGCTTTTTATTTTTTGTAAGAAGATTAACTTGAAAGTTACAGATTGAGAGAAAGCTTTTTCCATCTGCTGGTTCACTTCACAGAAGGCTGCAATAGGTTGAATTGGTCCTAAACCAAGACCCAGGAATAGTAGATGCTGACCTCGCATCCACTTAATTCACAGTGCCAAACACTGGCCCCAGAATCTTAGCTTCTATCCAGATTGTCCCAGATGATGACAAAATGAGGGAAATAGAGCTAAGAGTAATGCAGGAAGTGATATACAAAATTCTCTGTGATAAATATGATTCTAGCATACCAGCTGGTGAATATCAGAGGACAGCTAAAAATTACAATGATTTTTTGTATAGTAGAAGCCAAGATATGCCAGAAAATACTTGCATTGACTAGAATGTATCATCTGCTGTACTCTTGATGTGCTAAGTGCATCATGTGCATGGGCTCCTTTCTTCTGGCCAATGCTCCTGTAAACTTAGAAGGCTTGAGGAATTTTTAAAGCAAGAAACTGATGGTGACTGGTGTATCCATGAGAGATGTCAAGACTTCACAGTGGGAAAGGTTAACCAGGTTTCACATTAGGGTTTCCTAACTCTTCTCTTGATGATAAGCAGACTCCTAAGCAAGGATGTGAGTCTAAATGATTCACCCAGGAGAAACCAGTAAGGAGCTGGGGGAAGCTGGAGAGGAGAGAGTCAGAATCCAGGTTAAGGAATTATTTGAGGTCATGCCTCAGTTTTGGATTTACCTTAGTGCTGAGAAGTTAGCTCTTTAAGATATGCTGTGGCTGATTGGGCTCTTCTCTTTCTCTAAGGCAATCCTTCTTGGTTAGGAGTATTCAGCATAAAAGCAACGAGGAATAATCGGAAGATAGATCCATAGAGCAGATGAGAGGGCATCACCATTGTCCACTACACACTACAAAAAGATTTTAAAGATTGTAAATCTGCCGTTCTAATAAAAATAGAGAAGAGAGACAGAGAAGAAGATACACTGTCGTTGCTGCACTCCTCAAATGGATGCAACAGTCAGAGCTGAGCCAATCTAAAGCCAGGAGATTCTGGGTCTCCCACGCGGGTGTAGGATCCCAAGGCTTTGGGCCATCCTCAGCTGCTTTCCCAGGCCACAAGCAGGGAGCTGGATGGGAAGTGGAGCTGCTGGGACATGAATTGGCACCCATTTGAGATCATGGTGCATGCAGTGTGAGATTTAGCCACTGAGCCATTGCAACGGGCCCCACACTACAAAATTTATACTTCCGATTGTGTTTGGGGGCATATTGTGCCTCCAACTTCCTATAAAATGTGTCCCTAAATCAGGGAAACAAGGATAGCAATGCCAGATGAATGTGGGGAGGAGGCAGACATTCCAGAGGACATCTTTGAAAATTGTGTGCTTGGGCAGTTTCTCTGTAGGCACCATCTATGTAGGCTTGTAGCTTCAGATTTTGTGTGACGTGCAGTGTTTATCTTTGAGCTTTCCCATTATTGAAGGGAACCAAAAGCAATTGTTCTTTTGGTACCACTGTACTAATTTCACATTTTTAGTGAATGTCTATACTTGGATACACCAATGACATTTTGCTGTTACAATAAGTTAAGTAGAACAAATTCACTTTTTCTTTACTGGAGAAAGAGTTGTAGGGCTAGCATTGTATTGTAGTGTGTAAAACCACTGCCTGCAACATTGACATCCCATAAAACATGTTCATGTCTCAGCTGCTCCACTTCCAATCTATCTTCCTGATTGATTTCTCTGGGAAAAGCTGTAGAAGATCATCCAAGTGTTCAGATCCCTGCAACTCATGTGGGAGACCAGGATGAAGTTCTGGCTCCCGGCTTCAGTCTGGCCCGGAGTTGGCCTTTCTGGTCATCTGGGAAGTAAACCAACAACTGGAAGATCTGTTTCTCCCTGTCTTCCTCTCTTTATATAAATCTTGCTAACTTTTTTTTTTGAAACTTTTTTTTTTTGTTTGCAACTTTGTCTTTCTTCATTGAGTATGGAAATTTCCTGGTCAAATAGTTTAAAAATGCAGTTTACTTAAATAAACTGTGTATACTTTTTAGTATTAACTGTCAAGTTGCCAACTATTCATGGGCATACATCCAGGGTATGTCTTGTAACCTAATATGTTACTATCACATGTTTTCTCATCTGTTCCATGTGCTGTAGTACTGTCTGCCACTGTAGGTAAGAAACAGTCTAGCACTGTCACTAACTTTCACTGAGACCCAGAATCTTGGCAAAAAACATTTAATAAGCTTCCACTAAAAGCCACAAGATTTGTTGGGCATGAAAAAGCGTGTTGATATGTTATAAGCAGTGTTCCATGTAATGAAAAAGAAAATTACCTCCAGTTGCAACGTATCATTCAGATGCGAACTGTCCATCCTTCAGAGGTCAGTAGAAATGCCTCTGGCATGGCCTCATTTGTTCTCTCACCTTCCCATGGCATACTTAGGTGTTCTGTTTGCAATATAAACTTTATAAAGTGCCACCACCACAGTTACTAGAGAAAGAGCTTCACTCTTGCACTGTATATTCTTTGACTTTCATTTTCTTAGAGGTTCAATCAGTGTGAGGTCTTGATCTCTCTTGCTGTCTGTATGTGTGTGTTGAGAATTTATGGTTCCTGCATTTTAGTAAGAGATAGAATGAATTTTAGTTTGAGAAGCATGTGAAATACCTTCTTCCCAGTGTGGAAAAGGCTCTTCTTTGTTATGATTGTGCATCAGAAGCATCCGTTGGCGAGAACTTTGATAACTTTATGATAACAGCAGTGATCCATTCCTGTAAAATTTGGAGCACATACTACGCAACCACCTGCATTTTTACAGTACATGGTAATGTGGGCCGAGGATTATAATCACATTGTGGACCACTTCTTAGAATGTCTTCCTATCCCAGTGCAGTAGCCTGGTGGCTACAAGTCCTTGCCTTGCTTGTGTCAGGATCCCATATAGGCGCCAGTTCCTGTCCTGGCTGTCCTACTTCCCATCAGTTTGGTCATATAATTAAAAATAAAAGCAGTACATGATCTGGCAATAAACAAATATAGTATATTAACTTTATTCCATTTTATCTATTAGGTTTGTGATTTTATCCAATGCAAATGTGTGCAAAGATACTTTTATGCTATGGGAGTATCACTTTCCCTAACCATCTTTACCAGTTTTAAAAAATTATCCTTAGTGATTCTTGCTTGAATCAATTACTACTATTGTGCTTGAAAGTGATTTTCTAATCATTTCTTTCACATGTATTATTTAGAGCTCTGCAATAAAGGAAAGATTCTCCTTTCCGGTCCTCCCTTTCTGCTTTCATGTTGTCTTGCCTCCTGCTTGGAATCGTGTAATGTATTTTTTCTTTTTACCACAAATCTTCACTTAGATTCTTCTAAATGCAATATATTTTATCCTGTTATGATAATTAACCACAATACTCACATTTGTTCCCAAATATGAGTTAGTAAAACACCTTCAAGTGAATTCTTGGGTCCATTTGATTTTATCTCATTACTTTGTAAACAGGTCTTTGTTGGCCTAGCATATTGTTTCACCCTTCTCTTGGACTTCTCATATCTTCTTTCCATTTCTCCAATGACCTCTAGATCCATTTTGTTGGAAATTACATTTGTTTTTTTTTTTTAATTATTTATTATTTAACTTCAGTAATTACATTGTATTATGTGACACAGTTACATAGATACTTGGGTTCTCCCCACCCCTCCCCAAACCCTCCCACCATGGTGGATTCCTCCACCTTGTTGCATAACCACAGCTCAAGTTCAGTTGAGATTTCCCCATTGCAAGCGTATACCAAACATAGAGTCCAGCATCTTATTGTCCCGTCAAGTTCAACGGCTTCTTAGGTATACCCTCTCTGGTCTGATGACAGAGCCATCAGAGCATCATCCCAGTCAATTGAAAGCTCCAACATACCATCAGCAAAAATTTACATCATTATGGAATTAATTGACATAGTAATGAGTAACCAATATGTTAAAAGTAAATGCGGGTTCCCAGCCACCTTCTGTGACCACCTCACCTATACTTCAATTTTAGTTTATACACAACATATAACATTCAAAACATAACATGTTATACATAACATCATATCATCTTAAATTAAGGCAAACATGTGGTATTTAACCTTTTGGGATTGGCTCATTTCCCTTAGCATTATGGTTTCCAGTTTGGCCCATTTGGCCACAAAGAACTGCATTTTGTTTTTTTTAATAGCTGAGTAGTATTCCATGGAGTAGATGAACCATAGCTTTCTTATCCAATCCTCTGTTGATGGGCATTTTGGCTGCTTCCATGTTTTTGCAATTACTGATTGTGCTGCTATGAACATAGGAGTGCATGTTGGTTTCTCATAGAACAAGTGTTCTGGATATATTCCTAGGAGTGCTATTGCTGGATCATACGGTATGTTGAATTTGAGCTGTTTGAATATTCTCCATACTGATTTCCATAGAGGCTGTACCAGCCTGCAGCCCCACCAGCAGTGGAGTAGGGTTCCCTTTTCCCCGCAACCTCGCCAACAAGTGTTGTTGGTGCTTTTATTCATGTGGGCCAGTCTTACTGGCGTTAGGTGGTACCTCATTGATGTTTTAATTTGGATTTCCCTTATTGCCAGGGAGCTTGAGCATTTTTTCATATGTTTATTTGCCATTTGGGTTTGTTCCTTTGTGAAGTGTCTGCCCATTTACCGTGCCCATTTCTTGAGTGGGTTGCTTGTTTTGACATTTTGGTTGTTTTGTAGCTCTTTGTATATTCTGGATATTAGCCCTCTATCACCTATGTCATGTGCGAAGATCTTCTCCCATTCTGTGGGTTGCCTTTTTACTTTGTTGATTGTTTCTCTAGCTGTACAGAAGCTTCTTAGTTTGATGAGGTCCCAATTGTTTATTTTGGTCTTGATTTCTACTGCATCTGGAGTCTTTTTTAGGAAGTGAGGGCCTACCCCTAAGTGTTCCAGTGTGTTTCCAACATTTTCTTCCAAAAGTTTGAAGGTTTCTGGATGTAGGTTTAGATCTGTTATCCATTTAGATCTGATCTTAGTGTATGGTGAGAGATGTGGATCTATTTTTTTGTTTCTGCAGGCTATCAACCAGTTGTCCCAACAGCATTTATTGAACAGACCTTCCCATTTGCCTGGGTTGTCGTTTGTCTTTTTGTCAAAGATTATTTGGCTGTATCTGTGTGGGTTTCCTTCTGGCGTTTCTATTCTGCTCCATTGATCTTCCTCTCTATCTTTGTGCCAGTACCACGCTGTTTTGATAACCACTGCCCTATAGTATGTCCAGAGGTCCGGAACTGTGATTTCCCCCTGCTAACTTCCTGTTCTTCAGGATAGTTCTAGCTATCCGTGGTTTTTTGTGCTTCCAGATGAACCTTTGGATCATTGTTTCCAGTTCCATGAAGAATGTTTTGGGCAATTTGGTTGGGATTGCGTTGAATGTATATATTGCTTTTGGCAGTATAGACATTTTAATGATATTGATTTTACCTATCCAGGAGCATGGGATGTTACTCCATCTTTTGAGGTCTTGTTCAATTTCTTTTTTAAGCAGTTTGTTGTTTTCTTCAAATAAGTCTTCTACATTTTTGGTTAGATTTATTCCCAGATATTTCATACTTTTCTCTGTTATTTTGAATGGTATCTTGCTGGTTAAGTCTTTTTCCATCTTGGGGCTGTTCGCATACACTATGGCTGTTGATTTTTGTTCATTAATTTTGTACCCTGCCACTCTACCAAACTCTCGTACAAGTTCTAGCAGTCTCTGTATTGAGTCTCTTGGCTCTTCTACATAAAGAATCATATCATCTGCGTATAGTGAGAGCTTGACTTCTTCGTTTCCCATTTGGATTCCTCTGATTTCTTTTTCTTGTCTTATGGCCTCAGCGAGTACCTCTAGGACTATGTTGAATAGTAGTGGAGAAAGTGGACATCCCTGTCTTGTTCCAGATCTCAGTGGGAAGGGTTCCAGCTTTTCTCCATTCAGTATGATGCTGGCGTTGGGTTTTTCATATATGGCTTTAATTATGTTATGGATTTTTTCATCTATGCCTACCTTGGTTAGGGTTTTTAGTAGGAAGTGATGTTGGATTTTGTCGAAAGCTTTTTGTGCATCTATTGATACTATCATGTGATTCTTGTTTTTCAGTTTTTGGATGTGGTGTATCACATTTATAGATTTTCGAATGTTGAACCATCCCTGCATTCCAGGGATGAATCCTACTTGATCTGGATGAATGATCTGTCTGATGTGTTTTTGAATTCTGTTGGCTAGGATTTTGTTGAGAATCTTAGCATCAATGTTCATCAAAGAGATAGGTCTGTAGTTTTCCTTCTCTGTTAGTTCTCTGTCTGGTTTTGGGATTAAGGTAATGTTGGCTTCATAGAATGAGTTTGGAAGGGTTGCCTCTTTTTCTATTGTTTTGAAGAGTTTGTAGAGGATTGGGGTTAGCTCTGTTCAGAATGTTTTGTAGAATTCTGGAGTGAAGCCGTCTGGGCCTGGGCTTTTCCTTGTTGGGAGGTCTTTAATCACTGATTCAATCTCTACTTCAGTTATGGGTTTGTTCAGGTCGTTTGTTGCCTCTGGGCTAAGTTTTGGCAGGTTGTGTGAGTCTAAGAACTTTTCCATTTCTTGGTGGTCTTCTGATTTGTTGGAGTACAGTGCTTTGTAGTAATTTCTGATTATGTTCTTAATGGTTGTAATGTCTGTTGTTATGTTGCCTTTTTCATCTTTGATGCTGTTAATTCTTGCTTTCTCTTGTTTTTTCTTTGTCAGACGGGCCAGCGGGGTGTCTATTTTGTTTATCTTTTCAAAAAACCAGCTTTTTGATTCGTTGATTTTGTGTATGGTTTTTTTTATTTCTATCTGGTTGATTTCCTCCCTTGTTTTGATGATTTCTTGTTTCCTGTTGTGTGTGGGGCTCATCTGCTGCTGCTTTTCCAATTCCTGGAGGTGTGTGTTTAGTTCCTGTATTTGGCGTCTCTCTTGGGCCTTGACATGAGCTCCAATTGCGATGAGTTTACCCCGTAGCACTGCTTTGGCAGTGTCCCACAAATTTTGGAATGTTGTGTCAGAGTTTTCATTGGTTTCCATAAATTTTTTGATCTCATCTTTAATTTCTTCTCTGATCCATTACGTTTAGTAGCATATTGTTCAGCCTCCAAGAGTTTCTGTATTTCCTGGGGCATTTTGAATTGCTGATTTCCAGCTTCATTCCATGGTGGTCTGAGAGGGTACATGGTATGATTCCTATCTTTTTGAAGTTATTTAGGTTTGCTTTGTGTCCTATCATGTGGTCGATCCTGGAGAAGGTGCCATGCACTGCTGAAAAAAATGTATAATCTGTGGCCTTAGGGTAAAAAATTCTATAAATGTCAACCAAGTCCAGTTGTTCTATTGTTTGTATGAGTTCTGTTGTTTCTTTGTTGAGTTTTTGTTTTGTTGATCTGTCTATAGTTGTTAGTGGGGTGTTAAGATCACCCGCTATTATTGTGTGCGTATCTATGTCTCCCCTTAAGTCCGTGAGTAATTGCTTCACGTAGCTAGGTGCGTTTGAATTTGGTGCATATATGTTCACAATGGTAATTACTTCCTGATGGATCAGTCCCTTCACCAATATATAATGTCCTTCCCTGTCCTTTTTGATGTGTGTCAGATTGAAGTCCACATCATCTGAAATTAAGACAGCTACCCCAGCCTTTTTTTCTCGTCCATTGGCATGAAATATCTGTTTCCAACCTTTCACTTTCAGCTTCTTCGAATCTCTTCTGGTTAGATGTGTCTCTTGTAGGCAACAGATAGTTGGGTGCTGTTTGATAATCCATTCTGTTAATCTATGCCTTTTGACTGGTGAGTTCAGGCCATTTGTGTTGAGAGTTAAAATTGAGAGGTTGTGATTTTGCCATGCCATACTTGTTTTTGTGGGTGTTGATATCTGTGTTATTGCCCTTCCTTGTGTGGACTTTAGTGGGGAGACCTTCCTGTTTGCCATCTTTGCTTATGATTCACCTCCTTTTTTTCTGGATTTAGTGCATTTCTAAGATTTTGTAGAGCTGGTTTTGTGCTGGCATATTCTTCTAATTTCTCTTTGCTGTGGAAGTATTTGATTTCGTTCTCAAATACGAATGAGATCTTTGCTGGGTACAATAGTCTTGGTTGACAGTTGTTCTGATTCAGGATTTGGAAGATCTTTGTCCATTCTCTTCTTGCTTGTAAGGTCTCTTCAGAAAAGTCAGCTGTGATCCTGATTGGTTATCCCCGGTATGTGATCTTTTCTCTGCTTCGTACTTGTCTCAGGATTCTTTCTTTGTCTTCGTTGGAGTGGAACTTGAGCACCATATGTCTGGGTGAAGATCGCTTTGGGTCATATCTGCTGGGAGTCCTCTGACCGTCCTGGATTTGAGCTGGATTCATGTTCCAAGTGTTTTGGAAGTTTTCCTGTATAATTTCGTCGAGCACCATTTGCATTCCTGATTCTTTTTCCTCTCCTTCAGGAAGGCCAATAATCCTAATATTTGATTTTCTGAGGTTGTCTTTCATTTCTTGTATGGTCTTATTTGCTTTGTTCAGACTTGTCTCCAGCTGTTTAATGAACTGGGTGTGTTCGTTTTGTGTGTCTTCCGTTTCAGAGATCCTCTCTTCTGCTGTATTTGTTCTGTTGGTTAGGCTCTGAATTTTGTGCTCTAAGTCAAGGATTTTACTTTTCATTTGTTGTATTTCTGAGGCTATGTGGTTCTTGAATTCCTTGAAGTCCTCCCAATTCTTCTCATTGTCTCTGAAATATTTTAACATTATTTTTTTGAATTCCTTGTCTGGTAGATCTTCTATGTCTTCATCTCGCATCTCCGAAATAGACATTGGCTTTTGATCCTTTATTGGTAGGGTGTTGGCACTCTCATCTGGATCATTACCTTTTCTGGTATTTCTTCCCATTGTGTTAGTGTTTCTTTTTTGAGAGACCTAGGCACCAGTGTGCTGAGGGGTCTCCAAGCACTATCCTGTAGAGATCGGAGTCTGCAGGCGTGGAGTAGCAGGGTGTGGGAATTTTCAAGGCACGTTTGGTGCGTCTCCAGAACACTGGACCTCAGGGTGCCACTTCCAGGGCCCAGAGGATTCAAAGCGCACTCTCAGCTCGTCCCCTACAGGTATGCTACCACAGGGCGTGGGGGAGTGAAGGCACTCTCTGTGCGCGCCCCCTGTGCGCTGGATCACAGGGCTCGGAGCAAGGGACTATAGGGCGTGGGGTGTTCCAGGTGCTCTCTGGAAACGCCTCCTGCGCAGGCCCGCCCACCCCAGCACTTGCAGGGGACCGACCGCCCCGGCGCTAGCAGGGAACTGCCCAGCCCAGAGGCGTGCTTGGGTTCCTGTGGGATAGCACCGCCCAGCTGAGTGCCAGACCGCAAAGGCACAAGGGAGTATCCAGTGTGCCTTTTGCCTTTCTCCCAGACACAGTTTTGGCAGTTTCAAGGCACTCGCCCTGTGTCTCTAGACGCTGGAGTCTGGGGGGGGAGGGGCGGGGAGACGAGCACCAATTGTGTTCAGGCTCTGTGCGTGCCCCTGGGGGGCCAACTCCCGAAGCCTCCAACCCACCACTGTCCCCACCCAACTCACTCAAACCTCAGGATCTTGCAGTCTGCCTGTTCCTCTGGTGGGAATCCTGGCCGCCGGTGCGTCTCCCGACTGCTGCGTCCGTTGCTGGTCATGGCGGGTCGCGATGGAGCCTGGAGGCTGTGGCTGGTGCAGGTCCCGGGGCTTGGCGACCAGGGTGGGCAGATGCTGGCGGGTCCCAGTGATTCAGGGTCCTGGTGTCCGCAGCGGGGCAGGTCCTGGCGAGTCCTGGTGACCAGGGTGAGCAGATGCGAGCGGGTCCCAATCACCGCCAGTCCTCACGATCACTGCGTCTGCGGGTCGGTCTTTGGGTGGGTTGGCGGCTTTCAGCGTCTGCACTCAGAGGTGACTCAGCAGGTCAGGAGCGGAAAGTCGTCTTCCCTGTCCTTTGCTTTGTTTTTCCCTGGTTGCTCTTCCGAGTTGTGTGGATTTTTTTGGCTCCACACTGTCCAGGGAACTTCACGTTCTTCTCCCTGTAGTTCTATGCTGCTCCACTTACGCTTTTGTCGCGTTCTAGCCCTCTCTGTCTGTGAGCTCTCTCACAGTCTTCCTCCTATGTCGGCCATCTTGCGAGTCCTCCACACTTGATTTTCTGGAAATTACATTTGTAAGTTAAACATTGAGTCCTCAATGCATTCGATGTCCAAAAATAGTTTTCTAGTCTGTTTTAATGGAAAAAAAATCGAAATAGTTATTTTTAAATAATGAGGTTTTATTACCAAATCTAATCTAGTAAACCTACACAATCAAACTCATATAGTTTGTACTAGGTACTTATGTTCTTTCTTTCCAAGCCTGTTTATCTCTCATTAAGATCTCTATTTCATCTTCTGCCCCAACTGAAAATATTATGTACAAAATCAAGTAACTAAGCTTTATCACTATGGAAAAGCCTGGTATTTCAATGCATACAGCTGGTTAGGCTGAGATAGAGAAAATGGCTTACACTCAGATCCAACCAGCTTTTTACCATGTGTCTGAATCTAGAACACTCTGACATACTTTGCTAGAGGAAGAACTCGTGAAATAATTTTGCCCACTCATCCCTATTATTTAAGTGAAAAATTTGGAGCTCCAATAAGAAAATGGATGATCTAATATCATATTAGTGGAATTTTCTATACTCTGAGGTGTGTGATAGATTAAGTCCTGGATTATCTTCGTAGGTTAACATATATTCAACTAAATGTTTTTGGAGTGACAGTTAAGAGCCATGTTAACTAACCTGTCAACATCATGAACAGCTTAAGTCTAAAAGTAGAAGATGAGTTAATGCAAACTATTTGGGGCAAAGAATCGAAGCAGTATCCTGTGTTCTGATATGTGGAATTTCTCAGAGTATGAGAATCAGATAATTGCTCACCCTTAAACATCTTTACTATTAATACCTGTTATGAATTACATTGTGCCCTACTAAGAGATATGTTAATAACTTATCTCTAAATACCTCAACAATATAACATTTGTTTTTTTTTTTTCTATGAATTACCAGATTTGATCTTGATAGGCTATATGGTACTTTTTTTCACTCTTTTTATGGTCCTGAAAGATTTCCCTGCACTCCCTCCCCATTACAGGTTAACATAGCGTATTGAGGGTATAGTAGGTTTTACAGTTTTTCGATGTAGATCTTAAGTATTCTGACATTAATTGTTGGTTTATAGATTATATCGCGTTATCTTATTGCATTGGATACAGGTTGTTAGAGATTGCACTAATATTACAATATACAGGTACTATCTTCCAAGTTGTCATCTTTTCATCTCAGATTAAGGCGAACATGTGGTATTTAACCTTTTGGGATTGGTTCATTTCTCTTAGCATGATGGATTCCAGTCGGGCCCATTTGACCACAAAGAACTGCAATATAACATTTGTTATAGGATCACTGCTGATGTAATACGTTAAGATGAGGGCATACTTGAGTAGCACAGGCTCTTAATTCAGTAAGACTTGTGTCCTCATAGGAGAAGGGAATGCCTTGTGAAGACTGTTACCGAGAGATGGTGGCTGAGTGAAGATGGAAGGGTTGAAGTGATGTATTTACAAGCAGAGCAACTTTAAGGATCATCAGTAAACATCAGAGTCTAAAAAAGGAAGGATTTTCCACTATATCAGAGGGAACTTGATCTTACCTACAACTTGATTTTACACTCTTCAAATTATTAGAATTTTGCCCTCATCTGCTCTTCAGAATCCATTGACAACAGTTTTGATGGTTATCTAAAACATCCAGACATCAAAGGAGTTGGCCACAAAGGAGCTCATTACCCCTTTTTATGTGACTACCATACTTTGTGTTCAAATATTTTTGAATAAATCTTGCAAAATGAAATGCATTTGAAGTAGTGTCTATATGCCTATGACTTTATAAAGACTGGTAAGCTCACTTATCTTTACTTGCTACGTGTGAAATGAATGTTTTTCACTCTGTTTACGATGGTGACGTCCACACTCTAAATTGACTTCACACCCATTGAGTGATACCTATAATTATTTTTCCATGAGATCTACATTTTGCCCAAAGCATTTGAACTTATAGCCTACAGAGAAGTTTCCCAATTCCACATTCTATTCCCCTTACTCTCCTAACCATGTATACTCTTTAGCACCATAGTTACACATGATATGTACATAAATAAAACTTTTCTGGAAATGACAACAAAAATTATGGGCTCTCAAATTCAAATGACATGTTTGTCTTCCAAGGAGTCTTCAATTTCATGTTTTAGAGAAAGCTTTGTATTGTTTCCCATCGTGGCTCACCATTTGGTAATTGCTTTGGTTGCAGCTACATTAAATCTTGGTTTCCTGCTTTTCAAAACAAGACTGCTTTTATTCATGGAACTATTAAACAATGAGGCCTTTTGCAAGAACTTCTGTAGTGTTCATTACTTCTTTGTTTCCTGGTCATTTTAAACAATTGCTCATTCTTAACTAGGTTGACTAATTTTCAGTCTTTCCTGAAATAATTCATTGGAGCAAATTGACCGCATAAATCGCTTGTGCACTGGAGATAACATAAGTACATAGAGCTGACAGCTAATCTGGATGAATCCAGTTGCTTTGGATGAATCTTAATGTGATCCAAAGAAAAACAGCCATCAGAAACCATTCTCTGACAGATCAGCTAATGATTTTTAAGGAATGGAAGGCAGCTATTATTCAGGTGTCTCTTCCATTTAAGTTGTTTCTTACTCATTTGAAGCCAGTTGGGGATTGTGAATTAGACACTCTCATGATGTTGGTAAGTAATATTTGGTTTTCTGTAAATGGATGATATATTTTTAATTGTCAGAAATTTAGCAAACAGGTCTAATCTATTACCTAAAGAAGATTAACAGAAAGAACTGCTTAGGATCAGTTACTCAATTCTGAAATAATCTTTTCCCTATTTCCTTAAGGATGTCATTGAATTACATTCGCAAACACTCTGCAGTTGATCTGTTTAGTATATTTCACAATGCAATTATCCTAGAGTATTTGCTGGAAAACATATTTCTCTAGATTAGTTTATATATCCATAATTAAGCCTTTTCTATGGTGAATCTAAAGGATGTTAGTCATTCCCATTTTAAAATTGGGCTATAATCATCATTGTGAATTTACCCTGTGATTTGGAGGAATTACAAGCCTTGTGCAATCATGTCTGAGTTAGGTCATGTCCGATCTAAATAACTTGCACCAATCAGGAAGGTGAAGTAGTTTACACAAAAAGAAGCCTTAGTTCAGTGCCTTAATTTTCAGCAAATAATCTGTTTCTTTTTTACTGACAACTCTTTTTTAAATTCAAGGTTATGATCCATTGTATTGGCAATGCAAGTTACATATGCTTTGGACGTCTTTCAACCGTATTAACCAGATTGTGTCTACTGAGTTTGTATTCAACTCTGTTATACAAAGTTCGTGGAAGATCTATATCTCCTAAACTGTAGTTTATTAGTTCAGGTTTATATTTCAACAGATTCATAAAAGCATAACAATAGGTTGGCTTTTACATCTATGTAAGGATGTCTTTCATGGTAACTCTCCTTTTCATGTTTAAAGGATAGGAAAGAGAACTTACCCTTTTGTTAAACAAAAAATAACTACAATTATTTTATGAAATGTTTACCTCTATTTATTAGATATCAGCCTCCCATTTGTTGGTTCACTCCCCAAATGCCTGAAATAGCCAGGACTGGGCCACGCCGTAATGAGGAACTGAAACTGCACCCAGGTCTCCCTTATGGAAGCAGGCATTCAGTGACTTGAGCCATCATCTGTTGTCTGCCCAGATCGGGCATCACTTTAAAGCTGCTTTGGAGCAGGGATTAAGCCAGGCACTCCAGGGTGTGACATGGGCATCCCACTTGGTCACTGAACCCATTATACCACAGCACCCACCTCAAAACTTAAAACATTCCAAATGAGATAACAGTTTACACATACCTTTAGTTTCAGAGAAAGGTGATGACATAATGAATTACTGGGCCAGAACGCACTGGTTCCTCTTGTTTGTGAATGTTCATCATCACTCCTTAGTTTCAGAAGTATTGGTAAGATTAATTATGTGATCATTCAACAGAGAACAAATTCTGAGCTTGAAGTTAATAAAATGATGCAGGGCATCATCCTGCTTAGAAATAATTGGCCAATCTCAGATTCAGGATTGGAAACATAAAAATCCAATTTTGGCTATATAGTAGAAGCTGTGTGGGTATTTGAATGTTTTCTTGAAGTGCATTGACTAGGAAATTCAAGGGTAGAAAAACCCCACTGAAACACTATAGAAATCAACATAATGGTCACAGAGGGAAGCTTGCTTAATTTTTATGAAGTCTATAATACACAGCTCAAGGGCAGTGTCTTATGTGTGAATTTTCATGCTTGGGACTTTATAATATTTGGATCTCTTTCTGAAATGTGTACATAATCAATATTAATGTTGATAATTTTAATTCACCTATAATAGTACTTTAAAGAATAACTCTTTGCATGAATAACTCTGAAGAAGTAAAAACTACTTATTTTCTTGAATATATTCGTAAATATTCAGTACAATTTTCTCATCCTGAACTGTGTAATACCCTACGGCACAATATAGGCTAAAGGCATTATTCTCTAAACAATTCTTTTCTTTGAAAGACTGAAATACAATAGCAGTTTGAATATGAAAATCAGACATCCTAAAGCAGGTAGTAAATTACGTCCCACCAAGTCAACCATTTATCCGTTTTCTGATTGGTTGAATTGTGCAGAAATGATCAAGATCAATTCAAGGATGCATAATTTTCATCTTCCTAAGTTTCTGAATGCTGTGTGGGGTCTGCAGTTCTGTCTACAAGACAACACTTGTGGGGAATGAACAAAGAAGGCAATTGATATTCTTATCCTCAAAATGAATTTGTACTATTACCTTCTTTAAAGCACAGTTGAGTGAACATTGATTTTTTTTTAAATTATTACGTTGCATTACGTGACAGTTTCACAGGCTCTGGGATTCTCCCATGCCCTCTCCCCATGGTGGATTCCTCCACCTTGTTGCAAACATATACCAAGCATAGAGTCCAGTATCTTATTGTCCAGATAAATTCAACGGTTTCTTGGGGAGACCATCTCTGGTCTGAAGGCAGAGCTGGCAGAATATCGTCCCGATCAATTAGAAGCTCCAGCAAAACATCAACAACAATTTACAACATTATGGAATTAATTGACATGGTATTGAGTAATCAATATGTTACAACGGTGCAAGTTCTTAACCACATCCTGTGACTACTTCATTGACCCTTCAACTTTTGTTTGCACACGGAACCGGCTGCTATACATCTTAAAATGTCTATAGGGTACTATTCAGCTGTCTCGTGTCTGTTCTCAGTTTAGTATTTAGCAGTTTATTGTGTTGATGCATAATTGTGCTGAACTTGGTAGATTTTAGGGAAATCTAAACTGGCTTATAAATCTAACAAGGCCTTTGTCAACAGTTGAGGTGCAGACAGTTTTAGGAGGGGTGTGCAGAGAAATCTTCAATACCCTAGTGAGGAGTAACTAATCTTTGTGTCCTGTCTAGTAAGGTATATGTAGATCCACACTGATTGTTTCCTGTCTGGTTCTAAGCTTTCCTTGTATTTCTCTGACTATTCTATTGGGGGTGGGGGGAGGCGGGCTCTGGAGCTACCCTGATGGTCATGGCAAGTGAGGGTGGGGATCCAAAGTTGGAACCAAGTAAGGACCAGAAGAAGCTCCTCTCCCTAATCCCGAAGGAAGTTTGCTGTTCTATTTCTGCAGATCCATCAGGGCTCCTGGCTGTTGTTCCGATGACCTTGGGTCCTGTGAGGAAGGATTTGGGCCTCTTCCATCCCATGTGGTAGATCCAGACAGGGCTGGGTGACCTCAGAGTTCTCAGCCTCCAAAGGCACTCCAGTTCCCCGTGTTCTCCTTGTCTGTTGGGATGTAGTCCTTGGTGAGGATCCGGGAGTCTCCAGGGTTGGGATTCAAGCCTCCTCCTGTCCACCTGGTCCACTCTGGGGTCCCCCCCTGCTCTGTGCATATGACCTCCTGTTAAGAGGTTGTCAAGATTGCTCCTGGTTCCCCCATATGTCTCTGTAATTTAACAATTGTTTAATGCTGATTCAAGTCTGTTGTCCATGAATTATCTGTTATGTTTCTGATACGTTATACTTTACTTCTTCCTCACACATTCTAATGAGATGGAAGACTTGTCTGCCCTCCCGCCCCATTTCCGAGTAGCTTAGGGTCTTAAGAGTATATTAGGTTTTACAGTTCTTTGATATTGAACATAAGCAGTCTGATTCACATTAATTGTATGGTGAACATTGCTTGCTACCACATTGTCGTAAATGTATATATATGAAAAAAGCTGAAACTAAATGGCATAAAAATGGTCTTTAACTTTCCAAATCATTTTCTCAAGTTTCCCAGACTTGGGCCACAGTACTTCAAGCATAAAACAGAATTGATGCAGCCTTGCTGCTGACTTGGAGTCCAGAAATGTAACCAGAAAATTATATTGGCAATTTCAGTCTTTTTGTTTGTGGACATAATTAAGGGAAATTAGTGTGGTGTTAGATCTTTTAGGTCCTAGATACTCAGTATGTTCATTTTGATGTTTGAAAGTGCTGCTTTAAATAGGTAGACACACACACATACACATATATAGATCATGTAAAGCATTAGCCAGGTAGACTTTAATGCATACCTATTGTGCATACTTGAATAGTATGTTTGAATAGTCTTTATACACGCATTTGTGAAATGTTTCCAGAGTCTATTCTGTTAATGAATAGGAATAAACATAAAGTTGGTTTAACCAGCAGAACTTTTCTTCCTACACCTCCCCCATGATAAATCTTGTTGATTGAACAGTATTAAAATCAAATCCATTTTTAGTTAATTCATTCATAAGTGATTGCCTAGCAGTAGTTTCATGTCATGAGTTTTAATTGCATACATTCTACTCAAACTAGAATGAGTCATTCTGGCTAACCAATAATGAACATTATACATGTCTATATAAATAATTTAAGAACTTTTTATAGCTATGTGTGATTTCGGAGTTTACTGGTGACTGGAGCACCAAGACCTGTCAATTTGTCTTCAGAATGAATGTGAAATGAGCCCACTTACTCATATCCTCAAGGTCATTGTAATTCAATTAACATCATTTTTCGACTTGATTAATTCTTTCTCTGTACCAGGTTTGCCATTCTTTACTCCTGAAATCAGATTGATTTTCAAAAAAAAACCTGATACATTACTCCTCTACTTAGTATAGACCAGTGGCTTTCTGCAAGGGTAGGCAAAACACTATGAATTAAAAGATAACTTCTTGTAGCCTAAGAAAAGTTTAAAACTTAAGCTTATGAAAGGTCTCCAAAAAGTTAATGGCCCAAACACACACTATGAAAACACTATAAATAGATTTAAAAAAATTTGCACCAAAATAAGCTTATTTTTTTAGAAAACAAATTTTACTTATGCAGAAACAGGGGGAGACAGAGAAAAGGGGAAGAGGTATTGCATCTGCTGGTCCAGTCTTCCAGTACAACAACTGAGGGGTAAGAGCTAGATACAGGAACCAGAAACAGGTTACATCTCCCATGTGGGATATGGTAGCCCAACTTTATGGAACTTCAACACTGCTTCCCAGGGTGCCTTGGCTGGAAGCTGAAATCAGGTTTTGGAAATTCATCTATGGATGTGAACCAAGGCACTCTAAGGTGGGATCTGGGCATCTAACTGCTTGGCTAACCAATTACTCCTAAGTTTATATATTTGTCTCTCTGTCTTTCACAGAAAGGCAGATTTATACAAAGAAGGAGAGACAGAAATCTTCCATCCACTGGCTCACTTCCTACGGGTCACAATGGGTGGAGCTGAGTTGATCTAAAACCAGGAGCTCTTTTTTTTTTTTTTTTGAGTCTCCCACATGCGTTCGGGGACCCAAGGATTTCAGCCTTCCTGTGATGTTTTCCCAGTGCACAAGCAGGGAGCTGGATCATAAGTGGAACAGCCAGGACTAGAACCAGCACCTGTATGGGATAGCAGCATTGCAGGTAGGGGATTAGGCTAGAGAGTCACTGTGCCAGTCCTCTGCCTGTTTTTCTAAAGATTTTGTTTATCTGCAAGAAGAGTTACAGAAAGAGGGAGAAAGATCTCCTATTGGCTTTCACTCTCCAGATGGCAGTGATAGCCAGAACTGGGCTAGGCCAAACCCAAGAGCAACGAGTTTTATTCTGGTCTCCCACACTGATGGGAGCAAACCAAATACCAAGACTGTTCTCCATTGCTTCCCCCCACACCCCCACAGCCTTAGCATGAAGCTGGATTGGGAACAGAGCAGCCAGTTTTTGAACCTGTGCCCATATGGGTTGTTACCATCCTGAAGCGGTAGCATTACCAGTGACACCAATACACTAAATTTAATTTCTTTCCCACCGACTCTATGAAGTACTGAAAATTTTCTTGTAGGACAAGTTAAAAAATCCTCAGTATGATCCAGTCACTCCTATTTTTAATGTCATGTATAATTACTTTTCTATACTTCTCAATCCCACCATCCACACACACACATTTCTAGCACTTCAATCTATGCTACAATAAAAATTATTTCCAGATCCCAGAGGACTACAAACATCTCAAGCAGCTGTGACATGGGAGAAGAATCTTATGTGCTATCTGCCGTAGCCCATTATACTAGGCATTGCTTAGTTGAGGAAGTATCTGCTATCATCACAGAAGCCCTGAGAGTTGTGTGCAGGTTGGGAATGATGTTCTGTTCTGATGTAAGATGGATGGATATTGGGGAACATATAATACCAAAGTACCCAAATACTTGACCTGGGAAATAGAACACCATCAAAATGAGGCACTTTACATTGATCTGGAGTTTGTGGGATAATGAAATCCTTCATAGGATAACATTTCAGAATCTCACAGCACATTCATTAGCTGTAGAACCTGTGTAGCTGAAAGTGAAGGTCTTGCTACTCCTGGTTTCCACCATATGTGGGCCCTCACAAGCGGCAAACAAGAACAATTTGACTTCCTACTTCGTTATTTATATTCTGTTGATTATTTTCTTATCTAATGTCTATGACTAAAGATTCCAGAACTATCTTGTGTAACAGTGATGAAAATGGTCATTTCGTCTGATCCAGATTTTAGAAATGCTTCCAAATTTTCCCCATTCAGCATGATTCTGTCTGTGGGTTTGTCATATGTTGCCGTGAGTGTGTTGAGAAATGTTCCTTTAATATACCCAGTTTACTTAAGGCTTTTACTATGAAAGAATATATTTCATCAAATGCCTTCTTTCATTGTTGAGCAAAAATCATGTGGTTATCTCAAATTTGTTGATGAAGTGTATTATGCTGGCTAATTCTTCTAAGTGGAAACATTACTGCGTTCCTGGGGTAATACCCATTTGGTCTCAGTGGGTTATCCTTTTAATGTGTTACTAGATTTGGTTTGCTACTATCGGGAGGATTTTTATGTCAAAGCTCATAAAGAATCCAAGTTTGTAGTCCTCTTTAACTGTTGTATCTTTTTCTGGTTTTAGAATTAAGGTGACACTGACTTCATAAAATGAATTTGACATGATCCCCTTCCCGTCAATAGTTTGGAATAGTTTGAGGTTGAGGTTTTTTGTTTTTTTTTTTGAAATTTTTGTAGAATTCAGTGAAATCAGCCCATCCTGGGCTTTTTAGGGGAGGTTTTCATTGTTGATTGAATCATTCTTTGTGTATATTTAGGTTTTCTATGTTTTTGACTTCTTTTCGTAAATAGTATGTGTGTAGAAATCCATCCGTTTCTTCTAGATTCTTCCAATTTGTTGGTATATAGCCGTTTGCAGTACTTTTCTGAGGTATCTATTGTATCATCCTTTTTACTTCAGATTTTATTGCATCCTCTCCTACATACTATTTTATCAATTTTATTTTAATCTTTTTTTAAAACCAGCACATTATTTCATTGATCTTTTGTGCCTTTTTTGACCTAAAGTTGTTTTCTCCTCTGACTTTCACTGTATCTGTTTTTTTTTTAAAGATTTATTTGTTTTATTACAAAGTCAGATATACAGAGAGGAGGAGAGACAGAGAGGAAGATCTTCCATCCGATGATTCACTCCCCAAGTGAGCCGCAATGGGCCGATGCACGCCAATCCAAAGCTGGGAACCTGGAACCTCTTCCCGGTCTCCCACGTGGGTGCAGTGTCCCAATGCATTGGGCCGTCCTCAACTGCTTTCCCAGGCCACAAGCAGGGAGCTGGATGGGAAGTGGAGCTGCCGGGATTAGAACCGGCGCCCATATGGGATCCCGGGGCGTTCAAGGTGAGGACTTTAGCCACTAGGCCGTGCCACCGGGCCCCACTGTATCTGTTTTAAGTTTGGGTTTTGTTTGTTCATGCTTTTCTAGGTCCTACAATGCATTGACAGATTTATTTGATGCCTTTTCAAATTCTTGGTGTGGGCACTGACTACTATATCATAAGGTTTTTAAAATATTTTTTAAATCTTACTGGAAAGTCAGATGTACAAAGGGAAGACAAAGATCTTGCATTCATTGGTTGCTTCTCCCAAGCAGCTGCAACAAACTGAGCTGATCTGAGGCCAGGAGCCAGGAGCCACTTCTGAGTCTCTTATGCAGGTGCAGGGTCTTAAGGCTTTGGTCTGTCTTTGACTGCTTTCCCAGGCCACAAGCAGGGAACTAGAAGGGAAGTAGAACATCTGGAACATGAGCAGGCATCCATATGGGATCCTGGTGGATGCAAGGCAATGACTTTGAACCACTAGGCTACCATGCCAGTCCCAATCCCATTAGTTTTGATACATTGTGTGTTCATCCTTTTTAATTTATAAGTATTTTTTTCCTTTTGATTCTGTGACCCACTGTTCAGTTAGGAGCTTATAGTGAATCTCCATGTATTTGCACATATCCTAGAAATGCTTACATTTTTCAGTGCTACAGCATGTAAGGCTATCCACAAGGCCAGATGTGGACTTCACTCCTTGTAGATTCTTCTGGGATCACTCTTTCCTAGTAGTTGCTTGTTCTGTTCAGGAGAAAGGAATCCCAAGAATTCTGGTTTTTCATTACTTTAGCACTGCCATTGGATTATACCACAACTAATGCCATCTAGAATGTTGGATTTATTCAATAAATGCTGTATTATTTCTGCTATGGTGATCTAACCAGGGCATTATGTTAAGTATAATTCAAGTTTTAGTGGATAAAGGAAGCACAAATCTTTTGTGTTGTTTAATCGTAAATAAGGGATTGTCTGTGGAATTTTATTTTTAAATATTTATTTTTATTGAAAATACAGATTTACAGAGAGCAGGAGCGAATGATCTTCCATCTGCTGGTTCACTTCCCAAGTAGCCACAATGGTGGGAGTTGGGCACATACAAAACGAGGACTTCAGCTGCTAGACTATCACACTGGGCCCAATCTTTGGATTTTGGAGAGAGCAATACATGCCACCTAGATTTGCATCCCTGAACCCATTTTGCAAAGTTGCATATACTCAAAGACTACAAGAAGAGAACAAAATAAAATCGGTACTCAGTTACAGCATTAGTAGGAAGGAAGGAGTCTATCAGAAATATCAATTTATATGAAGTAGAATATGTCTAAGGGAGTGGAGTGTTCAGAAATACAAAGATTCTGGAAGGAATGTGAAATTAGAGGGAAGTAGAGTCTTAATGCTAGTGTGTCAATGCAGTTCATTAAACTACATGTTCTAAAGAACTGTCTCACTCTGAGTGGAGAAATATGAATTTTAGTTTTGAAATCTAGCAGGGCAGATAACTGGCTACTAGGGCATATGAGGAAAGAAGCTTCTAAAGTGGAAAAGACCACATTTGGCTATCATGGGAAGGCATGATATTTTGCAAAAAATACCACAGAACCTGAAAGAGTATAGGGATGACTAGGAGGTAAAAGGTAAAGAAGAAAATGAATATAAGAGCCGTTATGTAACACATTATGTAAAGACACAAAAGGTGAAAGGAAGCAAAAAAGTCAAAGAAAAAGTGAAAATGATTGGGAAACACAAAATAATTATTACAAATTATGTTTGGATGTGCTGTGGCATTGTGGTAATGTCCTCACAAAGATTCATGGCATGCTCACATTATTGGTGGAAGGAATAACATGACTGGTCCACTTCCATGAATTGTTAGGTGGTTTCTTAGAAATGTTAAAGCACGTACTTATTATAAAACACAAGTCTTGCTCTTTGATATCTTCCAAAGATCAATAAAAATTTCAAATAACAATTGATACAAATGTCTGTAATGGTTTTTAACAATTTTCTTGGTAATCATTAAAAATGAATGATCTAGTCTTACAGCAAGTTTATCTGTTTTACAAAGAACCTGTAAAACATCCATAGAATGATACTATATTCAGCAATTAAAAAGAAAAAATAACAGTGTATTCAACATGGATCAGTGGATGGCATTGGAGAACAGTTATTGTCCAAAACATCATGTTGGCCAAGGAAGCCACACTCAGTCCACCGAACAGTTGGATATACATGGCAAAAACCATAGAAGTAGGAAACTATTCAGAGGTGTTACAGTGCAAGGAATGTTGACTCCAAAGAGACAGCAGGAAGTTCAGGAATAGAAGGAAATATTCTGTGCCTTGATTTCAAGGATGGTTTGATGCACAGGATAAAGACAGAACTCTAAGTCTGACAAACAGTTTTAGAAATGCTTGATGAGACTTATGCAGATGAAGTTATAATCTCTAATTTCCTTCAACATAACATGATTTGGAGAAGATATACATCAAATCAGAATTATAATTATGGAGACTTATGTTGGATACTATAGTGTTTTGCATACTTGACATTTCTTACAGGTGTATAGTTACATGGAGATATAAAATCCAACCTTACACATCCTTAGGGAAAGGAAGGAAATCTTGCTGTGTTTTGCAGACAGATATTTTGCTGCAACCTGGGAAAGGCTGCTCTGGAAGGTGTGAATTTGCAAATCTAATTTGGAGTTTTTAAATGTACATCTGCTCCATAGGAGTTTCATATTAAAATTACCCAGTAATTACTCTATTTCCCAATACTTCTGTGTAGACAAACCCCTATACTTTCTGAAAGCATATGCAGGAGTAATATTGGACAGAACACGTTTGAGGTTCCACAGTTTTTGAAACTATAATGCACTTTGGGTAGCTTAGATACTGTTACGTCTGAGTGCTGGTTTGGACCTTTAGCCCAAAGGTCCATGTTTTGGGATTAGGTCCCTAAAAATTTCATGTTAATGGCTAATGCATTAGAGGTGGAGATGTCCTCTAACTGTGGCGTCTAGGAGATGGGCCGATTGAGAGGTCTACCGCTTATTGTGTGTGTCCTCAGAAGACAGTCTTTTGGGACCTAGCTCTCCTTCCTCCATTTTTCCCTCTTCCCTTGTCATTCCCTCTGCCCAGTTGTTTGTTTGTTTGTTTGTTTTTTAACAACACAGTCCTCTCTCTCTGCATGTGTTCCACCATCCACTGCCCTCATTAGATGGTAGACTAATTCTACCATCAAACCTTGGATTATGAGCCTCTTAATACCAGGAGCAGAAATCAAACTTTATGAGTTATTTTTTCTCAGATATTTTACTTAAGCAACTTAATCCTGGGCCAGAGACATCCTACAGTAGGGTGATCCTATTAAAACACATAATTCCCAGGATTAAAGTGGTTTAACACAGTATAATCAATTTGTTGTGCACATTCAAGTCCAGTGAGTATTTTGGGTAAGGGATGACTTTCATTATGCAATGGTTTAGAAACTGGAACTTTGTATGGTTTGAATGTATCCATTCCAAAATTCTTATGTGGCTAATATGAAAAATTAGTTGAGGGTGGTGGCTTAAATGATTAGTTCATGGAGTTCATGCTGTAAATGTATTGACATTATAAAACACCTTGATAGTGGAACCTCATCACTCTTGACCTTCCAGCATCTATTGCGTGAGGACAGAGTTTGTCCTTTCTCAGGACACAGTAAGAAAGCTTCCAACTGACACCAAAGGCTGGTGCCTTGGCTGTGGACTTCCCATCGCCTGAACCTGCCCTTTATAAAATACACTGCCTATTAGAGCAGTGCAAATGAAGCCTCAGTATCTCACTCCTTCCCATTCCCCAGAAGCTTCAATATTCTTGATCCTAGGCATCCTGGAGGAAGGCTGGAAGGAGAAGGCACATCCACATTTTCATCGTCTTTGCACAAAGTGGCACACATCTCTTCTGCCTCCATTCCATTGAGGATGACTAGCCACATTGCCTATCTAGATACAACAGGATCTGAGACATATGATTGGGCAGTTGTTGTACCTGAAACAGTTGAGAATTTTTATGGGCCTTAGAACTTTTGAATGTGTAAATACATGTAGGAAATTGAATAAAGTCATTGTTTCCATTTGATGTGAAATCAAACTCTGGAAGTAATATCTCAAAGGCTTCCAGATAATTACATTGTTTAGTTTGAGTTGAAAACCTCTGATAACAGTCGGCCATTCTTAAGACAGAAGAGCTACTTGGGCTGCTTGTCTATAGATCTGTTTTTCAGAAAGACGAAACATCTCTCATCATTATAGAAGATGAAGTTCTTCAGGAAGCAACAAGTTAGATGCCTGTTACTATGCAGAATGCATTAAAGAGACTCGGCCTTGAGAGAAGGAAGTGGAAGCTGAACTGATTCTGACTCAGGGAGAGGCTGAGCTGCAGTGCCTTTTTCATGCTTCAGACTAAGACAGCTCTTCAGAGGTTCCTTCCTGGTGAAAGAAATGTGTACACCTGGGCAACCCTACATATTCAGTCACCAGAGTGGATTTACCAGAGCAAGGCTAAGACGAGTGGGGTCATTGTTTAGCCAGTACCATCCCTGATAGGTTGATACTGAAGGCTGCCTGCCAGCAGCACTCCCAGACAGGAAAACCACCTCTTCCAGGTAGAGCTGAGTTGCATAGTTCCAAGCTTACCTAAAAGTTATTTACCAGTGGATGAAAGAATTGACTCAAATGATCAGACGATCTAGCGTCACAGTTGCTCTCTATTAGATGTGCAATTTGCAGGAAAGTATTTAACTCCTTCGAACCTCAGCCTCCCCATCTGAAAACTGAAATACTGTCTTCTAAGCAACATCATGTATGCAGTATTTACATTGATTACTGGTAGTATTTAGTGCAGGTTATTTTTATCCTCGTGGCACAAACAGGACATAACACGTTAACAGCATCCAAAGCAGGCATATTTTCTAATAACATTTAGCCTCTCCTGAATATTCACAGCATTTTAGTTAGATTTGAATAATTTTTCAGTATACCAGTAGTAATTTGCTTAGAGCTCCGAATGGTTCTGCTCACTGGGCTCATGTCCTGAAATTTTCAGTTAGAGACATTAGTGGATCAAATGAAAAAGCAAGAAGTACTGTTTCCAAGAAACACAGGATGAAACTTTATGACAACTTGGGACAGTTCTGCAACTTCCTTCTTCTTCGGAAGACTCAGTGTAGATGAGTTTGTTACATTGATTAGCTAACAGTGTAGACCTACCTAGAGGGGCTAAATCACATAGTAGGAGGTTAGCAGTAGTTGGTCATGATGTAAGTTAAAGTGGATATGTGGCTACCAGAAGTACTGAGAGTAGTCATATGTACCATAGATGGAGAGGCTGTGAAGCCAAAATGGAAAGAGGGCCGTGTTTAAATGGAATCACCAAAGACACAGCATACCAAATACACTGTATTGTTACACATTAAAATGCATTTGTTGTGCATATATATATGGGAGTAGGATGACTTATGATTTTTAAAGATTTCATTCATTTATTTGAAAGGTGGAAGAGAGGAAGAGGGGGAGGAAGGGAGAAAGATCTACCATCTTCTGTTTCTCTTCCCATATGTCTATAGAAGCCATGGCAGGGCCACACTGAAGAGAAAAGCAGGAACTCCGTCCAGGTCTTTCTTGTAGGTGCAGGGGCATGAGTACTTGGGCCATCGTCTACTGTTTTCCAAGATGTAGGAAGGTGAATTTGAAGTGTAGCAGTCAGGACTGGAATTGGCACCAAAATGAGATACTGCCTTCGCTGATAGCAACTTAACCTTCAGGGCTACTTGCTCGGTCAGTGTGACATTTTCATTTTATTATGTATACATGTATACTGGCTAAATGAGTATTCAAAGTTTTTTTTGTCCTTATCATTACTTTATAGTTGGGGCTTGAATCCCTTCATCCAAAAAAAAAAATTCATAGAACATGAACTTAATCACTCCTTTGTGGTTGGTAACACTAGGAACTCATTCTATATCAATTTTTGTACCCACTGTCCAATGTGCCTCCATCTCCCTTCACCCCTCTCAGCCTCTAGTATTTACAACTGAATGTTAATATTTAGGATATTTTTATTTTCCCTTTTTAGTTTCTACATGTGATAGCATCCCATGCAGTCTTTATTTCTATATCTGACTTAGTTCAACCTAACTGAACATTGCACTTTCATGCATCTTGATGTAAATCACATTATTTCATTTTTACCTTATAACATTGTTCTTTTTGTTTATTTTATTATTCCATGATGTAGTTCCATAGGCTCTAGGATTTTCCTTCCCCCACTCACCAAATCTTCACCTCCCCCATTAATTTCCCCCATGTCATTAAATATAGTCCTTCACAATCATTCATAAGTCCATCATTCTGATATTTAAGTATATCCTGACATTGTAGTCATGACAATGGCAGAGAATCTAGAATCCTATTGTTAAGATACATTAAACAGTTTCACTGGGAGTCCATCTTTGATTTGGAAGTAGAGATGCATACTGCATTGCATATTCACATATGTATGTGACTTGCTTCACTGAGTGTAATGGTCTCTAGTTGGGACCATTTGGTTGCAAATGGTAGAATTTCATTCTTTTTAATAGCTGAGTAGTATTCCGTGGAGTAGATGTACCACAGTTTCTTTATCCACTCCTCTTTTGAAGGGCATCTTGGTTATCTCCATGTCTTTGCTATTGTAGGGTATGATGCTGTAATTTTAGGATTACTGATCCCTTTCTCATATACAGATTCCATTTTCTTTGTATATATTCCCAGCAGTGGGATAGCTGGGTCATGCACTGGATCAATTTTCAGTTCTCTTAGCACTCTCCATACTGACCTCCATAGTGGTTGTACTAGCCTACACTCCCACCAACAGTGAGGGAGAGCACCTTTTCACCACATCAATGCCAGCAGGTATTGTTAGTAGGGTTTTGAATATAGGAGTTAGGTGGAACCTCAGTGTGGTTTTTGTTTTTGTTTTTTTTTAATTTATTTATTATTTTTAATTCATTAATTACATTGTATTATGTGACAGTTTCATAGGTACTTGGATTCTCCCCTCCCCTCCCCAAACCCTCCCACCATGGTGGATTCCTCCACCTTGTTGCATAACCACAGTTCAAGTTCAGTTGAGATTCCCCCATTGCAAGCATATACCAAACATAGAGTCCAGCATCTTATTGTGCAGTCAAGATCAATGGCTTCTTAGGTATACCCTCTCTGGTCTGAAGACAGAGCCAGCAGAGTATCATCCCGATCAATTAAAAGCTCCAACATACCATCAGCAAAAATTTACATCATTATGGAATTAATTGACATAGTAATGAGTAACCAATATGTGCATTTCCCTGACAGCTCAGGAGCCTGAGTGTAGACAATGCAAGAATCTCCTTTGAAGCGAAGATTCAAACAGGTTTGGGTGTCAAACCTGGTTTACCTGTTGAATTCTGTCAATAGTGCTTCTGGCATCCGTGCCTCACATTGGTATTTTCCCAGATATCCTTTACCCTCCAGTGGGGAGTTGCCCACCCAGAAAGGACGACCCAGCTTTTCTGTAATGCTTTCTTGTATTCTCTGTCTCGTAAGACTCTCCTAATACAGTATTCCAGGTCATTTATGTCAAAATTAAAATAGTTGTTGTTGTGGGTCCTGGGCATTTATATTCACTCATCTTGTCAACTTAAAATGGAAAGTCTCATCCTCTAAAGGCATGAGCATTTTCACTGGATATTTGTAACATAGGATTAAGTATGGTACCACGTAAAGGTGTTAGAAAGTGAGAGGTAGTTAAAACATGAAAGAATTCTCGCCAGAACCTGTCTCCTTCACTCCCCACATATCCTGCCTTGAATTTTAAAATAAATAATGTGATGGAATGTTCTTCTACATTGGTACTTCCGTCTTAAATGATTTTTCTTTCAGAGGATGTCTGCACTATTTCAGTAATGTATATTTATATTCTTGAAAGATGATAATCGGGAGCTGACTCTAAAAGGTTTACTTGGGAAAAGGTCTACCTGACCAGGCTGTTTGTAATATCTTAGAGTCACAGAAGTTGGTGAAGCCCACTAGCATTGTTTTGGAGCCGGGAGGAATAGATAATATATACTTTTCTGCTCTGGGAAATGGTCTAAAGTACACTTGAAGAACTTCAGCCAAAGATACCTAGATAGCCTTGAGCAGTTATCTCCAGAATAATAGTTTTCACTCCCCTCCAAAATAGATAGCATATTTTCATCCAAATACTCATTAATACAAATCATCCAGATGGCTGAAACTTATTTTTTGATGACATGACAAATCAGTGGGTATTAACTCCTTGAAGAGATGCTATTTTTCAGAAGCTGCCTTAAAGCATCACTCTGTCATAACAAATCCAAGTTTTAAAGCCCTACAGCTAGTATTCTAAATTGTAGAAGTCGACACTAAGAATGTTCACAAAGGTGATTGAAATACTTATTGTAAAAAAAAATTGAGGTTTTATTTATTTTGATGAATTGCATTGAACTAATTTTAATAAGCCAGTGTTTGTAATTAGTGTTTCTCTATGTATCCATGAGTTTTCTTCTACATATGTATTTGTGAGTAAGTGTATTTATATTGCTTAAATATGGAACATTTTGTTTGCTCAGAACTGAGTCATCACAGAAAAGAAATGGACTTTTAAAACTTTGTTCTTTGTTTCTCAACATAATTGATTTCCATGTTTGTCAACTTGGTTTTGTTGGTCACCATAGTGGTCAATTACTAAATGAAAATTGATCACCAAGTAGTCTAATACTGTTACCTAATACTGTTACCTTAGTAACCCTGCATATTATTTCGTTGTTGTAATCAATTAAGACACTAGATTAGATTCTCCAGTTGCCATTCTTCTCAGTAACATAGTCACCAATATAAGAGTATCTAATTTTATTATGCTCTTAGGCAAAATCTAAGGGGAAATATTATTTAATTGATGCATGAAATATCCACCTCATAAAAAACAGAATATTTTCAAATATAGTATTTTGTATTAGATTTTTTCTTCTAAAGTGAGAAATTTTAGCCTTAAGTTACTGGAAGTAATACCAAAAGGTAACTTTCAATCAATGCACTATTGAGAATAAAATAAGTTCTAGTGTGTTGGATACTGGTGATATAATGAAGTTTAACTTGTAATCCAAGCCTGTAAGTGAATCATTGATCCCAACAGAGGTATATTAGTAAGAAAATAATTTCAACAAAGTAGGATGAGCATAAGAAATGTACGCAGAATGACAGGAAATGTGAATTTTGTTATAGCTTGGAAAATTGTTTGAATGTCCTTCATTGACCTATTTGTTGGAAACTCCCTAAGTTTTATGATTAATGAATTAATGTTAATGACTTCAAGGTAAACACTTGATTCAACAACTGTGTAAAGCCATTGAGGTATAACCTGGAAAGGTAGTTCTCATGAGAAGATTGGTTAAACAACTCAAGTTCAGCCTACCCTCTCTGTTTTTGGACTTGCTATATGATTCTTCTGCATGGGTTCCAGTAATCACAAGCTCCATGGGGCTGTCTGATTTTGAGCTATGAATCTTCAGGACCAGTAGCCAAACTGAACCTTCTTTCATCATAAGTAGCTTATATCAAGAATCTGTTCTAGGAATGAAAGGCAGAGCACTCAATATTTCTACCTGGAGAACTTAGGGAATACACACTGAAAATCTGAACTGAAAAACTTGGACAATTAGTAGTTATTCTCAAGGTAGGCCAAGAATATGGACGGTATGGCATGTGTTTTTCGTATCTCTCAGGTTAAAGTCACAGAAAAATCATTAAAATGAACTTGGCAAAGAGAACATTCGAAATTGTACTAGGCAGAATAATAGCTGATCCAAAACATCCACATCTTAGTTTCCTAAACCTGAGAATGTTATTTTATATGACAAACAGAAATTAGAGTTGTATATAAAAATTGAGGTTTCTAATTAGCTGACCTTAATTAAAATGATTTCCCTGGATCATATGGGGTACTTCTAGGGAATAATGAGGCTATCAGAGGAGAGGGATGGCATCATGAAAGATTCAGTCACTTAATGATGAAAACCATGAACCAAAGAATAAGAGCAGTCTCCCAGCAGGTAGAAAATGCAAGAAAATAATTCTCTTCTAGAGTCTCGAGGTAGGAACAGAGCTGTCTGATGCCTTGATTTTCAGTCCAGTGACATCCATTTTGGACCGCAAACCTAGAATTGTAAAATACTAAAATTAAGTTTTAAACCATCAAGTTTATGATAATTTGTAACAGCAAAAATAGGAAATTAATGTAGAAATATGCTGAGGTTACTAATGAAATTTGAGGAGAAATTGGACAAATAAATCATAAAAACAGAATGATTGAGACCAGAATGTAACAATTCAAGTGTTCTATCATCCAAGTCTTTGTCTAGAGGCTTAGTTTCTGATAATTTCTTTCCCCATGCAGCAGTGTCTCTGTCCACTCGCTGCTCTAGACTTACAGAATTTGGGCTTTCCAAAAATGGAGAAGATACACACCTGCTTCTTGGGTTCAGCTTTTTAAAAAAGGATCAGGAGAAATTCTGATTCCTTCATTTGCAGCCAAATATCCAATATCTGAACTAAGCTGGTGGACTAAACAATAATTACCCCAACCCAAGCCACGTGTCAGTCAATTTGACAAACACTGTAAAATTTATCTCCAAAAGGAAAAGGATGAGAATGTGAGACAAACTGGAACAACTGGTATTCCACTTGAAAATATTAAGTGAACTCTGTGTGGTTTTCTATAGTGGGAGCATAAAGTAATGAGTGTTAGGTTATAACACCATGGACTTCAAACTGTTCTCAGAATTTCAACTTTCCAAAACACATGTGGGTTGGAACAAACTCGTGGCAATAGCATGATACTTGATTGCATGCGACCCTACTGAGTGGGGTGCCAGTCTGTGAATCAGTGATGACCTAATTGTAGGATTGTGGAAACAGAAGCTATTCAAGGCTATTATAAGAACATAATTAGTTGGGGGTTCCATCCTTAAGTTCATTTGAACACATTTCTTTAAGGAACTGCCCAATAAATCACGAGATTAAGATTGACTCGTTTACTATAAATCAGAGACAGTGAACTAAAGAGGCAGAACTGGGAGGATACTTGTAAGGACATCTCATTCTCTTGTCTCTTCTCCCTTTTCCCTGTCACTTTATTCTTTCCCCCTTACCCTTTCCTCTCATCTTCTCTTTCTATAACCAAGTATCTTAGGTTCAAAAGCTTTACAAAACAAGTGTATTGCCTCATCATTCTTGAGGCTGGAGATTGGAGATTGGGGTTGTGTTGGGATGGTGCTATTTCTGACATCTATACAGAAATTCTTTGTTGTCCCTTCCTAGCCTTTCATGTTGACAAATGTCTTGCATCTGTGTAACCGCAGCTCCATCTCCATCATCATGTGGCATCCTGCCTGTTTGTAGATGTATTCAACAGGCTAAACACTAGTCCTATTGGATGAGAATGTTGCTGAAATATAGCTTAAATATTCAAAGGCTTGTTTTCAAATAAGGTCAAGCTAAAAGATTCTGAAGGTCAGAACTTCAACATCTGCTTTTTGAGGAAAATTGGGTCCACAATACTATTCTCTTGTGTTTAACCAACTCCTTTCTAGCATTTATAGTCACTTGGTTATTCATGTTTATCTCTGCTTTTCTCCCCCGTGAAGGTGTCTGACCCAGTTCTACTGAATTTGGCGTTGGTGTATTTATATAGATGTCAGATGTTGCTTTTCTCTTGCTGACATCTACACGTTGGCATGGTGTTCTCATCTAGGCTTTGGTGTTGCGAGGGTGAGCCTATGCAGCAAGGCCTTGCCCTTGATTTTCTCTTTTGGATTGTAAACGGTTTCATGGAGCATCAGTAACAGAGCAGGATGAATGCCAACAAAAACAGGCAGTCCGTATGCATGCCTGAGAATAAAACCAAATGCAAATGTTATCTCGATGGCAGAAATAGCCAGACAGCTCTCCATCTTGTTCATCTTCACAATTAGGATTGACTGCTTCTTACTTTTAACACTTACAGCTTTGTCTTGTGCTAGTGTTCCCTTTTTCTAGACAAGATTAATGAAAACAGATAATTGAAATCATCCTGAGCATTTAGTCCAGCCTCACTTTTTAAAATCATCCAAACTAATCAGTGTCCTACATCCTCTCTTCCCGAAACATCCCAGAAGGCAATCGGTCCATTCTGCCTCTTTTCAACAAGCAATCAATCCAACCTGTTTGGCAATAAGCACGCCGAACAGAATTTAGAGAGCTTTGATGGACATTTTAATATGCATGTTAGCTGAAATGCTCCAATTCATCTGAAGAACACATTTTGAAGGGAAGCAAATCAACCAAATCAAGTGGTTGTAATGGAGATTACACTGTATAAAGAAAAAAGCAGGTATAAACTAGTTGTATTTATTTTAATACTAATTGCTTTAGGAATATGAGATTTAAATGGGGCGCTATGACTTAGCCTGGATATTTCTGTTTGATACCAGATCTAGTGTCATTATTGTCATTGTCATCTTTTTTCTCCTCCTCCTCTTTAACTCTGAAGTGTCACTTTCATAGGCATGATTACAAAAACAAATCTTGAAACACTTCTTAAATCCCCTGAGATTGAAATCTTCTCAGCTGTTGTACCCCGCAGAAGGGTGAGAGAGGGAAAGCCTGAAGTCTCACCAACTGGTCCCTGCTACTAAGCATTGATTCTATTTGGTCACAGTGACTGTTTAGAGATCCTGGTAGTCCCGCCCAAAGCATTCTTTCTTGTGGTTCTTCAAGCCACAGCTCCTTAGCTTGAGTTCCTGAGTTCCAGCAAAGGCGCTGACCACACAGGAAGCAATGCTTCATGCACCTGCCCCTGCTTGCCTGAAAGTGCTTTTCGGTTTTCCTCTACAGGAAGCCATCTCACAAGGATCAGACCCTTGGAAACAACATTTCCTGGGTCATGATGTGAACAATTGCAGAACCTTAACCTCTAGAGAGGTCTCCAGTTCCACCTCAATCTGGGAGGCAAAGAACATTTTGTGTCTCGGGGAGAGATCATTCCCCAGACAGATGCTGAAGTCTTTGTAAATTCTCTCTCAGCCAAGCAAATCAGAAAGAAAAGACTGTTTTAACTATGTCAAATGTCCAGTGGGGTTATGCTGCCCCACGCATGGGACCTAGTGCCATGAAGTTGCTTTGTCTTTGAATAGCTGCTCAATGTCAATTGTTTTTCTCTAATTTATACCACAAGTGGAGTTCTCTGGTGCAATTAATTTTAATAATTTAGAAAATGGATACTTTTCCAGTCTTTTCTATAACTTCATGTTTTTAAACATATGCTGTTTTTATCAAGTCTAATTCCATCAACACATCATTTTCTTTAGATTGAAATAATGTCTTTATTCTCAAACCTACCATTTAAAAAAATCTCTCAAGAAAATCATTTTGTTGAAAGGAAATATTTCCTTGCCCCCTAGTCCTGTTTTCTTCAACAAAATATTTTTATAATGTAATTTTTAATAAATATATTATCTGGGTGACATCAATAAAAAATGACTTCTGGAACAGGTAATATTGATTCCCAGTATAAATCCTGGTCAAGACTTTAACCTCACTACCTCCTTTTCCTCTTACTACCTTACTGGAGAACACACTTTTGTAACAAATTATTGACTTCTGCAAAGATGCTCTGATGATATTTTGCTGCTTTTTCACCTGTTCTGTAAGTCAACTACAAATGATGGAGATCTCTTCTACAAGGGATTGTGCTTGTACTGTGAGATGAGAAAATTCTGCCATTCCATAGAGACCTTGAAAGTACTTCTGAGCATCTTGGCACACTGCCAGTATCCCACATGGGCACCACTTTGAGACTCAATTGTTCCATTTTTACTACAGCTCCCTGCTAATGTGCCTGGGAAAGCAATGGAGCACAGTCCAAGTACTTGGTCCCTTGCACACATTTAGGAGGCTTGGAGGAATCTTTTGGCCGCTGGTTTTCGACCAGGCCAGCTCTGGCTGTTCTGGCCATTTGGGGAGTGAATCAGATCAAAGATTGAGCTTTCTGTCTTTCTCTCTTCTCTTTTTCTCCCCCTGTTTTAATTCTCTTTTTTCGCCCCTGTTTTTAACGCTGTCTTTCCAATAAATAGGTAACTCTTTAAAAGCACAAACAAGTTGCCAGCACCTGATGAGGACTCTCTGGTTGCATTACCATATGGCAGAAACACAGAAGGGCAAGAGTCTGTGCACTCACTGCTGTGGCCATTGTTGATGTGAACATATTCCATTCCTAAAGGTGGGAGCCCTTATGATGCAAACATTTAAAAAACATGCCTCCCCACAAATGAATTTTGAGGGACATAGTCACACTACCACACAACTACTAACCCATTACAACTATTGCATATCTGAGATCTCTATAGCCTGAAACACACTTTGTTCATTGTGATTTTCCAAGAGTGAAAGAAAGTATGGAGACTTCTCAAACTCGTGAGATTCCAACACCCACAATTCTGAACCCATTATAAAAACTGACTAATGTTCCACCCACACACTTGTGCATTCATGCCTGCAGTCAAATAAAGAAGGCACAACTCTAAAATACTAAGACTCCTTCAAACTTATTCCACAAGCTCCCACACCAGCACACAAAAAAGACATTAGGCAAATTATGTATGAATGTAATAACCCTAGTGACGATGAGTCCAGTAATTCTTTGAACTGTCTTTACTGCATGACGTATCTATGAGCCTGAATGCATAATTCTAAGTGCACTAGAATATTTTTCTTGTCAGCACTGAAATGCCAATGAAGTCATAAAACTGAAAGTAACATAAAATGTCAAAGAAAGGAAATATTTCTGTTATTCTGTTCATTGAGAATGTTGCCTTGAGATGAAAATTCATTAGTGATGATACTTAATGACGACAGAGCTTAATTCAAATATTTAATGAGATGAATAAGCATTTTCATAGGAAAGATTGTCCGAATAAAAATTTTTAACTGTTAGGATTTTGAAAACCCCATTTCTATTCTGTATCAATGGCTCAATCTTAGGTAGCAAACTCTGTAGGCAACAGAGTATGAATTAAGTTACACCTCCTGAAACACAATTTGACAAATTAGGGACTATGTTTAGTAAAAAATTATGATTCTGGACTAGTGCTGACTGCAACATACACTGAGCTTACGTACGACGACTCCAAGCTGCCTCACCTTGCCTCTGTCCTCAAATCCTACAGGTTCAACATCTTTGCCAAGAGCAAATGTTCGATTATACAGGACCAGAACTCAGCATTATAATCAACAGATGATAATAGCTGAGAAAATTTTAATCGGATGACATGACAGAAATTATTCAGTTTCAATCTGTTGATGCTCGATTATTTTCCTTTGATTTTCTACATTGATTATTTCTTAATCCCAGTCATATCCCTCCTCTTTTTTTTTTTTCAGAAGGATTTACCCATGCCCTTTGCTTTTATACCCAAAAGAACATATAAACAACTTCTTGCCACTTGACATTCCTGGTTAAGTCCAATTTTAAATCTCCATGGAGGACTTTGCTTCAGTATGACTTGCAGAATCTCTGCTAAATATTGTAGAATGTTTTTGTAACATATTGAAAAGTTCTCTGGGAATGTTTGCATATTTCTCTAGTACCATTTGCAGTGGTAAGTGGAAGTTTCTATGACAACTACCTTCAAGATGAAAAACAGAAATTAAAAGTTTTGCATAATTGGAAGGACTGCCTGACATAAAGTTTTAAGTGTAGGATTTTAATCTAAGCTATGTTTATGTGCAGGTAGGTTCTTATCAGGACACGAATTTAGAGATCATTGGAAAAAATTACCCCTTCAAGTTTTCTTTCCAGGTCAGCTATGCTAAATCAGTGCCAGAAAACTGCAACGAAAGTCTCCAGTTTACACATTCGATGTAGTGTGTTTGGTTACCAAATTCTTGTCTGTGAATGCTAACAGCAACAGTAACAGTGGGTGATTATTAAGTGCCATGCACCGCAACAGGTACTTCTAGGTTGTGTATTGTGTATATGTAGGACTTTGTGAGACTGCAGCAATATGGAAACCTCATTGTATAACTGTAAGCAAAATTATATAGTGTTGTGTACGTAGTTGCATTTCCTTCTCATAGCAAAGCAGCCATTCAATTTCTGTTTTACACATGAAGAAATAGAGGCTCAAAAATTAAATCATTGTTTCTGGGCTGTAAAGCTTGTTGGTGGCAGAGCTGGCACTCACAATAAAAATGTGTGCCCTCAGTAATTACTCAGCTCTGTGAAAGATTCACCTATTTTATTTTAAAACATAATCCTTCAAGCGCAGACACAGGTGTTGATGTGGTGATGGGACAGGAGTGATCAAGGGAGAGATGCGGTAAGGTGGAGTGCTTTTCACATCTCCTCAAGGTTCACCCTGTGCTTGCTTAGCGTCTTTCTTGGTGTAATTACTCATACCTGTGTGGAGAGAAGATGAGCAGTGCACAAGTCCTCATAGTTGGTGAGCAGGCGGCAGGAGGATGGAGTATAAGAAACAGCATTTTGCTTTCCTCTTCAACTTCCTTGAGCTGCACTAACATGGCAACTTCTGACCACATGGGGCCTTTGAGCATTTGAGTGTTACTTCAAATTAAGATGAATTAGAAGGATAAGCCACACACAAGCAGATTGCATTAAGACTTAACATGGAAACAAAAAAGGAAGGTCAAATATCTCATTACTGTTTCTAATGACTACAAGTTGAAATATTTTCTACAGTAAATTCAATGAAGTATATTATGAAAATTAATTTCTCTGTCTTTTAATTTATTTTAATGTAGCTACTAGAGAATATAAAATTATGTATGCAGCCTGCATCTGTTTCTCATCGTATTTCTGTTGCGTTACCTTTTCCTATAGGGCTAAGGCCAAGAAGGAAGTGAGATCAGTGCTCATGAGTTCCCCAAATCAGGCCCTACACTTTGAAAACAGATACTATCAGGCTCCTTCCACTGTCCTGGAACAGACTGAACAAATAGGATTTACAATTTCTGGTGTGTTTAGAAAATGGCTTCCTGACAGTTTTAATGTGCTTATTAACACTTCTCTATCATTCATGCTGCATGTAGCCCTGTTGAAGGCGCATGGAATTCATAGGTGACTTTTCATGAATGCTACTCATGTATTTACCTTCATCTCAGACCCGTTCCATTATGTTGTGTTAATCTGAAACAACTCAGTCTGCATCTTTGTAATTTCCAAGACACTGTTCAACTCTTAGTGTTTTCTCAGAACATATCTGCCCAAACAAGCATTTGGTTTCCACCAACCAGGGAGGTGGAAGTTTGCTTTATTTCTTCCCATATTATCTGTATTGATATATGTACTACATGATTTGGAATAAATACATACAATGAAGGTAATGTGTTTAGTGTTCTGTACCTGTTACATCAAGATGGTTGATACGTGCATTAAAGTATCCATGTGGCCAGTGTTGCGGCAAATAAAGCGGATGCCTACGTTACCCACATCCCCAGTGGATGCCACTTTCTGGTCATTCTGCCTCAGACCCAACTCCTTGATATTAGCATCAGAAAAGCAGTGGAAGATAAGCTAAGTGTTTGGGTCCTTGTCCCCCCTGTGGGACTCCCAGTTTCACCCAAGACCAGCTCTGCCTGTTGGGGCCATCTGGGAAATAAACTGGCAGATGAATGATCCACTGTAGTTGTCTCCTTCTCTTGATATAACTGACTTTGTAACAAATCAGTATTTTAAAAACAGCATCCATATCAAGTCTTTGTCTAGTTTTATCAAAGAAAGTATTGGACTTTTATAAAATTGTCTTTTTCATGCTCAAATTCTTTAAACTCTTGTTTCATGTAAGCCAGACACTTTATATTTTTAAAATTCATCTGAGGCAGGAATAGAGAAGGAATTAGAATTAGATTCATAGGTGATCAATAATTGATAGAGCAAGCCAGCTACCATCTTCTGGTTTACTCCCCAGATACTTAAAGTGGTTGAGGTGGAGCTGGATCTGAAGCCATAAACAAGGAACTCTTACAGGTTTTCTATACGGATGATAGGGATCCCAATAGTGCAGCTGATAGTAACTTCTCAGAATGTACATTAGCTGGAACTGGGAAAGAAACCAGGACCCAAACCAAGGTAACCCACATAGGATGTGGGTGTCTTAACTGACACCTAAACCTCTAGGCTAAATCACCCTGTGCTATATTCTTCACATTCTACGCTCATGCATTCATGTTCATAGTCAATATCTTCTAGAGTACATGCTGGGCTCCTTTTTTATTCCTGTCTTTGAAAGTAGCACTTAGTTCATCAAAATTTGATAAATTGTAAGAAATTTATGTTTTGTCTGAAAACATCTTTTGCCTTCGATTTTACAGGGTGGATTGGATGGGTACTGAATTGTATGTTCATTGTACTTTAGGCATCTTAAAGATGTTGCTTCATTAGCTTGTGACCTTTGTGATTTCTAATGAGTAAACCATGGGTATTCTATAAGTTGTTGTTCTATAGGTAATGCTTTTCTCTTTATCTTTTTTTTTTTTAGCAGATTCAAGAGTATAAGCCCAGGAGTAATTTTTTCATGTTGGCTCTGCTAAACCAGTAATGACTCCATGGCTTCTCAGTGGCAAATGCTTCTTTATTTCGTGATAGTAAAACCAGGCTTTCCATTCGCCCCCCATCCTCCTGCTAGCCTGATTGGTCTTTGCCAGGGAGAGTTCTAAGGGTTGCTACAGGGGTTAGAACAGAAGGGAGGAGCTGTCTTTCCTTCAGTGTGTGTGCCATTCTCCATACAGCAGCAAGCACAGCAGCAAGAGGAGTTGGGTAGCATGAAGAGAAATGGCCCCTGCAGTCCAGCACAGGCTCACCTCTTCCCAAGCTGCTCTGGAGTGAAGCAGCAGCTTCCAGTTATTTGTGAACTTGTTCCACAAACAGCTTCTCTATCTCCTGGTGTATCCCACTGTACCATGTTAGTGACCTGCACCCTCTGGCAAGTTTATCCATAATTGCCATGATGGCCTTCATTTTACTGACACCTGCATCTTCTTCCACCTCTACCTTGCCATTCTGATGTAGCTTATATATTCCTAGTTAGTTCCCTTGCTTCTGGAAAGCTATGTATTTTTGCTGAAGCCATGCCTTCTCTTCACTGGACTGAAAAACACATCTGGGTTCTTTTTTCAGTCATCTCTTTTTTTACAGTGAGGCCCTACCAATGAAGTTCAAATTTTAGATGTCACAATTTCAGATCTAAAATTTCTGGCTATGTTTTAAATTGTCTTTGATAGTATTTCTAATATTTTCACTCATTGAAATTATAATATACCTTGTGATTATGCTTACTTATTTTCATTTTATTTTTGTTTGAAAGCGCCAGAGAGAGGGAGGGAACATTGTCGGATGCTAGCTTAGTCCCCATTTGCCTGCAGTAACCTGGGTAGGGCCAAGCTGAAGCAAAGCCAAGAACTCGTTTCAATATTCCACATGGATACCTCGTAATTCAGCCACTTGAGCCATAAATCTTGATTCCCAAGATCTACATCTGCAGGAGCCTGGAGGTAGACATTAAACCAGGCATTCCAGCATGGGGTACAAGAGCCCAAACTGGCTTCAGAACTATTAGGCCAAGAATGTCCAAGTCAAACTGTACCTGCTAGCTCTATCATTTGTGTTACAGAAGGAATGTTTTGGGTAGACTACCTTTAATTTTGAGATTGAGAGTCATTTCTGTTTCTTCCTATAGAGTAATTTGTGATACCATCTTTGGCGTTGTACATGCTCTGTGGTGATGCCAGAGTCTGTCATATTATTTTGAAGAGTAGTAATTTTTTTGATTTATGCTTTCCTTTCTTGCTTGCTTGTTTCTTCTCCAGAAAATTTGTTATGTTCGCAGGCAACTGTGGTGGTTAAATGCACGTTTCAGCCTGACAAGATGAAGGGATCGTTTGTGAAACATTAATTCTGGGTGTGTTTGTGTGAGTGTTTCTAGACTGTACTGAGTAAAAACAAATTCAACAATAACAGTAACTATTACCAAGACGTTGAGGGCCCCTGTTAGAAAAAGAAGATAACCGAGAAATGATGGACTTGATTTCTAGTCTTTTGTGATAATAGCTACCTTGTCATGGTTTTGGTTGTCAGAGCTGCCTCATCCCACAGACCTTTCACCTTGGACTGGGAGCTCACACCAATCGCTCCATTCATTCTCAAGCCTTCAGGTTCTGATTGAATAACATCATTAGTTTTCCTGTTTGTTCACCTTCCTGGGGATCTACAGAATGTTGCGGGACTTCTTGGCCTCCATAAGTATGTGAGCCAATTTCCATGACCAATCTATCTATTCTATTTGCTTTATCTAAGCAACCCTAATACAAAACTAACCATGTATGTTGTATATTAGCTCAAATTTCAGTTTACATGTCTAAAATTTATCCAGACTTCAAGATAAGTGCCTAAGCATGCAGAAGCAGAGATCAAATACAAACGCTGACAGGGAATTTACAAGAATTTGGGTTTTAAGGCTGAGAAATAATGGATGATGCCCTGTTAATATACTTTGTGATTCATTCTTATGGCTACCAACCAATGGTGACATAGGCAACTCACAGTACCTTGAATATTAAGCTGAACTTAAGAGAATCCTTTGGTAGCTTTTGTACACTGTCCCTCTTTTTTTTTCTTCATAATGTATAGATTTAACTAATCCAAGGTACATGGGTGAAGTTTAGTCTTTCTAACCGTCAATATGTTAAACCATTTCAGAGGCAAAATGGCATGGAGCTGTACTTCAGAAGGTGCATTTTTGTTTGTTCAACAAGCTTCGGCCATGCGTAGCAGTTACCTTTCTGTTAACCCATGTATTTTTGCAGGAAGAGGGAAAAGAATAGTAGAGATTCCTCAAACTGTATTAGGAGACTGGATATGTAAGATGTTTCCTTTAATCCAGCTGTGGTAAAACGGAGTGTTCACCATAATACATAAATTAGTCTAAAGTCTTTTTTAGGCCACTTTCTTCCACAACTATACACCTTGCTGATAAACCATGCTGTGTTCTCCCAGGACTCCCCCTTTCAGGCCTTGGGCTGATAAGTTACCACTTCTTGAAGATAACTCATACTACTGCCTGGAGTAAGGATGCAATAGTTTCTTGTGTTATAAATATGTCACCAAGTTGTATGCCCCTGGTGTTAACTACACTACTTGGTTAAGTGACAGATTGGCGCCATCAAGCAAATGCCATCTGATCCCCTGGAAAATATCAACAGTTTCTGCTTCTGTTTTCCAGGCCCAGTAACTATAACTTCAAGAGTTGGAGAGGCCGCTTACAATAGATCTTTGTTTTTTTTCATTCTGCTATTTTTTTCCCTCATCGTTTTTGTTTCCTTTAGAGGAGAACTCTTCCCATCTGAGGGTCCATGCCATGCAATTCTGCAGGGTTTTTGTTTGTTTTTCTACTTGAAAGATTAAGAGAAAATGACAGAAAGGCCTTTCAGGCACTGGTTCACACCCAAAATACCAGCAATAGACAGGAAGGAGGCCAGGCTGAAGCCATGAACCAACGCTCCATCTGTCTTCCACATGGGGACCAGAGTGTGTGGACCATTATCCACTACTTTTTTTTTATTAATTATTTTGCATTATGTGACAGTTTCATAGGCTCTGGGAGTCCCCCCACCCTTCCCCCTCCCCTCCCCCCTGGTGGATTTCTCCACCTTGATGCAGTATTACAGTTCAAATTCAATCAAGATTCTTTCCTTGCAAATATATACCAAGCATAGAGTCCAGCTACGTCCAGATGGGTTGAACAGTTTCTTGGGGAGACCGTTTCTGGTCCAAAGTTAGAGCTGGTAGAATATCATCCCAGTCAATTAAGAGTCCCAATATAACATCAACAGAAATTTGCAATATTATGGAATTGACATGGTTTTGAGTAACCAGTATGTTAAAAAAAAAAAAAAAAAAAAAAGCAAGTCCTAACCACAACCTATGATTAGCTCATTGACATTTCAATTTTAGTTTATATTCAGGACCGGCTGCTATATACCTTAAAATGGCTATAGGGTACCATTCAGCTGTCTTGTGTCTATTTCATTTTAGTATTTAGCCATTTGTTGTGTTGAAGTATAATTTTGCTGATCTTGGCAGATTTTAGGATAATCTAGACTGGCTTGTAACTCTAACAAGATATTTGTCGACATTTAAGGCGCAGAACACATTTTTTTTTCTTTTTTCCTTCCTTTTTTTTTGGGGGGGGGGTGTGCAGGAAAATCCTCAACACCATGGTGAGGAGTAACTAATCTTTGTGTCCCACCCAGCAAGGCATGAGCCAGTCCACGCTAGCTCTTTCCTGTCAGATTTCAGACTCTACTTTCTTTTGTTTGTCTATTTGTTTTAGGTTTTTTTAGTTTGTATGATTGTTTGCTGTGAGGGGTTTTCGAAGCAATCCCGATGGTCATTGCGAGGGAGGGTGGGGGTCCAAAGGTGGAACCAGGCTTGGACCAGAGAAAGCTCTCCTCTCTGGTCCTGAAGGACATTTATTGTTCTTCTGTTTCTGCGGACCGCTCAGGGCTTCTGGTTGTCTTTCCGATGACGTTGGTTTCTGTGCGGTAGTGTTTGGACTTCTTCCATCCCCTGCGGAAGCTCCGGTTGGGGGTGCTTCTGTGGGACATTCAGAAGCACAGAGTAGCCCGTATGCAGACTGCTCAGTCTGATTTCAAATGTTGCAATCCCAAGGAGCAGGTTAATTTTCTGTCAACAATGTCTGCCTCTCATTCTAAATGAGACCATCCAAGCCTGCTAAAATCTTAGCTTACGCCTTCAAGTGGATGGCACTAGAATTAATCAGACATTTCCCAACTGTTTGTTCCACATCAGTGGTCTCTCATATTACCTGTAGGTTCCCACTCAGACAAGGAGGGGTTAGGGAATGCTTAAAATCCCAAGCCCCTTCAGAAAACCTTTAGCCGTCTCACTCTTTCAAGAGGTGTGCCATCTTCCAGCTCTCTCCCAGGAGGTACCTTCCCCTTCCTCCTCCTCTCTATGTTCACCTGGTCACTTTGCAAATAAAATTTCTCTGCAAGCAGTTCCCAGCTTTTTATTTCCAAGCTAAGCTTAGGAAAGAACCCATCAAGTTTTTATGGTAACACTGGAGAAACTTTTAATCACTGACTACAATGATCTGCTAGGCACAAATTTGACCACATGCCCTTGGATTGAACAAAGCAATGAGGTTTATCTTGTTAGACAGAAATTGGTTCATCTGTCTGTTACAAAATGGTTCAGATCAGATAAATCTAAGTTATTTATTGTCAAGACAGAACCTTTTACTTCATTTGAAATTAATTTAAAATGATGTAAATTTGGATAAATTATGGTCAAGACCTATTCTACCACTGACCAGAGTGATAGAGTTTCAAATGGCTTAAGATTCTAATTTACAATAAACAATCCTAAGTGATGGAAGCCAGTAAATTTCTCTTTGCTTTAGTAAGTTAATCAAGTTATGTGAAATTAATAATATTCAATGAAATGTTCCTATAAATAGTACAATTTCATTTCATTCAATCTAATGGCCTAATCTGGCTTCTATTATGATTATAAAAATCTTCCAAATGGGACCAACACAGTGTGGTATTGAAATAAGGGCGTTCATGTACCTCAGTGGAATAGAATTAAGACACCAAAATTAATCTAAACATCTGACCAATTAAACAAGGATGAAATTCAATAACAGGAAGATAGTCCTTTTAGCAAATCACCCTGAATGTGTTATAATAGATCATAGCACCTTGATTCCTGTTGCAGTACTATTCCTATAACTTGGTAGTAGAAAGATTAGAAATAGAAATGCAATTGTATAAGTATGTCTGTTTATTAAAGACTAACCCTAGATAAATAAAGATCACTCTTTGAAACTATGATGTATGTTGGACTAAGTATGCTAATTCATAACTTAGGTGGCTATTTTTTTAATTATCTATTTGTGATATTTCCATTTTTGATCATAGTGGGAAGGATTGAGAGTTAGGGGAAAATGGGTGAAATCGTTTCCAAATTTTCTATTTCTTCTTCTTGTAGCTGTGGGGGAGGGGAAAAGTATAGGGAGAAGCTGCATCCAGTCTCTTAAACACCGGGGATGGGGAATGGCCACCCAGTGTCAACCCAGGTTCTCCATATGGTGCACGATCCGAGGGTTCTGCCCAAATGATTTCAATAGTTCTGAACCACTTTCAGTCTTGCAGATGAAAGAATGAGAAAAGCCTTCCAATGTGTTGCCTGACACAGTGGATCTTAAAAATCTTCATTTGCTCAGATTTTTGCTATCATCATTTGGTTGGGGGTAGTTTTCCAATTATTGTGTTTTTCCTCTGCAATGGTACCAGATGTCCTCTGCAGGCTCCAATGGACTGCCATTTCCTCCATCAGGACCTGCGGTCCACTGCTTCATCTTTTCCACTGAGTAGGACGAGTTTTCACAGGTGGGCTCAAGTGCCCAGGCCAGGTGACCCAGGCCTCACCAAATCCCCTGCCGCCAGGGCTCATGAACATGAGATCCACTGTGCATGTGGGCCCAAAGACTCAGGCCAGGCAAGCCGGGACTCATAGACCTGGCAGCCACTTTGCAGGCAGGCTCAAGAAACCGGGCCCAACTGGACCCTCCACCTCTGGGACTCAAGAACCTGGCATCTACTGCCCAGTTGGGCCCAAGGTCCCAAGCCAGATAACCTGGGCACTGCTAGACACTATGCCCCTGGGGCTCAAGGACTCAGCACCCACTGCACTCAGACCAGGATTGTTTGCCTCACCTCCAGCAGTGGGTGTTTCAACCTGGCTCTGTCCAGCCTGCTTCAAGTTTTAGCTCCTGTTGGTGGGTGTTGCAGCCCAATCCAGTCTCTGAGCTGCCAGTCCCAGCCCTAGTGTGGACTGGCCAGTATTGAGGCCCAGCCTGGCCTGGCCTGCGCCTCATCCTGGTTCTCAGATCTGCCAGTGGATTTGATGAACTGGCTCATCCTGGCTCACTCCCAGACCTGTACCACATGTATGGATGGCCAATCTTATGCTAGGGTATGAGAAGATGTTGGAAGTCTGAGAGCACAACAGGACTTAGGATGCTTAACATACACAATGCAATTTCTGGAGACATGGTAGGACTGATTTGCCCATTTTTGGTTGAAGCAGAATAAGGAAAATCATTAGATTGCCTCTTATAACTGACGTTAAGTACAAGTTATATATACACACCTTGTGTTAAGGATGGGATTAGGGTAATAAATGCAATGGACATATTCAAAGCAGCAATCTATGAAAAAGAAATACAGTTGAAGGCTGAAGTAGAGAAAGAATAAGAACAGGAGAAAATGAAAGCAAAGCTTAGTCTGTAGAATAGGAACTGTGTGGGCAGATTTCAGGGGTGGAATTTTTGCCTATACTTTTGCTAAGCAGATCCCTTGAAGGTGGTTGAGATGGGACATAGTGCAGTGCAGCTGTCGTCTTGCCTGGATTTTCCTTGTTTGGCTCTGCCGTCAGGAATGAACTGGATTCCTTTTAGTGGGGCTCGATATATTTCAGCCTGGCACAGGATTACCAGTGTGATTTCTTAGGAACTTTAGAGGGAGGTTGTGAATATCACAGTGATGCTCAACTACAACCCTGGTTCTGAAGAAGCAAGTAGCCAAAGATAAATTTGTGAATCACCCTCACCATCTGCCAGTAGAGGATGATTTGAGTTAGCAATAGGTCCCAATTGATGATGGTTCATCTTACAACTTACTGAGTTTATGATGGTGTGAAAGCCACACAGATTCAGTAGCAACTTTACTTTGAATTTTGATCTTTTCCCAGGGTAGTGGTGTGTGAGAGGACCCTCTATCAAGATGCTGGTTTGAGGCTGTGAGCTGCAGGTTCCAGTCAGCCAGGCAGGCAGGAGGGTGAGTACTCCACACTCTGCTATCTATTTACAAAGACTGTGTTGCCAACAATATTGGGATATAGGCACTCTCTAAATTACATGATTTATTCAACATTGTGTTGTAACATAGGCTTTGTGTTGTATCAGTTTGCTCAACTGGAGGCAAATGATTTGTTCTGAGAAGGTTTAGACCAAGTGAGGCCTGATCTGTTAATCTTAAATGCATTTTCAACTTAATGCAGCCATTGTGCATCATGGAGTATCTGTACTTGTTTTTCTTATCTCCTTGACTAATCTGCCTAGTTTGTAATGGGCCAGATATTCTAATTCACCAAACTGTGTAACTGCAAACATTTCTGTTATTCTGAAAACCTTTAAGCTGATCAAAGCAGCTTATCAATTTATGCATGAGCACTAACAGTCCTTTCCATGGCATTGACACAGCTATGCTTTAAGATTGACAAATGTTTGGAAGCGAAAACTCAGCTACACACATTGTTAGCATTTTATGTTCTTTCCAAATGGTCATCATGCATGTTTCTAGGAATCTGAGAAGCCTTAATTTAGAGACTCCTTTTTCTTTCGTCTCCTTTGGTTTTCCAACCTCATTCCAAACCCAGTTCTATCTTCTAAAGAAAAGCCATAAGGGGCTCGGCAGTGTGGCCTAGTGGCTAAGGTCCTCGCCTTGATCCCATATGGCCGCTGGCTCTAATCCTGGCAGCTCCACTTCCTCTCTATCTCTCCTCCTCTCAGTATATCTGACTTTGTAATAAAAATAAAATAAGTCTTTAAAAAAAAAAAAAAGAAAAGAAGAGCCGTAAGGAGATTGCACAGATCCAGTTCCATTCCTTCAGGCGACTTCAGAGTTTCAGATTACATTGCCTTTTAAAATAAGGTACTCTTTCTAAATTACTTAGAGTTTTGGGAGTTTAAAACAAAACAAAAAACCACTGATCAAAGAATTTCAAAAATGGTTCTTTTCCATCATCTCAGCTTGAACAAGTTATTGCCTGTCTGAATTTCACCTTTTAGGGACAAAATTGGAGTACTATCCTTGCTTGATTCACATTTCCAGCTTGTTGAAATCATTAAATGAGGTGACTGTAAATCAGGCTCAGGGAAGAACAAAGCAGAATTTGTGAGTCGCTAATACAGAGAACAACACGGGGTCCTGGAAACGTAGTTGTCTGCTCCCCTGTGTTTTTCCACAAAGACTAGGCTGGACTCTTTCTGTGGTAGTGTTTATCCAAACCACGTACCCTCCTATTGAGCAAGCAGAATATGAACCATGTGCTTGGGAAGGATGCTCTCTGTGAAGACTTTCAGTTCTGAAAGCGCTAGAATAAAGCTGATAGGAAGGGATGACAGAAAGGGGTGGGGTAGCCCTTTCATTTTTAATCATTTTTTAAAAATTCAAGGGATCCAAAACATGTACTATACTGTCAAAAACTGCTTTTCTGTGAATGGAGCCAGACTTACTGTCAGTTTATGCAGATTCATTGCCATATAATACTTTGCAGGAAAGGGACAACAATTGGGGTAGATGATGTATTCAAACACTAAAAGCATCTACACAGTAGCCTTCTAGTCAAATGGCTGCTGGATTAACATGGTTAATGTAGAAGTGCACGGACTGTAAGAATCAATCAGCAGATGCTTGAAACAGCAAAACAGAATAAAAGAGAATTTTGAGTAATTAGCAGAACTGCCACCAGAAGAAATATAGATTATTTAGCAAACAGAAAAGAGCGTAATCCTAGCTATTTCACCAGGTAAAAATACATTGTAGCTCTAGTATATTACTATATTGTCATGCAAAGTAAGCCATAGAAAACCTTGGTAACAGTCTCAGAAATTTAAAATGAAGAATCACTGAAGTAAGGATATAAACGAATTGGATATGCTGATGAACAGGGTAACCCTCTTGCTAGATTTTCAGATCTGTTATCCAGGTTTATGGCTCAACAGCAGGCAGAACTAAAGGCTAAACCCTACATGTTAATACCTGAAAACTCTTAATAGGCCACCTCCCATAAAGAAAGGAACTCTACATATGTGATCAAGTTAATGTTTCAAGATGGAGAAATTGGTTGGGAGCCTGTTAGTTGGAATGGTAGGCATAATCGGAATATAGTATTTTGCATAATGAAATCTTACAGTGACCTCTTTATTTGGTTTCTATGATGTGTAGAGGTCTGATTTTTTTCTGGGGGAATCTCCCCTTCCAGGAAACGTTTGTGATTCTGTAATCAAAATGGGCTCTTAGAGTCAAAACCAGGAAAGCTGCCTTTTCTTTTTGTTCCTGACTACTTTTATCACCAGACAGAATCTACTTGGTTGAGAAATCAACACAAATATGAGATAAGATATCTGCAATAGTATGTTTAGGAAATTGAGAAATGATTCTGGGCAGAAGGGTGATGCATGTTTAGGACAGGACATGTGGTTATCCCTGAAAGCTCCATGCAGCAGATAGGGGCATCAGATGGAGAAGACACTTTGTCCTGAATTGGTTTAGTCCCTGTTCCCTCTGTAGGGCAACCACACTATTCCCACAATGATATCTAACTACACAGACTATAGGCAGTTGGTGACTATGATTGTAGAGGATGAGAACTGAGGAACATGATAGTTTTTGATAAAAAATGAAGCTTCCATATATTCTAGCTGGTTGAGGCTTAGCGTTCTACAGAGTCAAAGCTAGAAGTCTTTAGAAGCATAAAATACAGTGATTCGGCGTGATGTATGAATTGTTAAGGTTCTATGTTAAGTGCTTCATATCTGTATAAACGTACTAATTCATCTACGAACTTGAACATGCATGTCATATAATCAGGACTCTGAAGCTTAGAAATTCTAAGTGACTTCTAAGGCATTCAGATCAAAGATACTAAATATTTGTGGCACAGTACTCCGTATGGGAAGCTCCAAGCCCAGATTGCCCATGCTCTTGTGATTTCTGCCATAATGCTGCCCATTATTTGTAGCGTGAGTTTCCTGTTACTATAGTAGGAGTCATAACTGTAAAAATATTATGCATTCTTATCATGATGATATGATAAGCTTATGAAGACTTATTGTCTTAATTTAATATTCAAAGTATTTCAGGTGATATTCGTTGATATTTTCTCTTAGGACAATGAGCAGATCGCTTTCCACCCAGCAAAATGTGTTCCTAATCTCCCTGGATTCTGATTACTTCTGGCCAGCATGGCACAATCCAAATCACACTACTTCAGTTTCTAATTTAATGGAACATTAAGCATCCTTTTCTGGTACCTGAATTATACAATGTCTGATATTTATAGAGCCTAGATACAAACTGTTTAACTGGAAAAATGGAAATAAAAACAGGAAATGGATGGGTACCTTCTATTGAATCTCCTAAGTGATCTCATAATATTATTGAGTCTAGTAGGCAATTGAGTGTTAAACAATTTTAGAAATGTGAAAATGAAGGCTTAATTACTTCCTTCAGCTCATAAGCTTCCCATTTATCTTTTGTGCCCCAAGCACAAACACTTGGATCAATCATACATCATATAATGACACTCAGCCACCGTTGTTTTTGATGTTAGTACAATAAGACTCCTCCCTCCCTCCCTGTCCCTAAAATCCCTCTTTCTCTCCATCCCTTCCCTTTCCAGCCTTCCCCTTCCCTCCCCCGTCCATAATGAAGGGATGCTGCAATCAGATGCCACAGGGAATTCCCTCAGTACATGTGCTCAGCACCGCACAACTTTACGAACCTGTTCAGCACTTTTTCAATAATAAAGGGATATAATACCTAATTTGAATGTTGCCTTTTACTGAAGACACACATGGAAAGCTGAATTTCTCAGGACAGACACTGAAAAGCAAACAGGTAGTTGGGAAGCTTTTGGGTACCTAGGATGTGAATCTCAGGGTAAATAAGATTTCATTTCACTAATTATAAACAAGTGTTGGAGAATGATGGACCGTCTCTCCTTCCACACATCACGTTGGGTCAGGTGAGGTCTCCCGGGGTCCCCGATTCTCTTTCCTTGCAACAGCCGTGCTGCATATCTCCCACGCAGGCAGTCTCTTTTCTGTATCAGGTTAGCCCACTGGATTCTATAGACACATTACTTTAATTTGAAAAAACTCACATGACTTTTCCAGAAGTTTGGACACAGTGGATGATATAGCACAGGACACAAATACTCAGCAGGAACTTTCAGGGTGTGGAGTTCCTCTCATTCCCACTTGACCTGGACTGCTACTCCTCGAGGACCAGCTTTGTGACTCCCTGTCATGTTTGTTGAATTCATCTCTGTTCCTTATCTTTCCCCATATTATCTTCTCATACGCCAGGGATTTCTAAGCTTTAAAATTCTTACTGGTTTATTCTACAGGGAAATTCAGTTCTTTTTTTCCTCACTCCCTGCCCATCCTGACTGAACTGCTAACATTTTCCTTTTGCAATCAAAAGCTGTTTCACTAAAAACAAAACAGAAAAAAAAAACCAAGCAAACAAAAAAAGCCTGCAAAATCCTGCAAATTATCTATATATTAATTAGTTTCCTCTTTCTGGCCACATGTTGCTGATAGAATTATAACCACACATACTCCAAGGTAATGACAAAAACCTCAATCAATTTTAGAGTCGTGTGGCTGCAAAAAAGACAGATCCAGAACTAAAATTGATTTTATGATCCAAATTGACTATTTTGTAACCTGTGTATTGCAACAATTTTAGAAAATTAATGAGCTGATTTGCTGTAGGTTGAACAACATATTAGGATGAACACAGTGAGATCCCTACTGAGTTTGTTTCTAAGGGATGCAGGGCATGACCTGAGCCCTCTTATTATGGGACAAAATGAGCCTACTTGGTAGATAAAAGAAAAAAGGAGGTAGAAAGCCATACTTCACCAACATTCACAGTTCTGATACCAGACAGGCTTGAATATCTGTTGATCCATGACACTAATCACTTACAGTCCAGGATGGTTTACCATACCAGTCACAGTCTAGAAGGAGACAGATGGGAGGACAGCATTCCAGGAATAGATTGTTTACAAAGTTAGAGGAGAGTAAAAGAGAACTTACCACAGATTTAGCCCTCCTAGGATTTTGAACCTAGGGAAATTGCTGTTACTCACAGAGGAACCAACAACCCCACAAGATCTGGTACAGAGTCAGAGGAACACATGGCACAGTTTCTCTTTCCTGTGTCTCTTGTCCCTTTCCAGAGTTTCCCTTAGACTTAAGTCAATGGAGAGTCAGAGGATCCAGGAGCCTCCTGCTATGGTCCCTAGAGATAAGCTTCCCCAGGCATGGAATAGGATGGAAAAGGGTAGAGAGTGGATCTGTGGGAATGAGTAGGAAAATGATTCACAATTGCTAATGGCAAACTCCTGATGAGAAAGAAAAAAGGGACTATTTAAAAAAAGTCAGATTGAATGAAATTATTACTGCAGAGGGCTTAGGTAACTTCCTCATACAGAGTATTTGTATAGCAGTGCTCTGCCTACAAAAGGTATTGGCACTAATATGAAATTCGCTTTTATCCATATGGCAGCATTATTTCTGAAGTATTTTAAGACAGTTTCTCCATCATTGAACAAGCTCTATGTGCTAGGGTGAGGGAGTGGTTGGGTCAGCCACCACAGGCACCCAGGGAGTGCAGGAGGTACAAAGGTAATCCTTACTTACATGGCATTGATTAGCCCTAGAGGATAGTGAAGTACTCATTTAATGCCAAAAAATTATGGCTTATACAAGTATGCAAGTCTTTATCAGAACTTCTACAATCCAACCAAAAATGAGAGACTTGAACCATGTAGTAGTGTCTGAGAAGCCATTGTCCTGTTCCTTGTCTTACTGGGCTGTGTGGACAAGCAACAAAGGAACTAACTATTCTTACAGTTGGAGTCATTGGTTACTCTGTGGTTTCACACAGGTGGTAGTGCATTTCTGTTGTCAAGGGAGGAATTTTCCAAGGTTGAATTTCATTCTGAATCTATAATGATAAAGAGCCTGTGACATGGGCTTTTTACCAAAGGTGTGAGCAACATTTAAAATAACTCTCACTTGTGGTTACTGTCAAGAGTTAAGAGCGAAGGGAAGCTGGGAGACCAGAGGGCAAGAGGAAGGATGCTGGGCAATGTGGAGCTTGGACAAGAATGCTTTTGATAAAGATCTACATAGAAAGGTTCAATTGGGAAGAAAGAGCAGCGTGACTAAAATGAGCCCAGGAACATATTTAGTAAAATACTAATTTTGGAGAAATAAAATTTATCACTTTGCTGTGGTTTGAAAGGCTATGCCTCCTGCAAACTTCATGTTGAAACTTAATTTCCAGTGAAAATATTGTTAAAAATAAAATAAATCTTTTAGGAAATCGCCCTGTGGATGGAATTAGTGGCTTGTACGTAAGCAGGAGGAACCACACAAACCTTTTGTCCTTCGATGTCTTGCCATGTAAGGCTTCTAAAACTGTGATAAATCATTTCTGTTGGATATAAGGTATCAAGTTTAATAGCACAAATGCTGTAAGTCACTACCAGTTAATTCACTCCTTCACCATTTACTGAGCAATTACTGTATGTTCAGACAGTTCTTTAGCTGCAGATAGTACAAATAAGATGAATGGCCACACTGTAGAGTGAACGAAGGAAATTGGACAGCAGGAAAGATAGGCAGGAGGCAGGTTCCAATGGCCATGTAGATTTGGGTAAGGTATTCCTGTTTGAATCCATGTCTGGTAATGTAGCCTTCAGAACCCATTGATGTATAAATTTGCTAACTCACTGAATTTTAAAAAGGGCAGATGTGCTTCTCACATAATAAATTCCTAAAGCAGGGTAGCTCCTGGAATTATTATCTGAGGACCTCAATAATGTCCTTAAAGACTTTGGTATTTCATTTATGCCATTTTTGTCATCCTTGATTTGTTGTTTTTATCTACATGGTTGTAAAATACCTACATAAATTACATTCTGCAAGCTTCAGACATGAACGATTGTTGGAGACAGAAGATTTTGTTAACTGTAGATTTGATGGCAGACACTGAGACAACCGAACTATAAATAGCTTAAAGAGATAGCACTTTGTTTTTCTGTAGAAATGAGAGTGGAGTTAATCTGTCAGTGACTGTCGGAGTGTTTCCTTTCAACTGTCTACCTCCATCCCTAGCGTGCTCAAAGAGGACTGTGACTGCCAGAGCTTCAATGTTTTATGCACACTCTGAGAAGTATTGTGCAAGGAAAAAACAGGTGCATCCCTTCTCTTTTAAATGAACTTCCAAGAAGTATTCAAAACTTCTGCTTAACTCTGCTTGGAGATGTCCGTTGTGCTGCAGTGATGGACTTTTGTGCACGGAGCCTATAATAACACATGTGGACTACTGACTGATGGTCAATAGCCAAAGTTTATTAACAGCATTAAACTTTTAAAAGAAGAGTGTAGGCATCCATGGAGGGGGGCTTTCAACAGCAAGAGACAGTCCCCCAATACACAACTTGTTCCAATGTGGTCTTACGGCAGCACATTGATATACCCAGTCAACAGTTAGAGCTCCTTCAGCAGAGAAGGGTGAATGACTACTGGGGAGAAACAGGAAGCCTCTGCTTTTCCTATGCAAGATACCTCAAATCTCTGAGGTTCAGTTTGCGATACACAAGAGGGATTCAAAGTCCCGAGTGCTTTGGGGCGTACTAAATAAAGCTAAGTATTGCAACTGACCTGCTGGCATGAATCACACATGGGGACTACAGTTCACTGTTCCGATCCCAGTTACTAGTATAGTCTGAGCCAGTCAGTCACTGATCCTGGATGGACTGTTATCAGGTGGTACAGAGGGATGCTTTGTCTCACCTGATGCTCTCTTATGCCATCTGTACACATGTTCAAAGTTGCAATAGATGCCCTGTTGACCTTTCTTTGTACCAGCTATTTGCTTTATCATTGTCACTTCCCATCAAGGAGAAACGGTAGGGCATTTTAGAATTATCCTAAGTTTGGAATTCAACTGCAAAATAAAAACTTACAAAACATATGGTATGGAGCACAACTAATGTTAAAGTCCCCAAAAGATGAAAATCCTAGAGAACTAAAAATACTTTATTTAAACAACCTTTTTCAGTGCAGCTGCTGCTTTGTCAAACCAGCTGTTACTAAGCCCCAGAGGGTATATCTCAAATGGGGCTGCATTTTGTTTTATGTGATCTGATTCTTATAGTTCAAACCAAATTGTGTTTAATGTTTTTACATTTCTACCACTGGTAGAAAGAGAAAGAAGCAGTGGGAAACAAAGAAGACTGAAGGAAGACTGACAGAGAGTAGCATGGACTCCAGACAAAGTGTGTGGTAGAGTTGGCAGGGGGAAGTGTCTGAGTTGATCATTAAGAAACGGGGATGTAATGAATATGCATGTCTCCAATGGAGAAGAGCAACACACTTTCCAAATTCAGATGTCCTCAAACTACAGAATATTAAGTAATTTCTGTCACATATTGACTAAAGCCTGGGAAGCAGTAGGGTGCAGTAATTAGGCTTTAGAATTCTAAAGGGTGTGGTGTGAAAGATGTGAAAGACCCTCAGAATCCCTGCGTGTTTACTATGGAAAGTTACTTAATATCTTAGAATCCTCATATCCTTGTTTCTAAATCTAAAATAATGCTGATTAGGAGAATTAGTTGGGGAACATGTAAATGAGGCATTTTAGGGCATTTTCTGCACTTGAAACAACTAATGCTCAACTTAGAATTTACTTTTTCTCATGGGAGGTTTATATTTGTCCAGCAAAAAGTCAATGCACATGCATACACAGACACTAGAAATAGAGGAGAAAAATGCTGTTTTAAACATGGATTCTACAACATAGATATTGTGGTAGTAAGCCTGCCCTCCAATAGGTCAACTTTTCCTTTTTAAGATTTGTGTATTTACTTAAAAGTTAGAGTACAAAGAGAGGGAGAGGTGGAGAGAGTTCTACCATCCACTGGTTTACTTACCAAAACAACCTCAGTGGCTGGGCCTGTCCAAAGCCAGGAGCCAGGAGATTCTTCTGGGTCTACCGCAAGGATGCAAGGGCCCACACACTTGGGCCATCTTTAGCTGCTTTCACAGGCGTATTAGTAGGGAGCCAGCTTGAAAGTGGAGTGTCTGGGACTCTAACTGCAGTTCATATGGGATGCTAGTATTGGGATACTACTAGTATTGGGATACTACTAACTGGAGTTCATATGGGATGTTGTGACTGTCTCACAGCCTTAACTTTATTTTGGATACTGAAAAGAAAACTTATTCAACCTTTAAAAGAATAGGAAATGACTTATGTTAAAAGGCGATGTGAAAGGCCCAGCACTGCAGCGTAGCAGCTAAAGTCCTGGCCTTGAATGCACCTGGATGCCATATGGTCGCTGGTTCTAATCACAGTGGCCCCACTCCCATTCAGCTCCCTGCTTATGGCCTGGGAAAGCAGTCAAAGACAGCCCAAAGCTGGGGACCCTGAAACCATATGGGAGACCCAGAAGAGGCTCCTGGCTCCTGGCTTCAGATCAGCTCAGCTCTGGCCATTGCTGCCATGTGTGGAATGAATCAACAGAAGGAAGATCTTCCTCTCTGTCTCTCCTCCTCTGTATATCTGCCTTTCCAATGAAAATCTTTTAAAAAGAGACATGAGATGCGTTAGGCAATGTAAAATTAGCCATTCATGCACACAGATAGTACAAAGATCCCATTATAGGAGTCATCCGAGTAAATAGAATTTGAGAAGCAAAAAAGTAGGATCGTGACAGCCCAGGGTTCAGGAGAAATGGTAAGTGGTGGATGTGTGTGAACTTTGAGTCACACACCGGAAAAATTTCCAAAGATTTGTTGTACAATATTGCATAATAGTTATAATATTGTAGAACAGCTAATAATGCTATAACTTATACTCCAAATAATTTTAAGTTAATGTTATGTAATTTTTGCCATAATCAGGAAGAAAAATTTCACATATATGATAAAGTATAAGAATTTGAAGACCTACAGTAAGTGAAACACATTGATCACAAAATCAGTTCCACTTGCACAAGGTACTTGCATTAGAAACTTTCATAGACACAAAGAGTGATGATTGTCAGAGCCAGGAATCTAGAATGGAGCACTGGAAGATAAGGTTCAGGAGAATGATGGAGATAGTTCTCAATAATATAAGCATACTTAATGCCATTGAACTGTACACTTAGAATACAGTTACATTGTAAATGTCTTGGTCTTTAACACATAATCGAAAACTGCCTCTCTATGTGATGGAACAAACTAATTGTTACTCATTTTGGAATTGGACTGATAACAGCTTAACCAAATGGTTAAAAGATACTCTATTCAAGAGTTCATGAAAAATTGGGCTCCAATTGTCTGTGCAATATATTGTACTCTGTACTGAGAGGGAAAAAAATGCTTTGCCAAGACAAAATGTCACTATACACTTAGGTTTTATTACATATGGATACATAGTTATTAAGTTAAGCATAGTGGATAATGATGTAACAGATGTGGTGTACTGGAGTAAATGTGTGACATTCACACACACACAGAACAACATGTAGGGATTTTTCTACATAAGTAAGAGTATAAAAATTCTAAAGTAATAAGGAATCCATGTATTTTAACTCCTATACCAGAAACATAGTTATTATCACTTACATCTTATATGCTATACCTAAGAGTATGTTCTATGTTTTAGATGTCTTGAAGTACAACAGGTTTGCTTTTACCAATATCACTGCAAACGTGTGAGTGATGCTTTCTCCTCTAACTATAAAATTATAAGTGGGTATGGCATCACTGGGTGATAGGATTGCTTTCAGCTCCATTGTAATTGTGCTTGGGGCCCAACACTGACTGCAGCATGATTATATGCAGTGCCTGAGTATAAACAAAGAGGGTCCATATTAAAGGGTGTATTTGGTTCCAGCACTAATTCAAAATTATTGTTCAGTGAGGAACTCAAGTCAGTATTTCAACAGAAGAGCACAGAAAATGGTTCTAGTCATCTTTTTTCTATTTTTAAATTGTTATTACTTCCATGATACAGTTGTAGTATGGGGATTCTTCCTTTCCTCCTCCTCCTTTTTTCCCCTTCCACCATCCCGGCCCCACATTATCACAGCGGTATAGTCCTTTTGTAACAATCAAAAGTCCAACATTCTGCTATTTAAGTGTATCATGATATTATAGGTAAAGACAAAGATAAAAAAAATCTAGTATCATATGGTCAAGATATATTTAATTGTTTCATTGGAAGTTCTCCTTTTATTCAGGAGTAGAGATGCATAATGCAACATCTTTACTTACCAGTATGCTAGTCTCTATTATATAGTTCATCCATGAGAATATATGTATATACTTGTTTACTTATATATCTAATCATATTTTGCATGAAGGTTGCCTTGTATCACAGAGAACATATAATACTTGTCCATTTGGATTGGCTTTTTTCACTAAGCTTAATGCTCTCCAGTTGGGACCATTTTGTTGCAAATGGCAGTTTCATTTTTCATTTTTTAATGGCTGTTTAGCATTCAACTGAGTAAATGCTAGTTTCTTCATTTCTATTCTGAGGGGCATTTAGGTTGTTTCCATGTCCTTGCTATTGTGGGTTGCAGGCCACTTTATCTTGTGCAGATTTCATTTCTTTGGGCTACAATCCTAGGATTGGATAGCTGGGTCATATGGTAGATCAATTTTAATTGTCTGAGAATCCTCCATCCTGACTTCCATAGTGGCTGCATTAGTCTGCACTTCAACAATGGAGAAGGGCATCTTTTTTCCCCACATCCTTGCCAGCAGCAGTTGTTAGTTGATTTCTGTATGTAGGCCATTTTCACTGGAGTTAGGTAAAGGTTCAATGTGGTTTTTATTTGCATTTACCTAACAGATAGGGAGTTTGAGCATTTTATCACGTTGACTAGACATTTGAATTTGTTGTTCTGCAAAATGCTTGCTCAGGAAAGCAAGGATATTACCAAAGATTTCTTGGACTTAGGTAGGCACTTGATTAGTTCATTCATCTGTGTCTTTCTGAACTAAGATGTATAGAAGGCTTTGCTTCCTTTGAAAAAACAGTATGCTGGCTTTGCGAACACTTTATACCTAGACTTACTCTTCTGTGATCCCCAGCTTTTTCGCCGGGAGTGGAAGGTGGGGTTTAAACTGTTACCAGAATTTAGCATGTCGCTTCCTTTTCCTATCAAAAGCTTCAAAGAAGTAATCATGCATACCCACCCACCCCATCACAAACAGTGACAGTCATTAGAGCACTATCATGCAACAGGCTCATGCATATCATTATAAATGTATGATATAAACAACTTCTGAAATGGAAATTCCTGAAAAGTGAAGGAGTGTTTTCGAAGGGCTTGTATATTGAGAAAACTGAAATAAATGGTTTTTTAAACAGTAGCACCAAGAAATGCTAGGTATCAAAAATAATTTCAAACTCATAAATGAGAGGTCAAAGTAGAGGAAATCCCCATTAGCCACGGAGTGAGAAAGATGCACAGTGAATGTTAAACAAATGCCCATGCTGTGACTGCTTTGCAAATGCCTGGTGTCTGTCATCTTAGAAGGTTCTTGGGTTTCACTGGCATACACAGATAGGAGGTAAATATTGGGCCTGGTAAAATATTGAGACCCTGGAATAAAACTAAGATCCCAGAACGTCTAAACTATTCATGAAAATGAGCAGGGAAAAGCCTGTGCATTAAAAAAGAAAGAACATAAAGCATTTTTTATTCCAGATTGGAATTTTTTTTCTTGAGGTTAACAGCTTCAGGTAATGGGAAATCAGATTTATGTTCTCTTTGTGATCAGAAATATTTTAACTTAAAGTGTTTAGGGCTGATAACAATCCAAGGATTGAGGGAATATAAAATGAAAATCATGATTGTGTGGGATATCTAATTCACAGCATAGGTCACCTATAATTTCCTCCAAAAAGATTCAGTATGATACGGTCAATGATCAAAACATAATAAGTATGAGGAGATTACTATGAATAAGCAACAACAAGAACAGTAAAGAGTATGGTTAAACTTGGAAACACTTCCCTTAGACTAACTTCTATATAAAACACAAAAGGGAAATTAGGGTGGATATTGTGACATATCAGTTTAAACTATCACTTGCTACATACACTCGCATGCCAAATCACAGTGCTTGTTTGAATCTCAGCTCTCTGTGTCAACCCAGCTTCCCCAGATGGCAGGGAATGGCTTGAATACTTTGATTCCTGCCACCCATTTGGGAGACCTGGATTGAGTTCCAGGTTCCTGGCTTTGGTTTGGTGCAATGCAGGTTGTTGTAGTCGTTAGGGGAGTGAACCAGCATGTGGAAGGTCTCTCTTTATGTCTCTCCTTATTTCTGTGCTTTCAAAATGAAGCAGTAAGTCTTTTTTTTTTAATGCAATAAAGACAAATAATTTAATTATACTCTGCTTTCCAAATAAACAGGTAAATCTTTTTTAAAAAAAATGGGATTTCATATCCAGTAATGGTATACTTGTTATGAGCAGATAATTATAAACTGGAAAAAAATTAAAAAGAAAAAGTCAGGCCCAGTGCGATGGCTTGATTAGTTAGTCCTTCACCTTGCAAGCTCTGGGATCCCATATTAGTGCCAGTTTGTACTTCAGCTGTTCAGTTTCCCATTCAGCTGTCTGCTTGTGGCCTAGGAAAGCCATGGAGGAAGTCCCACGATCTTGGGACCCTACATCTATGTAAGATATCCAGAGGTGGCTCCTGGCTTCCAGGCAGCTCAGCTCTGGCCGTTGCAGCTGCTTGGGGCATGAACGAGCAGATGGAAGATCTTTCTCTCTTCTTCACGCTATAAGTCTGTCTTTCCAATAAAAACAAATAGTAAAAGCAAAACCCACCACCCCTTGGACGTACTGCAGAATGTCAAGAAACAGGCATAAGTTAGAAGAAATTTCATACTTGGAAGATGGGAAAGGAGTGGTGTTTAAGAAACCAGAAGTCAAGGTAGTTAACAGGATTCCCATATTTCCTTTGAGTCTCATATTAATTATTGAAACTATTCTCTTAAAAGTGACTCTCAGAAGCACAAAACAAGATGAAATCTGGTGAGTGGAGAGTATGCTCAATCACAGGACCTTCATCATGTGTCTAGGCCCAGTCTCCATTTTAGATGTCCTTGAACTAATCATAGTTGTGAGCTATCTAGAATGCACACATGAATGCAGATGTAGATTTCAGTGAGAGCATTTAATAGTAAAATGAACTAATTTTTTAGCTTCAGAAGACCTAGGTTTGATCATGGCTTTCTTGAGAACTTCTGTGCAAATGTGGAAATGGTCTAAACTCCCTTGAAACTGTTTCCAATTTCATGCAAACAGGAGTTGGACTTACTTGCTTCTAAGGGCCCATTCCGTTTCCAACATTTATGGAAGGTCATTTAAAGGTGCTGCTCTTTAAAGGCTCTGCGTAACTTTACTGTATGAGCTATAGCCTAGGGAGCAAAATCTTTGCAAATGAAAATGGGAAAACATGGAGCAATTGAAAGCCCTTTCTTAAGATAAATCTTGTGACCCAGATGTTTCTACGACTAACCTTTCCAAGGTGCAGATGGCACTGTGGGCTGCTCGCACTTTAAACACCAAAGAGTCTTCAGCGAAGATTTATTGAAATTCCACTGTGTTTTGAAGGATAGCTAAAATGTGATAGTCAAGTATTCTATAAACACATGTACCATCCAAACATTTGAATTTATTTTTAAAGGTAAAGTTGAAACAATAGGAATAACTGCATAGCAGATGGATTTGCTCTTGTAACAATTTTTTTTTTACTAATTTTAATAAAAGTTACTTGCCTTTTGGGAATCCCATTTGTAGCTTTGCAAAAATACAAGTGGCAAATAAAACCCAATGCCATGTCTGTGGTGGGTATTGAGGTGTGTCTGTGCCTCAAAGGTACTTCTGAGTCCAGTTGGTCCAGTTGTGGATTTGCATCTATCCCTAGGGCACTGGGGCTTCAGGAAAACCCACACTTACCTGCTTCAGGGTCCTAGAGGTCAGAAGACTTGATGTACAAAGGAGGATTTGCTGACTGTCCCAAGGAGACGTCAGGTTAACTGCAGTAGTTCTCCTATACCAATCAAGGTTTATAAAATGTTAGAATTTTCAGTTTTAACAGCTTGATTCTCCAACCTGAGTGTTGAGAGCAAGATTTGAGGGGGGCTGTTAGGTGTGCATTTCCGTTTCCCAAAAGGTTTGTAGTGGTAGAATATGTTCTTTCCTCTTGGCCATGCATTGCAAAAACATGGGCTACTTGACTCTGAATCAGTTCAAAATACCTAGAAACTAGTTAAAGCCTATCTTTCTTTCCTTGCTATTTCCTTTAAGAATCATTGCTATTTTGTTAAGATGTTACTTTGTGAAATATTTCTAACATCTGACCTAGTGTGTGGGATGGATAGGTCATATGAACTTGAAATTGACAAGAAATATAACTCATTTTCCAAAATAAAGTTTTTATATAGGACAAATGGGGAAATAGTCACTTGTTGGGAACTAAGGAGCACAAAAATGCCCTGGAGTACCTAAAGCTAGCTCCTTCAAGTATTCAGTTTTTCCCATACATTTTACCCTTATGTTAAGTTTCTTAAAGTTACGTATTTGTTTTTCTACCTTCTGAAAAAGGATAGTTTAGTCTTTCCTTGATGCCTTTAGGACATGAATACATATGAAAATGACTTCTGTGCAAATTGTTTCTGCTGTTTATCATTTCTTTATCCTTTGATTTCATGCTAATAGATATTATTCTGCTATTTTTATATATTATTTTCACTACTATTTTCCTCCAATTCTTTTTGGTATAATGTTAAAGAATAGACCAACTCAAAAGCTGTCATTTCACTGTTGAAAGATTAAAGGCTGAACTTTTAAAAAATACATGTTTTCATGTTTACATCTTGGAGAACATGCATTTAAATGTAAACAGTGGTTATCTATGGAGTGTGAGAGTTTTTTTTTTAAATTTTAGCTTTTAAACTGGACTCAACCAACTTAATCCTTACATTTTGGAGAATATGAAAATAGTTTAATTCATTTTTATTTGATAGCCATAGAAGCTGACAGTTGCGAGTTGACCAAATCTATCCCAGAAATGAGTCAGAGGCAGACTCTTTGAGGCTCAGGAGTCTGTTCCATTCCAACACTGATGGAAGAGTGGAGCAGCCCTGATCAGCCTTGTTCAGGGGTTTTCAAGCAGTGATCATCCAGTCATTCAATTAATCCACTCAGTCAACCAAGCTTATATCAGCGCACAATACAGATTATCCAATCAACTGTAGTGGTGCAAAGCAGATTCCCAGTCACTTGAGCAACATGCACTTTAAACCTCCTAATCAGCAAGAGCTGTGTCTATCTGGTAGTGAACAACTGAACCAGGCAAGTAGATTGCTCCAATTCCATGCACAGAAACTAACTTGGGACAATCAGCTTACAAAATGAACTGTTCAAGATCTCCTCCTAGAATGAAATATTTTCTTGCTGTAAGTACTCTCACTCCTCTTTGAGGACTCTAAGAACCATGTTTACAGGCATGTCCCAGAAATGCTTCAAAAGATGTAGCCTTACCAACCCATTTGCTGTTGTCTGGACTTTTTTTTTTTTTTTTTTTTTGTCCTGTGGCATTCCAAGGACTTTGCAAGTACCCAAGTACCCAATGTCATGGCAAAAGTTGGGTTATGAACACATCCTAGAAGTGTTTCAGTAGATCCAGCCTTCCTGTCACTATTTTCTGCTGTTTTCTATTGTCTGGGCTGTCACAATAGAGACAAAAGTAGAAACAGAAATAGAACCAGAGTGAATGAGAGAGCTCACTCCAATTGGCTGGTTCACTCACTAAAAACCCACAACAGCCAGCTTCAGAGGCTGAAGCCAGGAGCCTGGATTTTAGTCTGGGTCTCCCCTGTTGGTGGCAGGCACTCAAGTACTTAGATCATCATCTGCTGCCTCTTAGGGCGTGCATTAACAGGAAGCTAGATCAAAAGCAGGTGAGGGAGTCCTACCCAGATACGCTAGGTTGGAATGTGGACATTCTCTATCATGTCTTGTGCCAAATTCCCACCCCCAGGATTGTCAGAGAAAGTATAACTTTATTTTCCTCTTAGTATTTTCTCAGATTTATACAAAGTCATATGTTTTATAATAAAAATATTTTAATATTGTGCTTTACTTGTTTTGGATCTAAGCTACACCAAAATACAGTAGATGTTGCTTTCATTAAATTCTTGCAAATGACCCTGCCTAAAATACCTTTCTGATGTCAGTTTTTTTCACATGTGAAATAACCCCATCCTAGAACAGGGAGAATTAAATGAATAAGCAGAGTATATTGTACACACAGGTAAGATTTAAACTCTTCAGTTCCCCTCATATGGGTTTTAAGAACCCAAAATTTAGAAAGGAAATTTTGTGAAACTGAAAACTGTTTTGATATTTGTTACTTGCCTACCCTGGTTTATATTTTATAATATGCTTTGCAAAACTTAAGCATAGGAGTAAATGGAGTCCCTTTGAGTTGTAATCTTTTAGAGGTAAGAGTGACTTCAGAAACCATTGAATCTGAAACATTTTGTAGTGAAAAATAACTGGAGAAAGGGTGGTGCCACCACCATTCTCATACCAAGGTGGCTGGGGGCAGCCAGATCCTGGGAGCTTGGGGATGCAGTTTTCTGGAGGGCTTATGGGAATAGCACTGACAGGAACTTGCATGGACCTGGAGGCTCTTCTCCACAGAGATGAGCAAGCCTAAGGATTTCCTCATGTGTTTGGTTTTGTTTGGGGTGGAAAAAGGGTAGGGGAGAGCCCCAGGCTAGCATGTCAGCCTGGTATGCTGCTGGACCAGGCCTGGGGAACCTTGAAAGGTCCTGGATCTTGGGTGTGGAGCGGTAAGGCACCATGCTTGGGGCCCTGGTGGGCAGAGCTCCAGTCTAGCACAGCACCACTGAAATTCCAAAGAGAGCTGGGAAACTCGTGCTCCTGGGCACAGGAATTGTGGATTGATTAGGGGAAGGGGTGGGAGTATGTGGGGGAGGGAGGACCACTAAGGGAGTGCATTGCAGATGAAGATTGGCTTCTGAGGGACCCCCAATGACAAGGCCACTGTACTTCTAGGTAAGCAAAAGGACTGAGACCCAGTGATTTGGAGGGGAGAGACAGAGGACCTTTATGGGTCAGACCAGTGCACCTGAGCTGGACTAGTTAGCATGCAACACCACCAACCACCATATACTGGCCCACACAAAAGCTTGGGCTGGGGGCCTACCTGACAGGGCTATCACACAGCATCTGCCAGTGTCACAATAAGGGAGGGGTAATGTTAGGCTTGGCCAAGACACTAATCACCATGTGCGAGAACCAGGTCCAGAAGTAGATTCTGTGGGTGATATGTGAGATGAACCCTGTGGAACTGCAATTCATGCTTGCAAGCTTTAGAGTTAGGGGTGGTGATGCACTGAGCCAGGCATGACTGTGGAAACCTCCAACACTTGGATACTGGAGCAAGGAACAGGCTGAGCAGGTCTAGACTATAGCACCCGAAGATGCAGCCAAGAAGAAGGTGTAGGGTGGGCTGGACTGCAACATGCACCAGCTCGTACAAAGGCTGGGGCAGAGGGGACAGGCTGTGCAGAGTAAGGTCCTATAGCAACTGCTGGCATGCATGACAAATGGGTCTGGGAGTGGGCCTGGTGGAAGAACTTGGGAAACTCCCCTGGTGGGACATAGCTTCCACTGGAAAGCATGTGGTTCAGGCCCAGATGTTTGTCAGACCAGACACAGTAGTCCCACCCATCAGCAGGTGTATGAGTTAATTCCAGAAGAGGGTGGACCAGGCAGTGCCAGGCCAAATTTAACCCACTGGCAGGTGCAAGAGCCAGGCTGGAGTGCAGGTCATACTGTGCTAGGCAGTCAAACCTACTGGTTTGCATAAGCTGGGGATGGAAGCTGACTGAGCAGAACTAGGTTGCAGCATCCACCAGTGAGTTGGGGCTGGGAGCAGGCCAGGACAGCCTAGGTTGTAGCATCTGGTGGCAAAAGCCAAGATAGGGCTCTGTTAAGCTGGGTCAGAGCAACCACTGGTATGCACAATATCTATGACTGGGAATACGCCTGGTTGGGAAGATAAGAAATACTCCAGCTGGGTTGCTGTTCCCAATAGAGCCAGAATTGGGGTGGCAATCTGGGCTGTACATGATTGCAGTATCCCTTGGCCTGGTTGTGGACTGAGTCTGGGGTATGTCACACTGGGCTGGACTACAGTACCCACTGACGCTTGTGAGAGCCAGGGTGGGTGGGGAGGATGGGTGTGGCTTCTCTGCTTCCTCTTTTCCCCAGACACAGGAAGAAGAAAAAGAAAATGTGGGAACAATGGTGTCAGCCACTTTACCCTAACTCTCGAATTTTCCCACCCTAACAAGCTATGTAAACATCATCGAAAATACAATAAAAATAGCTGGAGGGAGATGTGTCTTTATATTTCTTTCTTTGTAGCATGGACTCCAAGAACCATCATTTAGCTTTCAGCAGTTGATCTGAATATAGAAATAAAGATAAAAATATTTTTATTTTACCTCAATTTAATAGGATTCCTGGACCCCTTGGTTGATTGTAGGTGTGGAAATGGAGGCTGACCAGCTGGGGAGAGGGGAGTAGTGCCAGGGAAGCCTATGTGAAGGCATAACCCTGCAGCAAGTCCACAGTGACACCATTTATCTTCAGCAATGGCTGAAAACGTACTTGGAGAAGGAAAACCCTTTCAAGTGATTTTATAAACTGTGACTGTTCAAAGCACTATTCGCTTATCTTGTGTCTGGTCACTGCTGAATGTAACTCAGTAGAACTCTGCAGTAACCTTTGGAAAGGAGGCTGTGCTGAAAGAACACCAGCTGGTGTTTTGTTTGTTTGTTTGCAGGAGTTTTTATTGTGTCTCTTACGTTAGGGTGCTGCAGACACAGAAGTGTGATAGCTAGAAGAATGATGTATTTCTGTGCTGTCCTCTGTTCCTCAACACAAAGTATCCTCTTGTTCCTAAAGTGAATACTGAAGCTCATGGAAATATTTGTGTTTCTTGGACAAATATCGGACTTTTCCCCCACGGTTAGCCATTCTCACAAATGAACTGATTTGGGGGAAGGTTTGAGTGAGAGAGCACTTTTCCCAGCTTATAATGCAGAGTTAATTATTCTTTTGACAAGACTTGCACTATAGAGAAGCTTCTCTCCCTTTAATGGAGCTGCTGCCGCCTGTTGCTGTTATCTGAAAGCAGCCACCTGGTTGTCCCCTGGTTGGAAGGCAAAGAGTTTAATTAAGTTCCCTAATACTAATTTAATTTTGAAAGCCTTCAAAAATAAAAGCAAAATAATTGAGCCTATGATCTATCTGTCCCGCTCTCCCATGTTTCATACCATCTACTCCCCTTTCACATTTATTTTCTAGGTTTCCATGCTTTGGATTTTATCTTGAATTTTTTTTCTGCACTTAAACTTATACCAGATGCATAAAAATGATGAGAAATGATATGGTTCTAATATCCCTGACAAAAGAGGCTCAATATGGACAGATACATACATTAAAGCAGATAATGCACAGACAGAATTTTTTAATACATTTTATTATTGTTATTATTTTATAATGCAGTTTCATATTCCCTTATCCCCTCCCCAGTACCCTCCCCCACCAGTTCCTCTATATCATTACTGACATATAGTTCTTCATACTCAGTCATATGTCCATCATTGCGGGCGTAGACACTGGCAGAGAGTCCAGAATCCTATTGTCAAGATATAGTAAACAGTTTCATTGTAAGTCCATCTTTGGAAGCAGAAATGCATGCCACACTACATCCTCACATCTGGATGTCAGTCTCCATTTCACAGCTACTGTACATCTCCCTATTCCGCCATCTTGATTCTGACAGACAGAATTTAATAGGAGGGGTGGCTCAGTCCTTCACCTGAGTATTTATTCATGTATTCATTTAATATTTGCAAGTCTAATAGAATAACAAGATACAAGCTACTCTTGCCTTTTCAAACTCTCTGTTAGAGAGGGTTCTTTAGTTTGCAGTACAAGGCACAGTATGAGGCAGCTATTGATAGCTACATGTCCTTGGAATGGTCACGTGGTCTCTCTGCACCACAATCTTTTTAATCTAAGACAAAGGGACGGGGTATGACATTGAAGAATCTTCAAGTGCGGTTCAATGTCCAGGTGCAGACAGTTCAGTTGTGGTAAGATTTGTCACAGCTGTGTATGTATAGAAAACAGACTCGCTATGGGATTCTGTAATGTCTGTGTAGGGATGGCACTCATTGGAAGTCTTGCAAGTATGTCCTGTTATTAGATGGTCAGTAAACCTTCCAGACCTGTCTATTTCTAGACATAGTGTACCAAAGAACTTTTCCTTTTCCCTGAAATACATGCCAACATTTGTTCGCTGGGTCTTCTCTCTTCACTGCTCGTGTCTGACACCACTGTCAGGCTGGCCGCCTGCCTGGGTGCCCTCTTCACCCTTCTCAGGCTATACTTGTGCAAGCCAGCATCTAGTCCTACTCATACAGCCTCTGTTTCCTCCTGTCTGATCACTCTAGCATGATGTTCTGGGACCCTCAGTTCCCCAGGAGCACCATACTGACCCCACAGTTGGCTTTGGAAAGCCATAGAGTTGAAAAAGAAGGCTGAGGAAAATGGATGTTCACTGATGTTGGCAGAGATTTTTCTGAAATAGTAGCTTGTTTGTTTATAGACAATGGTTGGTTTTTTCCCCCCAATCGTAAATGCCTTATGGAATTGCACTTATTACACTTTCAGGTGATAAGTGCTGTGTGTTAACCATTGTTTATCACTATGCTTCAGCATAAAGCCTGCAACATAGATATTACAAAGGCTTGGCACATGAAGAAGCAGCCTTGGAGTATTGAGATGCTCTTCTACAAACGAGTGAGTTAAGGTACAGAATTGTGTCCAAATCTACCAGTTGATTTTCACCGTACCATGCTAGTTCTCTGAAATCACTGACACGTCTGATTCTGTGTGTGAGGTTATGATCAAGAATCTGTTTAAACAATTGTTAGAACTCTTCGGACAACACTCACACACATACTTCAGCAAACATGGTGCCTTGAATCTTGGGACTTCATCTCTGGAAATCTAAACTTTAAAAAGTCTTGGAGTTGTGTTCACATTTTTTTTTTCTTGTTTTACTGCTGTAAACTGAAAGGGTTCCTATAATTATACCTAAAAAACAATAATAAAATAAACTACCCACAGACCAAGCATTCATAATTCCAGGATGTCATGCACAAATACAGCCCATAACTAGATTAGAATGTTTTCCTTGATGTTTCTATTAAGCTGTGTGTCACAGCTGCTTTTCAGATTATGAACTATCCACTCAACCTTGCATTCGTGTTTTTCGGCTTGCGTTTTGAGGTGCTCAGTGACAGTCCTCCACTTAAAAATCGCTGTGATGACTTGATACTAGAGTATGGCCTTTTAAAGAACGGTGGTGGTTTTCGTCACAGTAATGAAATGTGTGTCTGTGGAGCAGACACTGGTCAGCACACCCCTGCCTCCTTAGTCGGTGCCTGCGGGACTCCCCCAACAGATTTCTCTAGTACCCCGTTGTGAGCCTGCTGCCCACCACCCAGCCTATCAGCGCGTGAGAGACAAACAGGTGCAGCAGGGGTTCCGTCTAAGCAGTTCCAGTTTATTTGGGGAATACAAACTCTTACATAGAGCATCAAACAGCCTCAGGCCAGGAATTCCACAAGGGGAGAACTAGGAGCCAATTGTCGTCAGTACCATTGTAGAAGCCACTTCCCATAGGCTGGGGGCGAGTGAGCGAAATGGCCCTGGCCAATCAGTCTTTCTTTAAAACAACTTGATCCCCACCCTGGCTCATGCCCAGGGCCCTTCTGCTGGCCATCATCTTGTTCGTCATGTGTAACCCAGTGACCCTGATGGTTGGCTGCTGTCTTGTTGACTTAGTGGCCTGTTTGCCCTTGAACCCCACAAGTGCCAATAAGCAGGCAGAATACATCTGGACCTCCTAGCAGAAGGAAAATATACTAGAATTTTTCACATGTTGATTGAGGTTTGTTTTCACTTCACTCCCTCAAAATGTCAACTCCCTCCCTGCCTAAAATGTTCTGCACTTTGGGAAGTTCCTCTTTTATTCCACTAGAAATGAAGCTGAAAATCAAATTATCACTTGATAATTTATTGATATTTATTGCATTGGACCTTACATTTGAATTTCTTTTTAAGAGTTTTTTTTGTTTGTTTTTTAAATTTGAAGTCAGAGTAATAGAGAGGAATAGGCGAAGAGACAGAGAGGTCTTCCACCTGCTGGTTGACTCCCCAGATGGTTACAATGGCCATGGCAGAGCTAGGTGCCAGGAGCTTCATCAGAGTATCTCACATGGGTGGTGGGAGCCCAAGAACTTGACCCATCTCCTGCTGTCTTTTCTAGCTATTAACAGAGAACTGGATCAGATATGGAGCAGCTGAGACAAGAACCAGCACCTATATGGGATGCTGGTATCCCAGTTGTCAGCTTTATATGCTGTGCCACATAACTTGCTATGCCACAACACTGCCCCCTGAATTACTTTTTGTTTTTTTTTCTCCAAAGTAAGTGGTGGGAGCCTTTGTCATAGCATGCCCTGCTGACATGCCATATTTAATCATCTACAAAGCTTGATGCTTTATTTAAGGACACAAGGGGAGAGATTCCCAATTCTGGCTGCAGTCTCCCCTTTACTGTGAGCAGGGTCATTGCCTTGGTTTGCAGTTTTTCTCAAATTATAATTTGGCCCAAAAGGAAGTAGAGATGGCCCAGTATTCAGTGACCTAGATCAGTGCGGAAATCCAGAGTCAGTGCAAATGAGTCTGGAATGACATTGTGCAACTCTTCAGAGCCCTTTGGCTACCACCTGGTTCAGGGCTGTGCACGTCTGTGAAGGATCGTGGCAATCTGCCCTGGTGCTCTGGTGCTTTGAGCCAGCACATCTCTTAGCTTCAAGCAGGTACCTTCTCTTCTGAAATGCTGTAGTGACCATGAGCAAGTTCCACCTGCTTTTCTAACACAAAGGCCCATACCTGTGAGGAGTACTATTCCATCATTGTCTTTGCCAGTGGATGACACAAAATTGGAAACAGAGCTAGTTCCTTGCATTTATTACCAGAATCCCCCCCAAAATATGTGGAAAACTGGTAACACCCCAACATCTGCAAATACATTGCAAAATAAATCATAAAAGTATGTTTGAGTTCTATCTAACAATGGGGAAAGGATTTTGAGCAATTTTAATAAAAGCAGTGACTTTATCCATGTATAAGCCATTGCAAGGGAATGTATTTGAAACAGACAGCAGTCCATATGCCCTGAAATGGCTGCTTTATTTAGTCACCACATGTCACTTTTTGGGATGGAAAGGCATTTATTTTGGAATTGTATTCTTTAATAAATATAGAAACTGCATATTTTTGCAGCTAGGTGTATATATGCTTTGTTATTATACTACCTTAATTTTATCTGTTTCTATTGCTTTTCTTCTGCACTGTCAGCTCATTGAGGGTTAGAAGATTTAGTAATCTTTAACTGATTAATATCACAACTCAGAAGTAGGTGCTTCGATAAATCATCGCAAGTAACATTATTTTAACTTTTCATGATACAGTTCCATAGGCTCAGGGATTCTCCCTTCTGCCGTCCCTATTCTTCTTCCCCAGAACTGATTTCCTGTATATTATTACAATAGTACAACCCTTCAACAGCAGTCAGAAGTCCATCATTTTGCTATTTAAGAGTATTATAACATTGAAGGTATAGACAATGATAGAGAGCCTAGCATCCTGTTGTCAAACATATTATTAATGAGCATTTACTATGATCTGTGTATGTCCTATAGAGTCTCTTCAAAACCATATTAGATAGATATCATTTCTACACACTTTATTCTGGTGGAGATAGTAGGGTTTAGAATGATTGCAGGTGCCATATCATATGCTGGCATATAATAGGACAGGTAGCAAGCCCACACACAAGTGGGTTGGCACTAGGACCCTCCTTATCACTGTGATTGATATCTTGTACATAGGAGGGGCAAGCACCTAGAATTTTTGGAGGGGATATTGGTTCATTTGCTGTAGTAAACTTTTAGCAATCAGAAAATCCTTATAGACATTTCAGAAGTCATATGAGCAGAATGAACCTAAGGTTGAATTCTAGGCTCATTATTCACAAGCTATAAAGTTTAGTTCCCTAAGCCACAGATTTTTGTGGTTTTCATAGGGATAATAAAAATATTTGCAAGATTACTAAGGCTGTTAGAAATAATTTGTAATATCTTTGGCACAAAGTATGTGTTCAATAATTGTACCTTTTTGAAAATCTTTAATGACAAAACTTTCATGTTTCAGTTTTCTGGATGTGGAATCATTTTTAAAATAAACTGCATCTATTTTTGTCCTTATAGATTGATCAGACTCAGATAATTATTTTTCTTGATAAATTCAGAGTCAATGTTTATGACATTGTTGATGCAATAGGCTCTAATTAAAACTTTGGTCTTTTTATCCCTTATATTAAATAACCTGAAATCATTCTATTTTGAAGACTCAAGTGCTTAATTGTCTCTACTATTTTTCTTGTAAATGTAACTTATTTTTCACTTGGTCATCTCATTCTTTATGCAGTATATTTGCTGCAGGAAGTGGATCTATATTAGTCATATTTGTTTTTACCCAGGATAGCTGTATGTCAAAGGGGAGATGATAGGCCCACAGCTCTCCTATGTGTAAAAAATTTTTAAACATTTTTATTTGAAACAGAGAGATTCTTGAACCACTGATTCACCAACCAGGTGCTTGCAACAGCCCGGGCTAGGCTAGGTTGCAGCCTGAAGAAGGGAACAGGATCTTTGTTTCCCTCCAGGGGCAGCGAGGAAAGGATCCAGGAATTTGAGTCCTTGCTTGCTGTCTTTCAGGGTATATATCGGCTAGAACCAGAATTACAGCTGGTCCTGGGCCTTGAATCCAGCCGTTGCTGCATCAAATGCTCACCTCTTGACAAGTTTCTCAGCTTCAATTTTTGACTTCTAATGGGCTGTCCTGCACACCATTCTTGGGCGTGTTTTGCCTGTATGCTCAGTCCTTGCCTTTGCTAGTTTTGGGACAGCCTTTATCTCCCCAGCTGACTCACAGCCATTTGGATACACTGCACAGTGCCCATTTTGAGATTATTATCTCCTCTAGTTCTGTCTTTCAAAATCTATGCTAGCAGCCCAGATTAGTGCTGAGTGAACCTTTTTTATTTTATTTTTTGCACCTATCTTATCAGCTATTGGAACAAGTACATGTGAATCACACCATTCAGTTGCTAAAAACAGCATTCGGACTAGAAATGGGATAAATGAATAACCATTTCTGTGAGCTGTTCACTCTGAGAAGTCATTCTGGAAACGGAAAATTGCTGCATCAGATAGGACTTAAAATCCATAGGCCTTAATTTCTATTTTCTCCTGCATGAATCACGCAGAGTTCACACATCATTTCCTTTATCGGGGCGATAAGAAGACAGCTCCATCATGCCGTAGTACAGGAAACGCTTCAAAGGCCTGACTAAGGAACAGGCAAGACACGCCCGGCTTCCAAAGTGCTGATTTGTTCCTTTGGGGCCTTGCTGAAGAGGCAGGCGATGAACAGTATCTCAGAACCTACATCCAGGCGCCGAGTCTGGGTGCTGACCTGGAGGTGGGTGAATGATGCAGGCCCCATAGCCTTCTTCCACTCTGAACATCACAGGCCATCAAAGGCGGCTAGACCGCCCCCTTATTGTCTAGCAGCTCCCAGAATAGCCCATGGTCATGTATCAGTCTCAACATTTCACATCCAGGAAAAAAAATTACAAAAGAGCCCTTTCTTACTCATTATTTTACTTTTTTATCTGTGATAATTTAATATTTCAATTTTAAGTGTACTCCATGCCTCTGCACATTTCTATTCAAATAGTATAAAAAAGTGTTTAATAAAAGATGCATTTTCTTCCCATTTCATTACCCCTAGCTCTTTTGGAAAGTAGCATCTGTTAGCAGTTTTTTTGTGTGTGTCTGCTTCCAAAAATATACTCTACCCACACAAGCATATATATTTTTAATTATACAAATAGCACACTAGTTCTCTAAGGGTACTGGTGTCAAAAATGAGTATGAGTTGGAAAGTACCAGTTTTCCTATTTCCTGGAAGTTTGGGGGCATTATTGTGCCATTTCTTGAGAAGAACGTTTTCTTTCATTCGAGCCTTGGTTTTGCTGATGGGTAAGGGACTTTGTTATTCTATCTTAATATATTCATTTTATCATCATTTTCAAGTGATGGCAAGCTGCCTGAGTGTTTCCCTATCTTGTCCATGTTTTTACAAGCAGTTGTGAGGATATATATATAAAATCTTCTCCTTTTTGTGCTCGGTCAGTTTGCCATGAGCTTATTTATGTTATTTGTCTAAGTTTAAAGACACAAACGTCATCTTTATTCCTATTTTGTATTGTATCTTTGTAGTTAGTTAATTCCTATTCCTAGTGTTTATTGCGAAGTTCGATTTGTTTTCTCTGTTCTAGGGATTTTTCAACTGTCCTTAATGCTTTATTTTTATGCTTGTTTTACTATAGTCTGAGCTTAACTGCACAGGAACTTGTGTTATTTCATATGTGTGGCTTGGAATCCTTTTCATCCTTTGAAGCATGTTGAAACTCCCCATATGCTTAATATTTGGTCAGTGTTGATAATAATAATAATCTATACATTTGAATGACATTATGTAGTCTGATGTTTCAATAATGTAGTAAATTTCCATCATTACAATTTTTTGTTGTTTTAATTTTCTGTTTTATTTTAGGATATAATTCCATAGGTTCTGGAATTTCGCTTGCCCCCTTTCCAAACTCCTTACCCCTCCATTTATTTCCCCCATATTTTAACAATAGTGTAATCCTTCATAAGCAGTCATAAGTCCATCATCCTGCTACCTAGGTATATCCTGACATTTTTGTGGGTACGGACAATGGCAGACAGTCCAGCATCTTATCTTAAAGATAAATTAATAATTTCACTGGGAGTCCATCTTTTATTTGGAAGTAGAAATGCATGCTGCATTGTATCTTCACATCTAGATATGACAGTTTCTATTACACAGTTATTATATATTCCCTTACATGAATAGCCATACAACAAAATCAGCAACAGGGTATTTTTAAATCTGTCTCTTACCAGTTACTAAGATCTGAAAGTTAGATGGTGCTTACCACTTGTGTGTCTGTGTATATATATATATATATTTTTTTTTCTGTCAGCTTTTGTTTCATGGAGATTAAGAGTAAACTACTTGGTACAAAGTTTAACTTATTTCTTTGCTTGTTTGTGAACCTTTTATTTCCACACACAGCTTTGACCTCTAATACTGTAAAAGGTCTTTCAATAGTACAAAAGCTCATGGGAATTCATACTATGAAAATATAAGTAGTTCAAAATTTTGTGCACCAAAATGGTTTCAATTTCATTTTCCATGACAGCTTTGAAAGTTTCCCTAACTTAATACTTTAGCGTGTGTGCGTTATATCAGTACAGCTTACAACAACATCTCTTTGCTTAATTTTTTTATGCATTTTTCTTTCATAGTGAACCATAGTGCATTTTTGTATTTTAAGTATCTTTTTTTATGAGAGGAGTGGGTGGACTCTAAACACCAGGAAAAGTAAGCTAAAGAGATGGGCTGGTTTTGGCTAGGACTAGTTGAAACAATCTAGCATTGCACTGTACTTTTTAAAATGTTAACTAATATTTGTAAATCTAAAATTTTAAAAAAATTGAAATAGTGATAGCAATCAACAAAACAATTCACTTGTTACCTTTTATTCAAATTTGAAAATTGTTATTTTAAAAAATATTTATTTTATGCTTGTTCTGATTGAGCTTGAATCTATCACCTTAATATTAAGCTTCTGTGTTACATTTTTCTCTTGCCATTCTTTTCTTTTTAACACTTATGTCTATAAAGTGGAAAAAACTATTTTACAATTCAGATTTAGGAGCATAGAGACATTTCCCACCCTACATCCCCTCCCCGCCCATGTTTCCTGCTCTTTCTTGCTTCTCCTTCCTTTCTTATTCTGTTTATTTGTACAAGTTTATCAGTTAACTTCAGAATCACAGCCTTACATCCCACTGGGTAAAGATTTCAACTTATAGTACATAGAAAAAACAAACAAACCTTGCAAATCTGCCAGAATATAGACTAAAGCCGTAAACAGTAGTCAGATATCAAGTCTTTAGTCTTGCCTTATGTGTGTGTGTGTGTGTGTACTCTGTATATTAGTTAGCAGAGATCAGAGAAAACCTGGTATTTGTCTTTGGGGGGACTGGCTTATGTTACTAAGTATAATTTCCGGTTGTATCCATTTTGTTGCTAAAGACAGAATTTCATTATTTTTGTGCTTGAGTAATACTCCTTGGTGTATCTATCACCTTAGTTTCTGTATCCAGTCATCTGTAAATAGACATCAGGATTAATTCCGTATCTTAGCTATTGAGAATTGAGCTGCAATAAACATGAGTGTAAAAAATAATGCTCTCATATGCTGATTTCATTTTGTTTGGGTAAGTTCCCAGGAGTAAGAAGGCTGGGTTATATGGTAGATATAATCCAGATCGTTGAGGAATTTTTTTCAGATATTTGAGGAATCCCCAAACTGACCTCCATAATGGTTGTACTAGTTCACGTTCCCCCATGTCTTCACTAACATTGTGTTTTGATTTTCAGATGGCAACCATTCTTACTAGAGTGAGGTAGAATCTTCTTGTTGTTTTCATTTGCATTTCCCTGATGGCTAGAAATCCCAATTTTTTTTTCATGTATCTTTTGGCCATTTATATTTCATCCTTAGACTAACGTCTGCTCTTGTCCTTTGCCCATATCCTAACCAGGTACTTGCTTTGTTGAGTTTTTGTGAGCTCTTCATAGATTCTGGATATTAACCCTTTATCAGTTGTATACTTTACAAAGAGTTTCTCTTGTTCCGTTAGTTGCCTCTTCACTCTATATTGACAGCTTATTTCGTTTGTGGAGCAGATGCGATCTTCATTTTTTTAATTTTCTGTTTTTATGCTCCTTTTTAACAGTGTTTTAATACCTTTTTAGTGATTACCATGGAAGCTATGACACATGTCCTTTTTATTAAATAAGATTGCATAAAATTAGCAATTATATCATTTTTCAACCAATTTCCATCAGATTAAACTACAATTGCATGCAATTTAATTCTGTTTCACAAGATGCTTCACTATCCTTGTTATTCAGTCCATATTAATTTTATCTTGATTACATATTTACCATTTCTTCTCTATTCCTTCATACATAATTTTGCTTAGAGATATTTTGTCATTTGAAGAACACTTCAGTATTCCTTTAGCATGGTATTTTTAATTTTAAAAAGTTTGTCTGAAAAGTTATTCATACCGTTCATTTTTAAAGGATATATTTGCCAGAATGGAATTCTGGATTAGCAGGTATCAACATTCTCAATTTTGACAATGCTCCATTTTCTTTTGGTTTGATTATTTCTGTTGATGTCATTGCTCATCTTACTGGTGCTCTTTTGCAGGCAATATGTTCCTGACTGCCTTTAAGAGATATTATATGTCTTTTTGCTTTTTAGCATGTTCCCTATAATTTATGTGCATTTGCACTTTCAGGCTATTTTCCTTCTTGGAACTCTGCTAAAGCCTTCAAAGCACTTAATACATCTACTGATTGGCATTCCTGACAGTTTTAAAATTATTATTCAATATGAATTCAAACAGCTATTCTGCCTTACAGCCTACTATATGTCTAGTGCATATGGTATGCATTTATGGTAGAGTCTGTTGCTTTTAAGGCCCTAATGAGCAAAACAAGAGATTAAATCAAGCACAAGGGAAAATGATGTAGTTGAGGGATATGGGAAATTTGTGCAAGATATATGAAGCTGATTCTAGCATTAGAATGCATACTGCTTTACAACATTTTTGTCAAGTAAGTGGACTATGCTAAAATGATAGTAGTGTAGTTAATACATAAACCAGTAACAGTCATTTATTTGCGTTTAGTATTTGCACGTAATTTTAGTTCCAGTATTTTTATACATTTGTTAGGGCAGTCATTTGTTTAGATCAACCTCACTAGAAACACATGAGTAATGTGTTCTACTACAGTGTTTCTAGAAAATGGAAATTTTCCAGTTCCATGATGAGTTTACATCAGCAGTAAATATAGTTTTTGGGGAAATTTCTCTTTATTGAGGAAAATTCAATCAATATATGAAGGCAGAGCAAAATTTTTAAAAATCAACTTTCATCATTCACGTTGAAGTGATGGATTGAGGTAGGGATCATCAATGGCTACTAAAAGATTTAAGAAAAAAAATCATTTGAGAACTGTATAATGAGTGGATCAATAGCTGTCACTTGAGCCCAAAAGCAATCTCCCTGTCACTTAAAGCCAATCTCTGGATACCCCCAATAAGATGCTGCACACGTATGATGAGCACAGCACATCACCTACAAGTGAAGTTACTTTGGCCAAAATAAAATTGTGCTTGAATCTCTAGATTCAAGTCTCTAGATACAATAATCTATGGAAAAATCATGCAGAATGAAATATACTTAAAAATTATGAAGATACAATCAACCAATGCATAATGTGTTTGAGATTACAAGAACAAACTAGGGCTGCTTCATAAATAGGTGAAATGGAATACAGGGGGCTTTTAGGTTAAACGTTACCTAAGAGACATACTCATTTTTAGGACCTTAGAATTTCTATTCTAATGAAACAATTGTAAATAGACACTTAAAACAGGAGATTGCAAAGTGGCTCAAATATTCAATGATGTAAGAGAATTATTGCTACTTTATTAGGTGTATAGTGGTAGTATAAGTTACTTACAATATGAATCCGATTCTAATATAGCTAAAATATTTAGAGTGAAACTAGATGATATGTGTGTTTTGACATACTTCGTCATTGGGGTAGGAAAAAGCAAGCATATAGAAAAAATCAGTTGATAATTGCTGAAAGTAGATGGTTTCACATGGATTTATGATAGTATCCTCCTTAGTTTTGAGTATGTTTATGTTTAAAATTTCTCTGGGACCCAGCACAATGGCTCAGTGGCTAAATTCTTGCCTTCCACACCCCAGGATCCCACATGGGCGCCAATTCATGTCCCAGCTGCTCCACTTCCTTTCCAGTTCCCTGCCTGTGGCCTGGGAAAGCAGTAGAGGATGGCCCACAGCCTTGGGATCCTGTACCCTAGTGGGAGACCCGGAAGAAGCTTCTGGCAGCTCCTGGCTTCCAATCAGCTCAGCTCTAGCCATTGCAGCCACTTAGGGAGTGAACCAGCAGATAGAAGATTTTTGCCTCTCCTTCTCTCTGTAAATCTGCCTTTCCAAGAAAAATAAATAAATCTTTAAAAGAAAATAAAATTGTCTGGTAATAAATTAAATCGCAAACATCCAAAAATGGAGCAAGTTTAGAAAGTTAATCATAGTTTAAGCAAGCATGGTGATAGATTGGGCTATGATGGAAGTAGCTTGGGAAGGAAAAGGGAATAGATATTCAGTATATATAGAAGAATAAAACAGTGATTTTATTAACTGAAAAAATAAAGATGGTACATGTACTTGAAAACCTATATTCATTTTTATGTGAAAATCAAAGGAGAGGGGAGATACACACACAAAAAGGAAGGAGGGAGGTAGAGAGAGACCATCTGCTATCCATTAGCTGACTCTTGAAATGTGTGTAAGCCAGGGCTTGGCCAGGCTGCAGCCAGGTCTTCCACTAGGGGGCAGGAATCCCAGAACTTGAGCCATCATCTACCACTTTCCAGAGTACTAGTTAGAAGGAAGCTGGACCATTCTAGGTCTCATACCAGTTCTCTGGTAAGGAATGTGGTCAGCAGTTGAACTGTTGTGCCAACAACCTGACCTAGCATGTGAATTTTAAGTAAAGTGAAAATAACATTGTGACTTTGGTGATGTTCTGGAATATGAAAAGTGAAGAGAACAGCAAATTGGAGTCATTGGATGCCCATAGACATCCAATGAAATGGTCAGTAGATAATTGGCTATTTCTATTAGATTGCAGTATTACATGAAAGCCAAAGGTAAAAATGTGGAAGTTTGGGCAGAACTGGTAGTTCGTATCATGGATATGCTTAATGCTGTGTAAAGAGATAAGTCTAAAAGGCAAGGATTCTGGGAGTGATTATGGGAAGTGCTAACATTCTGAATGCTCAAGTGGATGTGCTGACTTAGCACAGAAATCTGAGAAGGAGAGTGCTGGGGAGAGCACATCACTCAGTCCAAGAGAAGACACTTCACAGGACAGTGACTCTTTCTGTTTGGTCCCACGGAAATCAATTGCTCCTGAGACTGGGTAACATGGTCATTACCAGAAATAAAACAAACTTGATGGAGTACAGAAGAGGCATATTTATGAGAAAAGCATAAAGAAAAGATACATAGCACGGGATTCCTTGAGTATTAGATTATAATCATGACCTTTGCTGTGAGGGAAACAGGAGCTGCCAAGTCTCGAGATTCTATCTTAGAGACCAAATCTTAGAAGCAAAAAGAGAAGATAAGCTGAAGACTGAAGAGTCTAAAGGTATAGGATCCCATTTTTCAATCAATGGACTTGTTCCTAATTTCCTTCTCATATGCCTATTACCTTTAGATATCCAATATCTTCACTGATGGGAATATGTGGTTTGAAATGATTGTTTTCAAAATTTCAGGTTTGGTTCCATTGCCAAATTGGATTAGTCAGAGTCATCAAGTTTTTCCTGGTGTAGTTCAGTTTTGTAGGACACAGTGAGCTAGACGTCAGGACACTCAGGTCAAATATACTTGTAGCTATTACATCGTTTCATGAACTGGAGATGTCAGATTCCAACAACAAATCAATATTTTACACAAATGAGTTAATTGGAAACACTAATAAGGTAGTCTCCAAAACATTTTCTAGTTAGCCTAAACACTTGAAGATATTCAACTGTCGAATAGTTTTCACGGCCTTATTAAGAGTGACAGAAAATATAAATCCATGTTCCAAGAGATGCAAGCTAAACATAGGATTTAAAGTCAATACCAGAAATGCTTGAAATAAGTTGTTTAGTACAGTCCCACAAACAAGTCAAAATAGCAGTTTTAGAAGAGACATAATGAATTTTCTAGATTCCAAGTTCTTGCAGAGTGCCACTAGAGACCAATAATTAGAATAAATAGACCACATGCTATTCTTGAAATAATCTCAAAACCATAAAATGTAACTGCCACATTTCCTAAAATGAAACAATCTCCAATCATATAAACTTAGTTTATAATTAGAACATGAATTCTGTATGTGATTTTTCTATAAATAAAAAGACAATCTTAATGGATTGAAGAGGGGGGAAGAAAACATCTCAAATAAGAAATTCAAATTATTTTGAACTAGGTTTAAGTCTTCATGGCAGATTATAAAGCGACTCTTTTTGTGTCAGTTCCCATCAAGAGGTGGAGCTATTTCCCCGTCCGTTGATTCAGCCTTACTTTATAACTGGCTTTGGTCAATAAAACATGATGGAAATTTTGTGATTTCTTTCTCACTTGACCTTGAGGTCTTTGTCCTGAGGGGGAGAGTGTAAGCCTAGGCAGTCACTCTTTAGGGGAGCCTGTGTAGGATAAATTTTGTTTGGGAACATGTCATATGAAAGACAGTGACAAAATGGAGTGAAAGTAGATGAAGCAGAAGAAATGTATTATTTACAGGTCCCAGAGTGCAGGAATGGCATTGGGAGGCCAACAGGGACTCTGTGGGCAGCCCATCCATCTGATGGAAGAGGGAAGTATGCATTAGGTAGGGTTGGAAGAGGAAAATATGGTGCAGGGAAGGGAATGGGGTACTTGGGGAAATAGGTCCTGTGGGATGATGTCTTTATTAAGATCAGTGGGTGCGGCTGACTCTGGCTTTACTGAGGTGGGATTGGATTGATGGAAGAAATCACTGTGATTGGAAGAACTCGTTTACATGGCTTTGCTGTGGTCTGTAGCTGTGTGGCATGTTGGGTTTCAGATCAGATGAAGAACCAGTGGGCTGCATCCTAAACAGCTGCACAGGAAGGGGATGTTACAAAGAGGCCAAAGGCAACATGATGTCGCTGAGTTTCATACAACTGAAAATGAATGCCAGCATAGCAACTTCATTTGATAAACTGAGAATCAAATGAGCAAGGCACATTGGATATATCCAAAGCCTTAGACAGTACACATACTGTGTATGTATTGGAAGCCTTGAAGTTTCTGATTTATTCTTCTTGGAATGCTGCTACATGAAGTGACATAAGCTAGCTTGATAGTTGATGTGAGGAAGAATTGAGGTGGCCAACAGAGTGCATGTACTGCAAGAGATGTTGAGTGAGACCATCTTAAATGCTGAAATCCTACTAGATGGCCCAATGGGTGAGACAAGGCCAAATCAAGTGATCCAGAAACCATGAAACAGTAAATGATTGATGCTTCATATCATTACATTTTGGAGTCATTTGCTGCTCAGCTTAACCAATACAACTGTTTCACTGTTACCTTATGCTGTTAGTTTCTTATTGGCGGATGCTATAATTATCCAATCAGAAGAAAGCACTTAGTTCACATTTTAAGATGTTTCTTGTTAATGCTAGATTTATTTTTCTCCTCAAACTATTATCAGGCATCATTGGTGAGCAAACATCAACCTAAAATTAATCCATTTAAATCTCTCTGCAATACATACACATATTTTTGGCTCTTATTTGGATTAATACATGAGAAACCTTGTTATCAACTTTGATATGCTGAGAAATTTTCTGAGAAATTTTCTGAGATCAGAGTAAAGCCATATTTGGGAGTCAGCTGACCAGGCAAAACTGAATTGGATCAGTGCTACTCTTCTCCACCTCTTACCTGGCAAAGCCTGGATCTGTTCATCTTCTCTTTAATAAGTTGCCTAAAAATTTTGCTGATCACCTTTCAATTAGCACACTTTTCTTTCCCAAAACTACAATTATCGAGGGGGTGTGCAATATCCATCATTCAACTCTTTCTGTGAGTTGGTTTAATTGGCTGCTTCCCTTCATACCTCGGGTTGGACTCAGCTGTGCAGAAATTGAGGTTTGGAATGGAAATGTGGGTGGGAAACCAGCAATTGTGGATTTTTGAGAAGAAGGGCAAGCTGACTTGCATTAACATATTGTAATATCTGACCAGGAAGGCACAGACCACTGGAATACTTCAGGGAAGGGGCTATTGCAAGGCAGGAAAAATAAGTGAGAGAAAGGCAGTAGGACTTCAGATTCTGTAACAAAATTATGTTTCAGGGCCAGCCGTTACCCTGAAACTTAGGAAAGAGTCATTACTTGAATATTTTCTTCTTTTATTGTTTGATTTGATTCGGGAAATCTGAATCTTAATACCATTTGGGTAGTTTTTTCTTCCCAGCCTTATCAAGGTAAAAATCAATGTCTGTGGCTTAAAAATAATGACTGTTCAAGGTTTCCTTGCCACTCTAATTGCTGCAGGCTACAGAGAAAGATGTGTGGGAGGCAGCCTCCCAGTTATGACACTGTCCTTCTAATAGTTTCCTCATCAGATTTTGGTAGTCTTGGTGCCCAACTTTGAGACAGAAGCGCCTAATCTTGGCGACTTGATTCCTCCCTTCCATCAAAGCCTTGGGCACAGGCAGCTCTAGTGGACTCTTGTCCTGTGCCCTTGATATACATGTTGAATTGCCAAGGTCCAGCTGTAATTCTGTATGGAGGAAATGTCCCATTCTGTTTAAATACTAGGGCAGAATTGGAACACATTTGGCATCCATTAAGGTTGTTCAGTTGATCATATTGCAGATGTACGTACTCACTGGTGGCAGAAGAAAATGGCCAGAAAAATAAACAAAAGTAAAAGCCATAGAATGTGGACAAGCAGCCAAGAACAACTGCCCAAATGGGATACTTTGCAGAGCTTGTCATGTTTATAGGGTTACTGAGTTTGACTGGAACAATCCTAGTTTACATCTGATGCACTGGCATCTCATCTCATTTGGCACTGGTTCTGGATTTTTCCTTCTTTTTCCTTCTTTAACATTTTATGTCCTTGGAACACTACAGTAATAATACTCCCTTGCAGCATTCTTTAAGTGGGATAAGTATTACCTCACCGATGAGAAAAACAAGACTCAGAGGTAGAGTTGGATGCCTGTTGTCACCTGATGCATAATCCCTTGCTGTGATGTGGAACTGCTGTTCTATCTCTTCCTGCGTGGTCAGCCAGACCTGCTTTCAACTTCTATGCAATCATTTTCTAGCATGTTAGTAAAATCAGACCAAAACAAAAGCCGGACTCTAACCTGTGAGTCACTTTCCATTGGTACAATGTCATTCTCAGACTTACCAAATCCAAGCCTAAGAAAAAACTCTTTTTTTTTTTTTTCCAGTTTTGAGGGTGTTTGGAGAATTTAAACTTGTGACCTATTATGTGCCTTTGTGCTAATAAAATTCTATAAAACTTACAACTGGGATTTGACTTAAAAATAACTGGTTATTTATATTTTTGAAAAGCTTTATCATATTGCACAGCAAATGAATAGTTGTGGTTCATTCTCACATGTCTGACAACGGCCATGTTTCTAAGTATAACCTAACTGCAAGTCACATCAGCACAATTTGGTTTTCCTTTTGGGCTTGTAGAAGAGGAAGAACCAAGGAAGCTACTAATAAGAGACTTTAAACAGAAATGATGCAAGTGTAAGTGTATATGTTAGGAAGAAAATACATCACACATCAATTTTGCACACAGATAAGGGAATATACTAATTAGGTTAATATGTGGTGTCTTCTACAATAAATTTAAAAATACGAAATTTTTTGAGTGGCTGGCATTGAGATGTAGTGTATTAAGTCACTGTCTGTGATTCCAGTATCTGTAACAGTGATGGTTCAAGTCCAAGGTGCCCTTTTTCTAATCCAGTTCCTTGCCGATGTGCCTGAGAAAGCAGTATGTGGGCCCCTGACACCTCTGTAGGAGACCAGGATGGAGTCATGGCTCTTGGCTTATGCGTGGTCCATTCCTGGATGTTGTGGCCTTTTGAGTCATTAACTAGAGAATGGAAGACATCTCTGTTTCTCTTTTTCACTTGACAACCCAGCCTTTCCAATAAATGAACACATCTTAAAAAAAAAAGTGGGGTGGATAATTGATTTTGAATAGAAGAAAATAACAAAGTATATTAGACCCCAAATGATCAATATAATATAATGCCACAGGCATGGTCATGTCTTTGCCCATTTCTTGACGGTTGCATTTTTTGAGCTCTTAAGAGATTCTGGATAGTAATCTTTGTAGATTCTGGATAGTTGCAAAGTTCGTAAATGTTTTCTCCTGTTCCATTGGTTGCCTATTCACTTGTTTCCTTGGCAGTGCAGAAACTTCTTGGTATAATGTAATCCTCTTTGTCTAATTCTTGCTCTTATTACATGTGCTTCTTGAATCTTTCTCAAAAGTCTTTGCCTGTGCTAATGTCCTGTAGTTTCCCCAAAGTTTTCATCCAGTAATTTGATAGTATCAAGTCTTAGATTTAACTCCTTGATACATTTTGAGTCGATTTTTTATAAAGTGTAAGGTAGAGATCTTATTCTTCCTAGGAGAACCTATATCCTCAGCACCATTTGTTGAAGAGACCGTTCTTTCTCCAAGGATTGACTTTAGCTCTTTTGTCAAAGATGAGTTGGTTGCAAATGCATGGATTTACTTCTGAGGTTTCTATCCTGTCCATTTGTCTATATGTCAATTTTGTGCCAGTCCCAAGCTGTTATGATTATAACTGTCCTGTTGTATATCTTGAAGTTTGATATTATGAGGCTTCCAGTTTTGTTTTTATTGTTTTAGACAACTTTAGCAATTTGGAAAAATTTGTTGTTTCACTTACTTGAAAGGCAGAACAGTAGAGGTGGGTGGAGGGGAAGAGATCTTCCGTCTACTGGGAGTGCTTCTCAAATGTCAGCAACAGCAAGGGGTGGACTGTGCTGAGACCAGGAGTCCACAATTTGATCTGAATCTTGCACAAAGTTGGCAGGCAGTGACCCAAGCACTTACACCTCAGCTTGCTATCTCAGTAATAAGAAGCTGGAAGTGAGAGCAGAACCAGGATTCAAACCAAGGTACTCTGATGTGGTATACAGGCATCTTAAGTGCTATGCCAAACACCTGCTTGACCCTATACCAATTCTTAATATCAAAATTCAGTCCTTTAAAAGTATACTTTGACAAAAGTAAAGCATCTGACATCACCATACATGATCTTATAAACTCAATCAAAACATTAACCAGGTTAAAATAAATTACCCTTGCAGTCAATCTTGGTGGATCACAATGTCATGTTAAAAATAATGTTAACAAATGAGCCAAATTCATGTTAATTTAGTATGCTTTGAATTATTAAGTGTTCTTAATTCGGTGTGTTTGGAATCATTTGTTGTAGATATAACTAAGTTTTGCATTTGACTAAGCTGATGGTCTAACAACAGAAATAGATGTCAATATTTTAGCAGTACTTTGGATTTACTGTAATTGTATAAATTGCAATCATACAATCATGGTAATATTGTACCTCTTACCATTTATTTAATTCACACATGGAATTGAAGCAACTTAACAATTGTGTAACAACTGACGAATACAAGATCAGTTTCTGTAGGCGAGTATAGAATTTCTCCCTTTATTCCCAGTCATGCAAAGGATTTTACACATTTGAAAATTTCATTTTAAAGTTAGTTTAAATGTCCTCAAAGTTCTTACAATTTTGATTGATTTAGAAATTTTTACAATTTTGGTAATATTTAATGATAAATTTGGGATATTTGAGTACATTGTCTCCAAATGACTGCAAATTTTTAACAAAAACTTTTCAACAAATTCACAAAATGTCAGCCTTTGAAGCTTTCAGAAAACTGCAAATACTGAAAATGGAGCTTGCACAGGGGAAAAGATGGCAATATATAAATTTAAAGAGGAAGAAACTAACTTTTTAAAAATGAGAATCAAACCATGTACAGTACTTAATTTCTGGACATTTCACTGTAGATATCTCATCTTGTGACAAGATTATTCTAATGGGAGTTCTATGAAGCTAAATTTGTGAATAATGCTTATTTGAACTGGAATGTGAGAAATCCTAGTTTCCAGTATCCAAGTTGGGAAACAGTCTCAGGAATCATAAATGTAGATGACTTTCCTGATAAAAAATTTTCTAACTACTCCAGGAGAAGCTATAAAGGATAATGGCGGCTAAAATATCAGAAAAAAAACCTTTCCATTTTGCAATGATAAAAATACAAATTTGATAATATCCCTAATGTAGGAGAATGTTCTCTGGGTTTACCAGATATTATAACCTGCAGAAACGATGTTTTTTTCAATTATAAATGTTATGGTCTATTGAAAAAAGTACATTGGCTGTGTGAACAGTTTTAATTTATCAACCATAAAATGTGACTTTAAAGAAAATTGCAGGCAATTTACAAAATGTAGAAGTAACAAGATTGTATTAAAACTGTATTCGTCAGAAAAACACCACTGAAAAGGAAATAGGCAGATCCAGCTAAGAAGTCCATTACAGATCATGAGTACATAATGATTCTGTTTGCTAATTTTTCATGTTAACTAAAAAGAGTCTTGACTTTGATGTTGATCTTTTGGAAAATTTCTATTTTTTGAGAATAAATTTTGAATAGAACTTTTAATAGTCTATCAATCTGCTAAGATCAATTCATCTGAGAATGCATACTTTGAAATTTGCATAATTTACATTTTCTTACCCTGTTTTTCACACTTACAAGTGGGTGTGTTGGGATGACAAATCAGATACTTCTTATGGCCCTTTATTATGGAGATTTGATAATTGGAGTAAAAATCTAAAGTGGTGAGCTTCCCCTTAGAAATGCATGTTACAGACATAAACACTCTTGTTTCTATGTTGAGATAGCACTGGACAAGTTTGGGAATTGTGTTGGGTGTGTGTCAGAAGACATTAGGGTCATCTTTAATGTAATTCTGTCAGCCACCTTTTGCTGGTATCTACTACACATGAAGCACCTCATGTTGATTTGCATACTTTATTTCAACTCTGACACATTCTCTGATTTTTACAACCGAAAAGAGTGAAGGTGTACAGATTCTGTTATTTTCCAAAAACTGGAAGGTGAAAGAGCTAGGACTAAGGGAATTTTTTTCCTGTTTGTTCTCTCATAGACTGCTTTTCTATCTTGGAAGGCTTTTAGAAATGTCTACACGGAATATAGGTCCCACTGTTCATTTTAAATAGCACATTCATCCCAAGTAGCTGGGAACTGCTGAGCACAGAAAGCAGCTTACTGCCGCATCAGGCTGCAGGGGGCAGAGGCGTGGGAACCAGGACCATTATGAATTACAGACTCCAGTATGCCTCAGAACAACAAATGATCTGTGTAGGAGTGCGGAATCACATCTATGGATTTACTCTGCCTTATCTTTCTGTCTGATCCAGCTGTCTGATTTCTCTGCATGGCTCACCTTAAGTTTCAGGTAGATGGTTAATAGCGCCTGAGTCACAGGTGGCTCCCTGGATGTTATCTGATTAACTTAGATCCACAGTCATGACCAGCGTGGACAATTTTTATTTCTGAAGGAATGTCCCTAATCTACATGCATGTTTTCCTACATAGATAAAATAAATGTTGTGAGCATCAGATAATTTTCTCTGTAATAGAAATTCAACATAAGATCAAAAGTATATTAGTTTCTTTGACTTGGTACTCAATGGGTTATATATAAGGGACAAATATTGATGAGTTAAAAATGATTTCTCATAGATCAGGTGCTCATTTCTGTAAGATGCAATCCAAGGATTTAACGGAAGGATTTGAGGCATCAGGAGGGATTGCAGTTGGGACACCTCTGCCTTTGTGTGTTCTTCATAGTGCTTATCCAGGGTAAACATTGCTAACTGATTAAAGCATTTTCCCTGCTGAGCTGAGATGTAGTCTGAGAATTGAATTCTTAGACTGGCATTGTTTATCTGAATAATTTCTTGAATGTGAATCTTTACTTAATTTCTAAAGACAGTTTAAAGGCCAAATGAGCTTTCAACAATTGTCCATATCTGATCCCAACTTATTTGTATATAAACTTATCCCCTAGCTCCTCAGAACTTTCTGGCCAGGATTCTAATTATCCTTCAACTAAATGTATTTGCAGTTGTGTTAACATTTATGCTCATTTATATTTCTAAAGAAATTATTTATCACTGATGATATAAATTTATAATGGTTTTCTAAAGGTTTTTATTAATATAAAACAAATTTCACATATTTCATAGACACAAGATAACCATACTTCTCTTTCACTCAATTGATTCTATTTCTTCATTTCCTTTTTTTCTTACTTTTTGAAAAATGCAATTTCAGTCCACTCTATAATCACAAACTTAAGGTCCCACCAAGCATAATATTCCACAAGTAAAAAGTAGATGACCACAGTTATAGAATGAAGAAAACATCTTGTGATTTAATTGTTGCTTTTTGCCTTTGTTTGTATGCCTTTGAGATACCATTTGATCTTTCTGAAAATGAAAATGTTTTTAATCAAATGGTATCTCAAAAAGGAATTTATAGTAGGTATTCCCAATATATTTGTACTTATTTACATAATGATATCATGCATTCACTGTTACTATTCTAGAAATACTATAAGATATCATAGAATTGCAAGGCAAACAATCAAATTGTAATATTTCTCCCTTCCCATCTTTGGAGACTAGTATCTGACATAATGAAATTATAGTCTCAATGAAAGTTAGATTCTAAAGACAGAGCTAAGTTGTACACCACCGTCAAATTTCCCTTAGAAATCACTTAAAAGACACTGTTTTGGAGATTGACAGGTAATCTTTTCAGTTGATAAATACACAAGTCCAACATGGAGTTTATTCCTCAGCTTGCAAAAATACAGTTGTTGCTTCAGGTGCCTGAGTTATGAGTTGCTTAGTCCTAAGTATCTAAATATATGGAAAATACATGCTAAAAATTATGTCCTTGGCCAGTTTTCTGTGTTACACTATACGCTTTGAGAGATAGGGGGTGACAGAATAAAGGGTGGAAGAACAAATGAAGTCTCATCGCACATTCCCACCAGGGCCTGTAGTCACTTTAGTGCAAAAGGGACGAAATACCGTACTGCTTTAAATTCATTTCTCTTCACTCTCTTTATTTCTATCACTGTCTCTCTTCCTCTGTACCTATCTCTAGCTTTATTCTTCTCCAGTTTCTCACATGCCTAGCTTACTTACATTCAATTCACATAAATTAAATACAAGTTGCTAGTAGCTTCTTTGGCTAATTATATTTCTTAATCTTTTTCTTATTTGCATCACCTCAACTGCCCGTATCACCAGCTTTCCCCAGCCATGCAGCTGCCAATGTAACAATCCTCAAGATCAAACTGAATTTAAACTTCCAAGACTTTGTAAGTCATGAACGTTCCTGCTATATTTGGATTATTTGGATTATGCTGATTCTCCTCTTGTTTTACTAAATATTCATGTCCAGGATAAATTGGCCTTATCAGAGTAACACGACATAAGACAGCACCAGGCATGTTAAGTCAGATGTTAGGAATTCCGACTTCAGTTGTGATGGCTCTCTGACAGGCTCTACAGGCAGAATTCTCTTCATGCGATGTTCCTGGTCTTTCTCCTTTTGAGTACATGGCAGGAAAGTACTGCCTGCCTTGTTTGCCATTTCACATGGTCTGACATTTACTTTGGCGGATAGAATGTGCGTTTTTTTCCCCGTGAATTGTATTTAGTTTGCCCCTCTCCAACCTACGCCATACTCCTGAGAGTGAAGCTTTAGTCAACCAGCTTCCATTTGTGAAAGCAGCATAAAAAAGCCTTGGCAACTCCAGATCCATGACAAACAGACTGTGGAGGAGCAGTTGCTCCAGCATGGCCAGGCCTGTCCGAAATTGCACTCAGGGAAACTTTGTCCTGTGTAGAATGCATATAACAACATGTGTATTATTAAATTTTGTGAGAATCAAAAACAAATGTAAAAATGTATTATATGAGTATTGCTATAAAATTCAGGGAAGCTTGAATAACAAGACATCCAATGTGTCTCAACCCACTATGTTGCTTATTATTATTTCTACTGAAGAGATATCTAGTGTGATAATCTGAGCTATTTCTTTTTAAACTTTTGCTACTTTTACTGTTTAACAAGTGGTTATTGTTGAATATTGGAAGTATTAGTTGGTAACTCTCAGTTTTTCACTTGACACAAACGATTGTGAGATCAATTAAACATTCTAGAGACTCATCCATGGGCTGATGTTCAGAAACAAGCAATGCTCATGTAGCAGATTTGCTGCTTAATGAAAGCAGAGTGATGTAAAACATCTGGTAACATCCCAGGGACCTAACTCAAATCCCTGCAAGACTGAACCCATGATATAAACATCTGTTTTATTGGCCATGCTTTTGAAACAACATACAACCTTATGATCTACATCTTTACAGAATTCTATTTAGCAGAATGGTAGCTATGGTGATAACATGAACAGCATGATTCACATGTGCTTTTTCATCTAAGGCTGAATGACCAACGGAAACTGCTTGATAGTTGCTGTTTTCAGAGATAATAGCATATGCTTGCAACCGAGTTCAGCGGATTGCTGCTCAATCCATCTGATTCAGTGAATATGGTCCTCAAAATGGGTGGCTGACCTTGCTGAACATCCAGGGATTTTAGATGTTTCGTAAACCAGAATGGATTCATCTTAAGCTTCTTTAAAATGACAGTGGATTACTCATGTCTGCGGGTCTTACGTAGTAATTTCTGGCAGGATACATACTCATATAGAATTAAGTAAACAGGGATCCAGATAGATGCTTTAATATGTTGACTCAGATATTTAACCTGATATAGACACAAAATAATTTTTTCACTTACAGCAACTGTAAAAAAGACAGATGATTCTTTTCTTGTATATACATGTAACTGGGCTCTAAAACTTACCCTCAAATAATATTTTTTGTGTGAAAATGATATATAAAATAAGATCAACATATTTAATATAGAACTGCTGACTATTTACTTTTTCAAAAATTGCATTTATTTGTGTAGTGTCTCTCTCTCTCTCTCTCTCTCTCTCTCTCTCTCTCTCACACACACACACACACACACACACACAAACACACACAAAGAGACTAAAAAGCTCCCAGCATTGCAATCTGGGCTGGACATGACTTGCAGTGTCCCTTGGGTGGATGTGGACTGGGTCTGGGGTGTGTCTAACTGGGCTAGACTCTAGCACCCACTGGTGCTCATGAGAAACAAAGTAGGTGTGGGATGGGTTGGGCTAGACCACTGCTCCCTTGGAGCCATGCAAGAGCTGTGTTGAGGCATGGATCATGTGTGGCTGTGCTGTAGCACCCAACAGTAAGAACCAGAATGGATGTGGGCTGGCAGGGCAAGGCCACTGTTCTACCACAACAGGAGATTGACTAAGGCAGTCTGGGTCATGGACCCACCAGTGTACATGAGATCTGCCACTGGAGGAGACCTGATAGAGAAGCTTGGGGAACTCCTTGGTCAGGATACAGTCCCTGCAGGTGAGTGTAAAAAGCAAGAAAGAGATCAGCCTAGACCAGACCAGGTTGTGATACCTGCTAGTTTACATGTGGCTCAGCCTGAGGGCAGATGGGCAGGGCCAATTCATAACACCCACTGGTGGATCTTAAAACCAGAAAGGAGTGCAAGACAATCCAGGTCAGGCTGCAACACCAGCCAATGCACATTAAGGCCAGGACTTTGGGGCTGGCTAGATTGGGCTAGGCTGCAGCACCCACCAGCATGATCTGGAACTGGGGATAGGCTGGGCTGGTTCAGGCTACACTACCTGCTGACAAATGCCAAGGTGAGGTGGGCCATGCCAGACTGGGCAATAGCACCCAGAAAACCTGGGTTGGAGTGGGAGGTGCTGGTAGGAGGGCGGCTGTGCCATTGCTACCACTGGTGAGTGTGAGAGCTAAGATGGGATCAGTACATGCCTGGTAGGGCCACAACACCTGTTAGCTTGCATGTGAACAGGGTTGGGGGAGAGCCAGGCTGGGCCATGCCAGCATGTACCCACTGGTGTATGCATGAGCCAGAGTAAGTACAGGTTGTTTGGAATTTGCCACACCATCAGCGGGCGAGTGCTAGGACTAGGGGCAAATCCTGTCAAGCTGGACTGCCAAAGCACCTGGAGAGTACAAGATCTGGGACTGGGAGTGGGTCCAGTAGGGAAACTGTGGGCTTCTCTGTAATCAGTTGCAACTCCCACTGGTGAGCAGGAGAACCAGGGCTGGGGATGGGCCTAGCTAGACAGGAGGTGGCACTTGCTGGCACAAGTATGGGCTGGATAAGGGGGTTGATTGGGTCAAGCTAGACTTAAGTGCCCATTGACATGTATGAGAGCTGAATGGGATGTGGGACAGAGTGTACCAGTCTGCTGCACACACTGCCAAGCACAGGAACCAGGGTTGAAGAGGGGCCTTGTTAGTGGCGGTTGATCCAACTAGGCTGAAGTTTCTGCTAGTGTACGTGAAGGCCAAGTGTGTGGTGGACAGGGTTAGGCTTGACTGTAGCACCCATTTGTTTATGTAAGAGATGGGGCTGGAGATAGAAGTGACCTAGCAATTGCAACTACTAGTGTGTACATAGGCTGATGTGAGTGATGAACTGAGCTGGACCTCAGACTAACAAACACACATGAGCCAAGTCTGAGACACCTCAGACAAGGTTTCTTTGGGGATTCCTCTAACTGAACTGCTGGACTCAGAACTCTATTCAAGGGATGAATCAGTAGACCTCCTCAGTGGCTTGGACAGAGCAGTGGATGGATATCCAGATGCACATGGAGGATATGACAGTCCATTGGGGTCTGCAGAGGACATCTGGTACCAGTGCAGAGGAAAGTGGACAGAACAACTTGGTCAGCTATCCCAGCCAAATATTAACAGAAAATATGTGGGCAGATGGGCACTCTAAGGTGGACTATGTCAGCCAATGGATCTTGGAAGGATTTCCTCATCCTTGGAGTAGTGAGATCAATATGATTTCAGAATTATCAAAACCATTTGAACAAAAACCTGAGAGCATGCTCCGCATTGGGAACTGTGGGATGACATAGGCTGACCATTCCCCATCCCTGGTTACTGAGGCAGTTGGGAGGCTGGGGCAGCTTCCCCTCCTGTCTGCTCCCTATCCCCAGACACAGAAAGAAGAAGAAAATTTGGAAACAGTGGTCTCACCCACTTTCCCCTTATCCTCGACCCTTACTACCCCAATCAACTATGTAAATATCAAAAATAAAATTTATATACATAAATAAATATATGTATATATTTTATTCTTTTGCTTACACTTTTCTAGCACTGAAGAATTATCTGTATACCATACTATCCTGAATTTAGAAGGAAATACATACATTGGCATTCAAAGTATTTCCAGCAGTTTTGAAATGAGTCTAGAAATATCCTTTACTATGTGAGCCAAGTGATTTCTATCTTAGTCAAACTGCTTGAACAGATCAACTTATTCTTAGATAATTGGTGAATTGCATTATGTCACCTAACACTTACATGTTGAGTGCCTTCTAAATGTTAAGGTATTTGGCCCACATTACTGGATATAGTCTTGCGTCTTTGAATTTTATATTCTAACAGTTGAATCAAACAATGAGTAGTAAATATAATGAGTGCATAAACTTTGTGGTATTTTAGAAATAGATACATGTTCCAGAGAAAAGAAAAAGTTAATTAGCATAAATATGATTGGAATGAAGACTGTTTAAGCTCTTCGTATTTCCGTCTTTTTTTCATGATCCCGTATCAGCAATGTAAGAATCTATAAGCATAACATACTACACTATTTTATTTACATTTAGTAGTTTCTTTTTAAAAAATGTATTCATTTTTATTGGAAAGTGAGATATATAGAGAGAGGAGGAGAGACAGACAGGAAGATCTTCTGCCCATTGACTCACTGCCCAAGTGGCTGCAATGACCGGCGCTGAGCCAATCTGAAGCTAGAGTCTAGAGCCTCTTCCCGGTCTCCCACGCAGGTGCAAGGTCCCCAGGGTTTGGGCTGTCATTAACTTCTTTCCCAGGCCACAAGCAGAGAGCTGGGTGGGAAGCAGGGCAGTGAGGATACAAACCTGTACCCATATGGGATCCAGGCACATGCAAAGTGAGGATTTTAGCTTCTAGGCTACGAGGCCGGGCCCTAGCAGTAGTTCTATGAAAACATATTAGATATTCATCATTCCTGTATTGAAGTAGCTCTGTTCCTTTTATTTTGAACTTTACTCTTCAATCCCTCAGGGAATTTGGATATAATATTTCTTGAATTCTTGCATGCAGAAAACAGGTATTTCATATATATATGTAAATCAGTTATGCTCGATCTAAAAACATTTGCTTAAACATTCTAAATGCATTAATTTTGGCAAAAAGTGCTGTTGCCTAGAAGTCTAGAAATCTAGCTTTGTTTTTTCCATTTACTCTTTCTGCTAATGCTAACTTTATACTTTCTCTGTAAAATTTGTACTAAAACATCTTCAGGGCTGATGTGCAGGCTAAGCTACCATCTATAATACCAGAATCCCATATTAGTAGTTAAAGTTAAGGCTACTCCACTTCTGGTCTAGCCTTCTGCTAATGTGCCTGGGAATGAAGCCAAAGATGGTTCAGGTCATTGGAATTCTGCAATGCCTGTAGCAGACCCAGAAGGAGTTGGAGGCTCCTGGCCCAACCCCAGCCATTATAGCTACTTAGGGAATGAATCAGCAGACACAACATTCATTCTCTCTCTCTCTCCCTCTCTCTGTCACTCCCTTCAATAACTCTTCCTTTCAAATAGATACATCTTTTTTTAATCTTTTTGTTCTAGCATGATGTTCTTATGTACATAGTATGTTCTGTATATAGATCTTTCTCAAATACTTTCCTAATAAATATTCCTCCATTCATTTCAGTTAAGACATTATTTGGCCTATTCATTGTTATATATTTATAATGCTGCTGTGATTTCTAAAAGTTTTCCTTTTATTCCTAATTTCTAGTAAGCATTTAAATAATATTTGAGACACACAGAAATCTTTTCTTCTGGTTCACTGTTCAAATGCTGACAGTGGCCTCAGGCCAGGGTCTGAGCTGGGTGCCAGACATTCATCGGCAAAGGTTCAAGCACTTGAGGCATCGCTCCTGCTTAGCAGGGTCTGTGTTAGAGGGAACAGGAAGTAGAGTCAGGGTTTGAACCAGGCACCAGCATCTTTTTTTTTTAATTTCTTTTTTTATTTATTTATTATTTTTAATTCGTTAATTACATTGTATTATGTGACACAGTTTCATAGGTACTTGGATTCTCCCCACCCCTCCCCAAATCCTACCACCATGGTGGATTCCTCCACCTTGTTGCATAACCACAGTTCAAGTTCAGTTGAGATTCCCCCATTGCAAGCGTATACCAAACATAGAGTCCAGCATCTTATTGTCCCGTCAAGTTCAACGGCTTCTTAGATATACCCTCTCTGGTCTGAAGACAGAGCCAGCAGAGTATCATCCTGATCAGTTAAAAGCTCCAACATACCATCAGCAAAAATTTACATCATTATGGAATTAATTGACATAGTAATGAGTAACCAATATGTTAAAAGTAAATGTGAGTTCCCAGCCACCTTCTGTGACCACCTCATTGACATTTCAATTTTAGTTTATACACAACATGTTACATACATAACATAACATGTTATACATAACATCATATCATCTTAAATTAAGGCAAACATGTGGTATTTAACCTTTTGGGATTGGCTCATTTCCCTTAGCATTATGGTTTCCAGTTTGGCCCATTTGGCCATAAAGAACTGCATTTTGTTTTTTTTAATAGCTGAGTAGTATTCCATGGAGTAGATGAACCACAGCTTTCTTATCCAATCCTCTGCTGATGGGAAACTCTAATAGTCGCAAATACACACTTGCACACTTACACACACTCATGGAAGCCCAAAATCACACCCTCTTAGTATTGTCTCTAAACACAAATGGACTAAACTCACCAATCAAAAGGCATAGATTAACGGAATGGATCATCAAACAGCACCCAACTATATGTTGCCTACAAGAGACACATCTAACCAGAAAAGCCTCTAAGAAATTTAAAGTGAAGGGATGGAAAAAGACATTTCATGCCAATGGACGAGAAAAAAAGGCTGGCGTAGCTGTCCTAATCTCAGATGACCTAGAGTTCAGGCACCAGTATCTTAACAACTAGGTCAGCTGCACCCCCTAATGTCCCCCACCAATTTTTTATTATGTTCTGTAATCCTACTTTTTAGGTTTTCTGAGAATGTTGTTTATGTCAAGCCTTTTTCCTAGTATTTCTTGGTGTTTTTGTTTGTTTGTTTGTAAAACCATGTAAGAGCTTTCATGTGTTCTGTGGGTATGCCTTTCAAAATAACAGTATTTTATCTATGGGGCTATCATCTAACTTTTGTTCTTGTAATAATTTTGTGTAGGTACTTTTGATCATTTTCTTTCCTGGATTTGTAAGAGGTGAGGTGTAATCCAGGGTACCTTTCTTACTTCTACAGAATCCCTTGTTCTGTTGTTTTCCCGTAGCATGCCAGAGGATGGTGACTGGCTTTCCGAGGTTGCTTCTCTCTGCTTCTCCCTCAATTACCTTCTCTTTCCCTTGGCTCTGTTCACCTGCTGGAAATTTTTCACTGAGCAGCATCCTGAAGGAGTCCTGCTCTGTGTGGAGAGTTCACAGAGGTCACACTGCTCAAATAGCTTCTCGACTTTACCATGAGTCTTCTGTTGAAATAGTCCATTGTTGGCTTTGGATGTTATGCCCAGATTGGCACTGTATGCTCTTCAGTGAGTACCTGGGTTATCTGTAATTCTGTGTTCCTATTTCTTGCCATTTTTTTAGTGTTTCCTTCCCCCACCTTTTTTATTTTCCATCAAAGATGCTGTGACTAAATAGTTGTAGTAGTTCTTGGTGTATTTGGCTACAACCTTGTGTGACTGTTTTGTTGTTGTTGCTGGTACCCATAGGTTTTAATTGTTGAACTGTTTTCAGGTTCTTGCCTTATAAGGATTGGAATGTTCCTAACACTATTCTTCCTCCATTATCCTACCTTCCCCAAATCCCCCATCTTACCATTTAAGTTTGGAATACATCTGGTTACATTTTCAGCTCATAAATGAAAATTGACACAAAATTAATTTCCACAAACTTTTCCACACACAAATACTCAGAAGAAACTATAGGATGACAAGATTTCCTACTTATGTGATCATTTTCACAAAATCTTCTTAGCTGAATTCTTGTTAAGACTCAGATCTATGAGTTCTTTGGAACCAGACAGCTCAACACCCGGTGATTTCTTTAGTAATGATTTTCCATTATGCACTCAGAATCATCCTGTTTCTCAAATCATCTCTTTTGATATATAAAAATAATGATTTCTTTTTAAAAAAGATGTCCCCAGGAGTGGCATCATTAATCCCATCTGGACTTAGAAATGCTGAAAACATTTCAGAAGTTGGCAAACTTCCACATCTTCTCATAGGCCTTTTTCTAAGACTCATTTTCAAGTTCTTTATAATGAAATGATAGTTGAGAAGATTTTGATATCATTACTGTAACATTTAAAAGGTAATGAACAATGAATCATATTAATTATTCACTTTTATTTACCCCCACAATTTTTTACTCATATTATTTTAGGCCAGTAACTCCTCATGATTTATATGAGATGGACAGTCTTACTCCTATGAGTTACTGCCTAATACCTTCCATCATTCAAGAGTGTCTTGAAAGAACAGTCAGTTGCATTTCCAAATAAAGGAAGACTAAGGCACATTAACTGGATAAACATAATCGGTTCTAGGACACCTAATTAAGCAGATTTCTATTAGGAGGTTCAGATGTCATGAACTTGGCTGCACTATTACTGCAATGAGTCATGCAAGTAAACTTGTAACAGTCAAGCTGCAGTCTACGCATTCATGAGCTTTCTAATAATGCATCTGTGGGAGGCCCTTTTCCCTGAAATCAATATCCTCCTTATTAAGCAGCAGTTTTCAGAATCTACTACATTTTACTTTCAGAAACACAAACATCAACACTACTCCATTAACTTATACCATTTCTGGCGAGGTGGGGCTTGAGAGAGACAAAATTATTCCCTTTAGAAGTTACGTGGTTCATATTTTCCATCACTCCTCAAATGGGGCCATTATTACAAACGTTCAAAGTGAAGCATCAAAACTAAGCTAAAAAACTGCATATTCTCTACCTGAACAGCTCTACTTCCAGGGATCTGTGTACTCCAAGGGCAGAGATGTGAACTACACACGAACTGTTATGAGATAACAATGTTCATTGACGTATTTTTATATGGGGGAAGCCACAGTTCCTGCCGCCATTAGGAAAATGTTTGTCATTACAAGAATGAGCAACCAAGTATGCAATAGCTACATAGATAATAAGAAAACATGTAGCTGTGAAATGCCAGGCTTGAAAATCTTTAGTACTAAGAAATGATCATTGTATTTAAATTAAAAATTAAAACGATGCAGTTGGTACATAAAGTATGTACTTGTGTTTATAATGCACATTTACTATATATAGACACAAATACATGCATATACATGTTTATGTATAAAGATAGGTAAAAAGAGAGCAAATCAAGTGTAGCATTTTAGAAAATACCAGGGTGTGAGAAATGTTACTGTTTTTTAAGATTTATTTTTTTATTGGAAAGTTAGATATACAGAGAGGAAAGACAGAGAGGAAGATCTTTTGTCCATTGATTGACTCCCTAAGTGGCCTCAACAGCTGGAGCTGAGCCAATCCAAAGCCAGGAGCCTGGAGCCTCTTCCTGATCTCACACACTGGTGCAGGGTCCCTAAGCTTTGGGCCATCCTCCACTGCTTTCCCAGGCCGCAAGCAGGGAGCTGGATGGGAAGCAGGGTCACCGGGATATGAACTGGCACCATATGGGATCCCAGCATGTGCAAGGTGAGGACTCTGGCCACGAGGCTACTGCCTTGGGCCCAAAACGTTACATTTTTATATTTCTCTAATTTAAAGTCCTAGAATCCCCTTTTCACTGCAGCATTAGAAGAGTTACTAAGTCCCTATGGGACTTCTTGCTACCTACAAAAAAAACCTAAAAATTATATTGAATTTAAAGGGTGCAGAAAATAGAGGGAAGAACAGAGATTGTTCATGTACAATTGTTCTATCTCTTCATTGCTCCTAAATTACGGTATATTCATATCAAATGTGATCCCTACTAGTGGTCTCTCAGACACTTCTGCCTGTGGAGGCCTCAGGGGTATTGGTCATAGTAGCCCTCACTACCCAGCCCATGAGTGACTTCCTGTATCTATTTCTCTATCTGGAAATGCCATTCTTTATTGGTCCACTGTCTAGGAGAGGAAGCACAGAACTGCCCTGGTTCTTTGCTCCTTTGTCTTTCTTGAAAGCTGTAAGGGACGCTTATCCAATACTCCAAAAGGACTTGAGCCCATATGCTGTTGACTTCCGTAAAGTGTTAACAGACACAATATGGAAACTGATTTTCTTTCCTACTGGTGGAAGTGAAGAATAGATGTTCATAGTAACTTATTTCTTAATTACTCATCAGATCATGAGTAATAGGATTAATAATCTAAAATGTTAAATAAGTGGGAAAGTATGATAAAATTGTATTAATCACTGTGTATGAATGCTAAATAAGTTTTGATACTTTCCTCTCAATTTTCTGCAGTGAGCATACCTAATTGCTTTATTTTAATTTTTGATTAATATTTGATAAATTATACACCATTCTAAAGAAAAAATGACATCCACTTCTCCCTCCCTTCATCTCTTCCTTTCAGTTCTCCCTCTTCCTCCCCCTCTTTGTTTTTTTTACTTTGAGACAACAATCTTACATTCACAATATAGTAAAAGATTTTCTGCTTCATCAGGTAATAATTTTAGCAAATAAAAAGCCAAAAGACCTTAATGGAGTACACAATGGCTATGCAATAGTTGAATAGAAAAAAATACCATTTTACCTATTTGTAATAAATTAAGTAATCACAGATCATTCTTAATACAGGCTTCACAAAGATATACACATTTTACAAAAATGTATCTGTAGTAATACCAATGGCAACAAGCATTTCTTTTTTGTCTTTGGTTGTTTCTGAAATGTTACCTCCCACACATAAGATTATATGATATGCTTCAATCTGGTTCTGTCTTCCTTCACTCAATATGAAGTCCTCCATTTGAGTCCATTTTGCTGCAGATGGGAAAATGTCATTCTTTTCTATAGCTCAATAGTATTCCATTGTAGCTGGCTTTCTCTGTGTGTTGGTAGAAATCAGTGGCAAAGTCATCGGTTCCTAAACTTTTCCTTAATAGAAGACTTTTGGTGACTTTTCAACCACATTATTTGTTGCAGGTCCATTTAAATAGTCTTTACCCTCTTGATTTAATCTCAGTAGATTATTTGGATCCAGGAGTTAGTCTATTTCCTTGAGATATTCCAGTTTATTATCACATAGTCCTTCTTAATAGTTTCTTTGACTTATTATGTTTCTATGGTTTCATTGTAATGTTTCCCTTTTCATCTATAATTCTAAGATTTTCTTTTTTTCTTGTTAGTCTGGCTAGAAGTTTATCTTATCAAATAGCTTTTGTGCATCTTGTATTTTTTTTCAGTTTCATTTACTTTTGCTGTTTATTTCTCACCTGCTGTGTTTTTCAATTTGGTTGTTGTTGCTTTTCTAAAACTTCAGTATCCATCATCTTTGCCATAGTTTTTTTTTAAATGTAAGCATTTAAAGCTTTAAACCTCCATCTTTGTACTACTTCCATGTATCCCCATTGGGTTTTATCCTCTTTTCTCGTTTTGACTAAAGAGTGTTTGATTTCCTTTTTAATTTCTTCAGTGGTCCATTGATCATTCTGTAGCATATTGTTTGTTCCCTGCCTTCCTGAGTGTTCCATTCTTGTTTTTCATTTCCAGTTTGATTCCTTTATGTTCTGAGAAGATATCTAGGATGGTTTGCAACCCCTTTGACGTTGGCTGAGACCTGAATTGTGGCTTAGTATGTGGTCTATCCTTGAAACCGTTCCCTGGATTAGGGAGAGGAGTGTGTTTTCTGAAGTTGTTGAGTGAAATGTTCTATAAATGTTTGCTCAATAATATGCTCCCCCTCCGATTTATCTTTATTGATTTTCTGCCAGGATGATGCATCCCTTGATGAGAGTAGGGCATTGAGGTCTATATCTCTTCTTAGGTCTAATAGTATTTTCTGGAAATATTTAGGTGTTCTTGTACTGAGAGAATATGATTATTATACCTTTTTGCTGACTTGCACCTTTTAGCAAAATACAATGTCATTCCATCTCTTTTTTTTATCATTTGTAGTTTAAAGGTTTTATCTGATATTGGGCTAGCAATGCCTTAAACATACGGAATTTTAAATAAATTTGAAAACATCTCCTTCCTAAAGTAAAAATCCTAAGCTAGGTTTATTATTGTATCCAATGAGAGGAATTAACTATATTGGTATAAGAATGTGGTAAATGACTGCATTAATGAAGAGCGATTGGCCAATAGCCAATATGACAGGACAGACTGAGCCACTGAATGGTTAATCAGTATGATTAGGGAGAGAAAGAAAGTAGAACCCTGGAACATGTTGAGATACAGAGACCTACACGTCTGTAGGGATGAAGATGAAAAACAAGATTTCTAAAAGGTTCCTATTTGTATGTTTTGCAAAGATTTCACCTGTGAATTGTTAAGATCTAGAAACAAAGGCACAGGAAGTCTTTCTGAAACAGGGACGTGCCTGACTTTTTGTCCAAGGATATGACCTAGAAATGTGAAAGCTTCACAATAAAGTACCAGGAAAGCAACATTGTACTATCTCTGTTCATTCTGTCATTCAATCAACAATGCACTAATCTGTGCAGAACTTCTCTGCAAAACAGTTGCTCACATATTAAGCAATTTAGGTCTTAATTCTTCCCTTTCTTTGATATTCACTCATTTACCCAATAATTTTGAGGACCTACTATGTGCATTACAAAGCTCCAAAGAAGTACAGAAAGGGTTGATGAAGAGAGAATAAAGGATTGGGGAAAATGAAGTTAGCAGTGAAGTCATTACAATGGTGATTTTTTACATCAAAGTAGGGACAGGAGCTTTCATTTGCCAACTACCCATCACACCCCAAATTGGGGTGTTGCCTTATGTCTAACTATTCTGTTGTCCACCACTTCTTTGCCATCCACTCTTGTGGGCACATGTTGGACTTTCTCATGACTAAAGGTAGTACCACTCACTGGATGAGAACTGTCTGTCACCGCATGGCTAGGCAGTAATGATTCAGTGCCTGTTCCTGCTCTGCAGTACCTTTTCCAACTTCCCTCAGCCAACATGTGTGCTTTCTGGAGGTAACGTAATGCAGCTGTCATTGGTGAAAAACGCCCATTCTCCGAGTATAATTGGTCAGCCTGTTGCCATGGTAGAAAAAGGCATGTTCTATCAAGGATGAATTCTTTTTACTTTCTTGTTTTTGTTCTGTTTTGTTTCTTCCGCTCAGGATAAAAATACAGAGTTTTACTCATTTTCCATGATTCAACTTTTCCTTGGGGTATATAACCAACCCTGTTAAGCTTGCACTACAAATTCAGTGGGAATGGCCTCAAGACTAGAGGAAGTCCAGCAGAAATCAGTTTTTTGGAGTAAGTTCCCCAGAGATGAGCACTGCATGTTTTTTTTGTCAGGGACAAGTAGATCAACAGCCTTTTTTTTTTTTTTTACATAATTGCAGTAGATATTAAGAGGCATTTGCCTTCCTGAAATTGTATTTATTGAGTCTTGATAACTCAGAATCAGTTTTAGGGACATAATGTCACATCACACAAGTTAAACATTTCCTATTGGTTTTTCAAATGTTTCTATTTTTCTATCAACTCATTCTAAAGGACATATTTTGTCATCTGTCAGGAAAGAACATGAGTCACATATAAATCTCTTTAGAATACCACTAAGAATCAATAACATCTGTTAATAAAAATCTTGTGATGAATGTGAAATGCTAAAAAAAAATCATAGTTATAAATGAGGATTGCAATTTTCTTTTTGATAAGTGGCTGAGGCTCCTTGGATGTGTGATTCTCTTAATATGTAAGATTAATATAAATGACTCTAAGTGGATGCAAGTTTCCATAGGCAATCACTGTTCATTATGGGGGAGAGGAAATTTAAGGTGTGTAAGCCAATCTGTGATCTAAAGTCATGAAAGGTGGGCTGGTAACCCTTTGAGTAAGGCAGTAGGTCGTGCCTAGATTTAGAGTATGGCTTGCAGAGTTTCCTAACCTACTTTCCAGTTTGTGTTTACCTTAACCTAAGAAACCTTATTGTTCTTCCAGCTTTAGTGGGGCCTAGTGTTTGATCCACACAGCAGTAGTAGTTTAATTTTCTTATTTTGTGTAGTTTTATTTTTCTTATTTTCTTATTTTGTGTAGTTTTATTTTTCTTATTTTCTTCTTTTGTGTGGTTTTATTTTTCTTATTTTCTTATTTTGTGTAGTTTTCTTATTTTCAACTTTTAGTATATATGTTTCATTTTAGCCTAGATAAATTCTTTAGAACAAAATCACCACTTCTCGTGGTTCTTAAAACTGTCTCTTGTGCTTAACCACTCTCCTTGGTACATGACAGATGTTTAATCAATAATAATAATAACTAGTCTTAAACTATAGCTCCTGATGTGTTACACTGATGGTTCCCGAGGTGTACATATTAGAATCAGTTGGGCATCTTAATACAAAAATCCAGTTCCTATTTAGATCTAGAGAACCTGTGAGTATTGTAGCTAAGGAATCAACAGATATGGACACAGCCTATCCATTGGATCGAACATGGTGCAATGATTCATTACTTCAAGTCTTTCTTACACTCTTTTTTTAAAATTTATTTTTATTGGAAAGTCTAATATACAGAGAAGAGGAGAGACAGAGAGGAAGATCTTCTGTCCATTGATTCACTCCCCAAGTAACCACAACAGCTGGAGCTGTGCTGATCTGAAACCAGGAGCCCAGAGCCTCCTCCCGATCTCCCATGTGGGTGCAGGGTCCCAAGGCTTTGAATCATCCTAAGCTGCTTTCCCAGGTCACAAACAGGGAGATGGATGGGAAGCGGGGCTACTGGGATACGAACTGGCACCCATATGGCATCCTGGTGCATGCAAAGTGAGGACTTTAGCTGCTGGGCTACCAGGCCGGGCCCCTCTTACACTCTTAACATTTCTGTAACGTGAATGTTAACAGCTATACCATATAATGTATAATTAACAATAAGGACAATCATGTAAGCAAACATTTTCCTTGCGCTAAATATCTACCAAATTTGGGATACTTAGCACAAAAAAAAAAGTTGAGTGACTTGCTTTTGGAATCTACAAGCTAACTCCAGGAATAGCTTGGACTTCAACTCCTAGTTTCAATCCTAAAGCTTTTTTTCCACAGAATCCTATTTTCCTCCAGCAAAAACCAGTTGTTAACTTATGGCAAACTGGGTTTTTCACAATAAGAAAAAGCATCCTGGTCAAACCCTTCCCATTCTACAAAAGGGTTCTGTCCTCTGGAATTTCCCCAAGACCTTGCTCAGCCAATCTATTAAGTAACTATATGACTGATGTACAAGTGGGAGTAAGCTCAGACTTACTTGTTTTAGCCAAAACCACTCAGGTTAGTGTCTGGGTTATTACATGGGGCAAATGGAAGAGAAAATATGAGCAGTCTCTTAGAAACAAATATCTAGCGATACACAACTAAGAGAGAAAGAACTACCTTATTCTTAAAAGCTGACTTGTTTTCTATAATTACTAGAGTCAATTTCAAACAGAAGTTCTTCTCTTCACAATCTCCCCTATTCTTGCATCCAATACATTTTAGTGACATTTTTCAAATAAGGTGAGACCTGCTCTCTTGTATCTGATGAAACTTTCATTTGATATTTTAGAGCCATTAGGTTAAGTCATAAAGACCATATAACCTTTCACTGTTACTCCTAAAATGCCTTGAACTAAGGCAAAGATCTTGCTGAAGCTGCCTTCATTACATATTGTAAATAGTTTAGTTGTTACGACCAAAAAGAAACTTCGCTCTGCGCTTTTCCAGAACACTAAATGTTGGAAGACTGCTGATAACGTGGGTGAAGCACGTTTTAATAACCTTGCATGTCTGTGGAGTGCTTGGTGCTGTGAAGGGAGACACTGTCCTGCCTGGCGTGGAGCAATGACCTGGGAGTGAATCACGTTACTCAGGGGTACAGCTTCCGTCACCTGCAGTCCTCATTTGAAGTCACAACGACCTTTCTAGACTGCAGATGTGGCCAGACAGTGGGCCTGGCAGCTCCAGGAGAGGGCATGTTCATTTGGGTGATTAGCCAGGTCTGTTTCTTCTCCTTTGGAGTAAAAAAAGAAAGGGAAGCAAAGGAATGGGGATTTCCTGCCACAATTTTCTGTTGAGAAATGTATCTGAGAAGCTCTGTAAAAGTTCTTATTTTAAATAATGTAGTCTGAAAAGTAATCTTAATCATTTTAGATAGTGGATGACTTTTTTTGAAGACAAAGTATCACCACCACCTTTTAGAATAATAGCACAAAAATATAAGGATCAAGAAACCCTCATTTGCAATAATTTTCTTTGGAGCAGTTTCTACTTTTGAGAGGAAGATTCTGTAAGTTCTATTACATTCTTTTCAATACAAACTTCGTATTCATGTAAACTTACATGATTTGAAATATTTTTGGCCCAATGTATGTATAGTGATCCCTTGTGATGAATAGAATTACGTGCCCCTCTGCCAATGTGTAGTGCAAACCCTTGTTCTCAAAGTGATTGCATACATAGATAAGATCTGTAAGAGGAAATAAGCTACATCATAGTGGAAAGGCCTTAATCCTATAGGCTACAAGAGGAAGAAATGTATGAGTTCCTCAAGTTGGAGGTGTTAACCACTTATCAGATATACAGTTTGCAAATATTTTTCCCACTTTGTTATCTTTTCATTTTGTTAACCTTTTCCTTCTAGAAAGGTTTTCAAATTAATGTACCCAAATTTAATGGTTTTTGCTTTTGTTGCCTGCGTTTTTGGTGTCATATCCCCCCAAAATGTTGCTAAGATCAAAATCAACAAACTCTTTCTCTATGTTCGCATCTGGGAATTTTATACTTTCAAGTTTTACATTTGTGGGAGTCTAGAAATAATCAGTAGATGCTGATAAAAAGGGTAAGAGTTTTTATAAGATGTGCAAGTTCTGTTAGAAACACTGCAGTGCAGTAAAAAGTTAAGCTACCATTAGAATGGCTGCATCCCACAGTACCTGGGATGGAGTTTCCACTGTATACCATCCAGTTTTTACTGCCTTACACTCTGGATATTGCAGCTGGAGGCTACAGTCCTGGCGATCCTGCCACCCGCTTGGGAGACCCAGATGCCATTTAAGGATTGTGACTTTACTCTGGCCCACTCTGAGCTATCTGAACATTTCAGAGTAAGCCAGCACATAGGAGACAGTATGGTCCATTTTTTGTTAATACAAAATAGAGAGCAGATTATATGTATTTCATAATATAATTCTAAGATAACCATACAGTCCTCCTCCTCTCCTTTTCTGCCTCAATGCCCATCCTTTCCTTTAATTTTGAAAAAAAAAATAAAGCCCACATAATTTCAATCTATTCTGTAATACAGGTTTAATGCAAAGTGTCACTAATGTTTTCCTCTCAGAATTTGATGGTATCAGTTGGTGGATTTAGATTCTTCATCCCCTGTGGGTTGATTTTTCTATAAGCTGTTAAGGTAAGGGTCTTATTTCAGATTTCTGTATGTGTTGAACAAGTTTTCACATTATTTCTTGAAGAGTTTGTTCTTTCTCTAGGTATTGATTTTAGCTCATTTCCCAAAGATTAGTTGGTTATAGATAAACTAGTTTATGAGGTTTCTATTCTGTTCCATCAGTTTACATATCTATTTTTTTGCAATACCAGGCTATTTTATTTGTGATGACTCTGTAATATATCAAGTCTGATACTGTAAGACCTCCAGCTTTAGGTGTTTGATTGCTTTAGCTTTTTGAGACCTCTTATATTTACATATTATTTTAGCATTGGTTTTTCTAGATCTGTCCTTGGTATTTTAATTGTGATTGCATTGAATATGTAAGTTGCTTTGTGTAGTATGGACATTTTAATGACATTATTTCTTCCAGTCCAAAAACGTGGAATAATTTTCCATTTTCTTGTTTGCCATCTATTTATTCCTTTAATATTTTTAATTGCCATTGAAGAGATTCTTCAAAACTTTGTTTAAATTTGTTCCAAAGTATTTAAAATTTGTGCTAACTTTTATGAATGGTACTAAACTGACAAGTTCTGAGTCACAGAACTGTGTATATAAAGACTTGATTTTTGCACATTTCTTATATCCTACAATGTTAACAAACAGTCTTATGTGTTCCAGTCTTCCCTTAGTGAAGCATTTTGGTTCCCTGTATACTGGATCATATCGTCTATAATGAGGGATAATTTGACTTCCTTCTTTCCTGTATGCCTTTGATTTTTGTCTAATGGCTTTAAAACTTCAGAACTATACCGAATAGCAACAGTGTAGGTGAGCACCATTGCCTAGTTCCAGGTCTTAGTGAGAATGCTTCCACACTTTGCTTGTTCACTTTGATTGCTGGCTATGAGTTTGTCATATCTTGCCCTTATTTTGTTAAGCAAACTGCTTATAAAATGAACTTTCCTTAAGGTTTTTAGTCATGAAAGGAAGTTGTATTTTATCAAATGCTTTTTTTTTGCATTGATTGAAATAATTGCACTGTTTTTATTCTCCAGTTTGCTAATGCATTACTGTTATTGATTTGCATGTTGAAGTGTCCCTTCTTGCCGGGTCAGATGGATGATCTTTCTGAGGTGTCGTCGGATTTGCTTCAGCCAAATTTTCTCTGCACTTCCGCTTTCTAGTCCCTCTTCCTCTCACTCTTGAGGGATCCAATCTTCCATCTCATTCTCTGTGAAGGAAATGTATAAAAAGTAAAACTATTTTCTAAGCTCTGGTGTCACAAAGTGCTTAAGTCTCAGCTCATTCATTCATTCATTGAGGAGATTTTGGACATACTGTTTCACCTCCCCGTGGTTCTGATTCCTAGTTAGTAATGGGGGTGGGGGCAATAGTGGCACTTCATGGAGCGCTTCTAGGTATATGAAGTTAAAGAACATCCCATATTTCTTGCTCACAGAAAGTGATCAAACTGATAGCCCTTATGATTTAACCATTGCATTTTAGGATGCTTCTAATGTGGAATCACAACATTATGTTCTTGATCTTTTTCCTTTTTATTTCTAGGAAATTTGGGGGGGGGCAGTTAAAATCAGCTTTATTTCCCTCTAGAAACTGTGTAACATGCAACAAGCACTTTCCAATCAGGCAACTGCTCAGCTTTCGTGCTTTTTCTCTTTGCATAATACTTCAGACTAGTCTTACTGTGTTGCTTGCATCATGTTTTCCCTCCATAACCCACTTGCTTTTCATGTCTATGTGAAAAGTTTTGAACTGCTAGGTGCTATGTTCTTACTAGCTATGAGTTCTCTATTCATACGGACTTCTGTTGTTAGTATAGGTTTTGCTTCCTAGTCTTACCTCTTGTGGCCATGCAACTGGGTGCATCATTTTTTTTTCTTTAGCTGAGGGATCTTGCAATTTTTTTCATAACTTTTCCTCTTTAGTCTGAAAAGTTACAAGCAAAATTCCTATGTAGTGGGTTTAGAGAGGCTATTGCTAGGTCTTTTTATTATGCTTTCATCATTCCACACTCCCTCTTGATTATAACTAATTCTCCTGCTTGCTCATTCTGCTCTTTCCGGTAGGAAGGGTCACTTCCCTTTAGATGCCAGTCTGTTTCTAGGATCAGTCTTCCACCATGCCTTTCTGCAACTAGAACTTTTCCTTTCTGCTCATCTGAGTTTCACTCATATTTTTAATTCCAATGTAGATGCTGGGAAATTTTCCATTACCTCTTGTATTTCTATTTTTATTGATTTGGTGTATGTTTTGTTTTGCTAGACACTTTATAAAATGAACTGACATGTGTACTTACTTAGGCTTATGTTTTCACGGACACAACCTCAGCGTCTCACACAATGCCTGACAACTAGCATATACTCGGTAAATACTTGTTATTTAAAAGCATGTATGAGTAATTTGCCTACCTCCATCCCATACCTCTCACAGTGAACTACAATTTTTCTCTGACTAGTTTATGAAAGATAACCATCCCATACTGCTAAATGGCATGCAGCAGAAGTAGGGGTTATCTTCTCTTCAGACCAGAATTTCCCGTTTATATTTCTCAGTCTGCATTCTCCTTACCTAAACTCTGGGAGATTCAAAGTCTCTCTTGAATCAGTTCCCAATTTATACTTAATAAACCTTTCGTGTCTAGTTGGTTACACAAGACTATACAGTCTTGGCATATGAGATCCTCTCCAGTGATCATATGGGCTGAACAGCCTCTTCGTGCCCATGTCACTGATTTAGTCAGTCCCATCTTGAAAATGTTACCTAAAATGCCTCTTTTCCCACTACAACTCCGGTGTGTTTTTTTTTTTTCCCTATTCCATGCTCTTTGTCCTGGATTCCATTGCCTCAGATGGGAGAGGCAGGCAGAGGGGTCTTTCAGATAGACTTCTGCTGTGGCTTCTTGTCCCTATCTAGCAGGTGTTTTGAGATTTAAGCGGGGTGCTTGGGTAGTCTTCCTATCCCATCCCTCCATTACTTTCTTTCCTTTTCTTCATTTAACAACCCTCCAGGCATTGTTTGAATCCCCTGGACACCAGAGGAAATACTTTAACCCTCATGATAACCCATGAATTCAGCGAGCATTCAGATGAAATATGGGAGAACCTTGGGCTCAATTACAGATTCCTCTGCTCCCAATCTCGGGTGGAGGTTTACCATTGCTCCTCCTAATATTGAGGCAGAGACGGGAGGGGTCTCCACAAAGTTCCTGGGAAAAATGCATTTTTGAAAGATTTGCTTGAAAGGCAGAGTGACAGAGAGACAGGCAGATTTTCCATTTTACTCACTCCTTAAATTGTTGCAACAGCTGGGGCTGTGCCAGCTTGATGCCAGGAGATTCTGGAGCTCCATCTGTGTCTCCACACTGGGGCAGGTGCCCAAAGACTCAGGCCATCTTCTGCTGTCTTTCCAGGTACATAGGGGGAAAGCTAGATGTGAAATACAGCATCCCAGACTTAAACAAGCCCTTTGATATGGGATAGGGGACTCTGAAGTTGTGGCTTAACCAATTGTGCCACACCAGTCCCAATATTGTTCTGAAATTTACATTGTTTATATTTTTTTTGAAGTACCTACCTATGTTTTAGTAGATCATTTTATTCTCAAAATATGCTTCATGAAAACTGCCTAGAAGAAAAGCAGGGCAAATAAAGGTCAAATTTCACAGGGATATTTGAGTACTTGGATCATTGGAGAAAAAATTTTGTGGGCCTGCCTCAGTCCATTTGTGTAGCGATTATAGAAGAATACCCAAAACTGTTAGAAAACAAATATTATCCCACAGTTCTGAAACTTCACAGCCTAAATATCATGGGGCCAGCACCCGAAGAGGGCCTGCTTATTGCATCCTCAAATTGTGGAAGGTAGAAAGCCAAAAGGCATGAATCCTCAGAGCAGCAAGCTAGTTGAATGCTATAGGGCGACTCTTTCACTAGAGCCTAATCCCATTCATGAGAGTGGTATTCTCATGGCCCAACAACCTCTGAATAGTATAACATTAGTTAAGTTTCAATCCCTGAATTTTAGAGAAGACACACCCAAACCACAGGAGGGCCTGAAATCTGACTTCTTCAGTCATTATAGAATCATCAGTGAAAATTACAAGTCCTAATGGACTTCAGTCACATGGGTTACCTGCTGGTACGTCATTATACCTGGGGTTGGGATTCAGAAGAAGAAAAAATAAGATATTAACCATTGCAATTTCCCTTTAATTGTGTATAAATGCTGTCTGTAAACTGGATCCCATGAGATGGTAGGGTGTTTGTTGTGTTTGTGTTTCTAGGCTGTCATTTCTTTCTTGTTGTTGTACTTACTCTTCCACTCTCGGCTATGCTTCCACATAATATGCCAACACACATCTGTGCCAGGATTTTTTTTCACCAGGACTGCCTGACCACTGGCTTCAGGGGGTAAGGGAGTAAGACTTCATTAGATGTGAGTCATTATGTTTTTTTGTAATACAAGTAAAAAGTCTCTGGGAAGAATGTGCAGTTACAACCAGACACTGTGGGAAAAACAGACTTCCATGGAGTTAACTAAAACTAGAAACTTGAAAGGCACGTAGCTTTGAGTTTGAGATCCACACAATCTTGTTTTCATAAGACTTCAGAGTCCTTTTAGGGTGATAAGAGAAGGCTGATGTCAGACCCCTTTGGAAGAGGTTTAAGTTACTGCTGTGTTAAACCAGTGGCCTCAGGGTCCTGTCTCCAAAGGATGGAGCCATTATGATGTAACCCATTGGCATCAACTTTGTTCCATTGCAAACAGTGTGTTTTGCGGAAGAAGTATCAAATCAAATAGTACAGGAAAGAATGTTGAATCATGATTTAAGTATGCCACTGATACGATATTGGGTTTTAAATCCTCAGAGATTGAGAGAGGCGCATACCCAGTGAGAGTCCACACAACCAAGCACTTAGACTTGTTCTCATGCCATGCAGACAGGATCTTCTTGGAACAAGATCATGGAGGTAAAAAGTTTTTAGGGCTGTCAAGCCTAATTTACATCGAGAGAAAATTGGATTTCAATGTTCTCCTCTCAAAGTTCTATGACAGGAGAATTATGGCTGCTACACGTTTAGAGGGACAGAACTCCAACAGTGAATCCTCCATCAGAGCTGTAAATGATGCCTAGAATGTCAAACAGAAACACTGGAGTACACCTTGAGTTCATGGCAACACAGAGAGATTGTAGATTCTCCCTGGGAATAAAGTTAATCAGAGCCCAAGGATATGAGGGTTTCATCCCAGTAGTTTTGGAATCAGCAATAGTAGAGTTTTGCTTGGTGGTGTCCAAGAAGACAAAAAACCAGGATAACTCAGGGAAACCTCCCTCCCAAGCAAAGGCCAGGTGAGGGCAGTGAAAAGAGATGGCTTCTCCGAAATTTCCCTGAATTAGAATTGGAGATAAAATTGGAGACTGACTTCTGAGATGTACTTCCAATACGGTTGTGTTATATAATTACTCTCCTTGTATTTCATCTCCTTTTGCAGGATGCAAAAAAAATAAAATATGCCCAGATTTACTGCAATTCTAACAGTTGGAGAGGACTCTGCTTTCAGCTGGAGCTATGTTTAATCACTAGCAGCCTTCTGTTCACAGAAGGAGAAATCACTCCTCACCTTTCTAGGAGCATAACCCTTTGAAAGGAGAAAAGTGAAATCCAATTTTTTTTTTTTTTTTTTTGCCTGTAGAGACTCTTCACTCCCTAATTACAAAGTTTGCAAGAAGGGTTCTGATGGAGCATCAGAACTGCGCGTCTCTCAGGTTTCCATATGCCTAACCAGGGAAAAAGCAGTGGAGGGTCAGGGAAGGTAGAAAGGCTGTGCTCTGACATCCCGCTGTGATAAATCTGTCTGACAAAGGCAGTATAAATCATGAAAACCTGACAGGGAATGGAATGGAGAATGGGAAGACACCAGGGATAAACCATGGAGCAAATGGGTGTGGCCGTTATTAACTCAACCATATACCTGGACATTGCAAGGAATGTGTATCCACAATAAGCAGGAACCCAAGCGGAGGATGTGCAGCCTCACACAGTTGTACTTTCAGGACCCTGAAGTGTGGAATTAAAGGTCATGTTCCAAATTGATATACCCATTGAAGGTAGTCATTTAATCTATAATGTCAAATGTATCATTCCTGGCTAATTTCAAGATGCTCACTGTAAGAAAAAGACAATGATACTGTTACAAATCTAGAAGATTATTCGCATAGAGCCCTTTTGTTTGAAATACTATAGATTTTCTTGCCTCTGAAGTTCCTTCATGCCAATTATTTAATGTTGGGTGCATTACTCAAACTTTCTGTCATCCTTCATGCTGTCTGTGGACACTACTTCCAATGACTTGCTTACTATTATGACTGTGCTGCATTAAACCTTGGGCCAAGAACTGTGGGAGCCTCCCCTCCCCTCACCCCCATCATGTCTTCTCTTAATTATGTAGGCTATAACTGCCCTTCTAGGAATATTATATGTCAGTAAGGATTGAACTCTTGGCTCTATACCCACCCAGTAGATGAGCACAATACATGGAAGACCTTGGAGTGTCATGGTCAAGAACTTGAATTTTACCTGTGAGGTGATGTTTACTGCATATCTTATATATTTTGTTCCATGTATATCGTTCATTTCTTAAATGGTCAAATAAATGGAAAATGCTAGTGCCCTGACAGTGTTTATTTACTAATCTCATCGTTGTGCTCCATGTATCGTCTTTTAGAATGACAATCTTTTTATAACTTTAATATAAAATCTGCATGATGTTTTTTAACTAGTATTCTACATACTTTGTAACTATTGTACCTATTGCACCTTTCCCCAATGTCAAGCACATTTAAACAGAATGATGGACTTATGACTGCTTATAAAGGACAATACTATTGTAATAATATGGGGGAAATAAGTTGGCAGGGGGAAGGAATATGGGGAGGGATGAGATAAAGTAAAAATAAAATAGAGTAGAAAAAAAGTTAAGCAATTATTACTTAGACGAATCACTCCATATGAGAGACTGAGTGATTAATTGAAATTAGTGACAAGGAAAGCCCTAAAATCTATATTTGACAGTTACTGCAAGAATTACCCAAGATTTGAGGTCTTGATCAAATTGGTGTTATTCATACAATGAGGTCCCAAAACTAACATGTTTATTAGATAAGCCATTTGCATATGGCTAAAAAAATTAGACAAGGGAAAAAAAGCCATTCAGTTCCTTCAGGCTGTTCAGCTTCTGATCCAGATGGAGTCTAAGTGTAGATTCAGTGATACCTGACCTCAGAATGGATGTGAGAATGCTTCCTAGGGAGCTTGGTTATCAAGTTCATTTTATTCAAAACCAACTAGCTCCCCCCACCTTGAATATGATTCTTAGATTTAAGGATTCGCGTTTTCCATAAAGCATTGCCTTTAATCAAAAGCCAAGCATTTCATCTGGCACTCAATATGTTCCATTGCTGCAAAGAAGACTAGCTATGTTGAACTTAGTGAGCAGCAATCTGTTGACTTCTGATGCGATGGCTTCCTAAGGTATTCCCAAAGACTGTTTTGAACATATAGGACCATTTTTGTTTGTAAATAGCTTTAATACGTAATGCAAGCATAGGTTACAATTGTAATGACAGGATGCATGAACACAAATTACCCTTTCTTTTTAACCCAATGATCTGATTCTACAGCCCTCACCAGCCATAAGTATTTATGCTTCCTTTAAGAGGACTAAGAGTTTACATAGTTACTACATAAAAATGGAAGCATCATGTATATTAGAAGGTGAAAATAAGTGGAATTTTGTCTGTGAAGATCACAATTTCTCAATTTTTTAATGAAGAAATTGAAAATCAGAGAAAAACTAGCCCAATCTGACTCAACATAAGAGAACTAAAAATGCCTAAATTTCCCTAAACTTCTAGAAATTTTAATCTTCAGTGAATGTGTTTCTTAAAACACTCCAGAAAAGGTTTTCATCGAAAAAACCAACAGATATGATATTGTTTTCTTCTCATGTACTAATACATATACACTTCAACTGTGCAGATTCTTGGCACAAATTGTAAAACCATCATGTATTTTCTCTCTGTATAATTCATTTTTTCCTTAAAAACATAATAATTCAACATAAACAGAAAGCAGCTAAAGTTGGACAGGTTTTAAGAGTTGACTGTCCTATATATATATATATATACATTTTTTTAATGTGTCTTCTATCTGAAAACCAAAGCAGAGTTTTTTGACTCCATGAACATACTTTTCTATAAGTGTATCCACAGAGCTTATGGAAAACATTTGACAAAAAAATTATACATGAAATTCAAATTTTTATATCCTGTCAGAAGCAGTGAGCATTCTTAAAATGAGAAACAGCAAAGCAGTAGCTGTTATGGTTAGCTTGAAAAAAAAGCATCATTCAAAGGGTGTTGTGTTGCTCAAGTGGTGTTTACAACCTGAGAACACTGTAGTATCAGCAGTCGTGCCAAGTGTATCATCAGTGGCATTCTAGAGTCCCATTGACTGGAGAATAGCAAGCCTGCAAGGCCACTGTGTCAACGGGACATGTAAAGAACAAAGTGGAGCAATGAGATTTCTTCTCCCTTAGGAGCTTCAGTGTGCAGTGCAAACATGCTAGAGAGAGGGGAAGTCAGAACAGTAGAGCATAAGCCCAACTCTCCCTTAACTATATACAGCATGATGTCATGTGTATATGTATATGCCACATATATACATGTTATATATGTATATATACACACACTTACATACACACTGAAATGACTAAACTTTTCTAATTAATGTATGGATCTCACATAGTTACCATTTTCATAGTGAGAAAAATTCACATTTATCCTCTCAGGTGTTTTGAAGAAAACACTGCTTTATCAACTATAGTCATTCTATTGTACAACAGATCTTCTGCATCTATTCATTCGACCCAAATGAAATAGTATATCCTTTGGTCAACATTTCCCCAATCCTTCAACCATCTTAGTCACTATTAAGTCATTCAGTTCTTAACTTAAATAACTTTTTTAGATTCCAAAAACAAATGAGAACATGTGGTATTTGGCTTTCTGTGCCTACCTTATTTTACTTGAGCATGATGTCATCATCCATGTGGTTAGGAATGACAGGGTTTCCTTTTGTAGAGCTGATTAGTATACCGGTGGGCATATCCACATTTCCTTTATTGACAAATTGGTTTCATGACTTGAATACTGCGAATAGCACTGCAATAGACATGGAAATTCAGATAGCTCTTTGGCATACTGAATTCACTTTCTTCCAATATATACTCAGTAGAATGTGTCAAGGTTATGTGCTTACAAAAAATTTAAAAAGAGTTAATGTCAGGTGATACATCTTTTAAAAAATGAATGTATGTGTTTTCAGTCAAGAGGGTTGAGTAAGAGAAAAAGAAAGAAGACAGATATGTCTCTGAGTGTAAGAAAAAATTTGGAAGCACATCAACCAAACTGTTGTCTATGGTTATCTTTAGCTATCAAATAAGAGTCTGGTGCACTCAATTAAGTACACAATTAAGGTTTACAGAGGAGAGCAGCCACGGTGGCTTACACTAGGCCTAGTAGTGTCATCCTTATTTCCAAAATGATTTATATTTGAAAAAGCCAAACTGTATGTTACAGTCTCCAAGATATACAGAAAGTGAGAAACATCTCTCTCCATTTGTTATTATTTTGTAACTTTAGGATGAATTTGCCATTCTGACTGCAGAAATATGAAGCTTAAATAACCTCAGGTCTGTAAAAAAAGAATTCCATATCTGGGAGAGCAATACAGTGTAAACATGTGTTGTCTCTTGTTTTCCAAGAGTAGATTTGAAATAATCTGTGGGAGAATTGCCATTCCAGGAAGTGAAGAGAAGCTAATTTTCCATATTTTTCATCAGTGTTTTTGAAACCCTATGCCAGTGACCTTCCTCTGAAATTGGTCTTGAAAAGGAATACTTTGGCAATGTTTTCATTATAGGCTGCATGTTGTCTCCATTCTTATTCTGAACTAAGGGAAAACTCAGAAACCTAATTAGCTGAGAGAAGACCAAAGTAGTTTTATTTATCACTTGCTTCCTTTCTCTAATCTTTTGCTACAAATTACAGCCCGGAAAAACAAGGACACTGAGAATAATATCTTAATTAAAAAGATAAAACTGGGCCTTTACTTCCTATTTCATTTACATGTTTTTTCTTCATATCTCTTGAATACCAAACATTTATTAATGAAACTTAGAGGTTTGGGGGATAAGATGCGATAAATATTTAAAAAGTATAAGCCTTAAAATTTGGCCCTTAGTAATAACCTCATAAAGGACACTACTTTGAAATGTATTGTGCATAGGAAGCATGTAGAATCCTTGTTTAAAATCTAGATTACTGAGTTTGTCTAATTTTGTATTAATCTGAGATTAGTTTTGGCAATCTGCATTTTAATTTGTACCCTAGATGATGTTAATGTAGGCACCCAAAAATTAGGGTTCACTCTAGTGGATTAGAGGATCAAGACAATGACACAAATCCAAATGCTAATTTGTAAAAAAGGTAACAGGCCTTAGATCTGCCCTGTAGTCATTCTTTTATTGATTAAATAAACACGCATTGAATGACTCTAAGTTCCCCAAGGACACTGGCACAAGGTAGCTCCTGCTCTTAGAAATGTTATTGCTCCTGAAAAATGGGAAAGAGATTCGGCTGCCTCTCTGCCTTCCCCTCCATGACTGGCTGATAGTCTGTAGACTATTACTTTCATTATCAACTGAAAACAAATTGCGAGATCCTCAAAACATTTTCGTGTTTTCGGTACAAATATCTGTACATCTTAGAGGAAATATAAAATCTACAAACTGCCCACAACACATTTTTTTTTCTCTTGGTGGGGACTAGGAAGATGATAAACTGTGTCTAACAACAAAACAGCCTTTCTTTTTGTTGGAATACCTTATCAGATACACCTTCATTGATGGGTTAATTATTTGTATGGTCATGGCATGGACTTTGTTATAGAGTGTCTGTTATGACACTATTTGGTACAGGCATTACACAGAATATCCAGTGTGACTGTATTTAGGATGCCTATGGATACTATTGTAGTACCTTTGGTAGTGTCATCGTCGGACTTTTCTGCATATGCAATGATATTCTTTAGCCCCAACTTGCGCCTCCAAGACTACTGATCAACCTTGTGACTTAATCTTCCAATAAATTCACTTCTTTCTTTAATTGGTCAGGTCAATTTCTGTTGCATACTATCAAGAACTCTGATATCAAAACCACTACCTGTAAGTAGATAACAGTAAGCACATATTCATAGAAGCAACAGGATTACAAAGCTGAGTACATGGAGGTCAGAGATCACAGTTTTCCATTAGAATGAGTACCTGTTAGAGTACCATGTCTATTGACTTAGAATAAAATGCTCATTGAGGAAAAGTCATTCTATAATTACACTGTCACTTTCAGATAAAAGTGAAAAGAATGCTGAAGTAAAATAGTAAGATGCCAATCTGACATCTTAGCAAACAACTTCAAGAAAACAGCCATTCCCCAGATTTCCTATTAAAAACACCAAATAAAAAAAGCAGCCTGTTTATGATCAAGCTGAAAGGGACTTTGAATATGCAACATGCATAGAGAAAGCTGGAATATTCAGAATCCTCACCTCCACTTCTTCACTCTCCTTGAGGTCATCCTCTATTGCTTGAAAGACATTGCTTCTCCTTACTTAAATGAATAATGTGTAATCATCAATATTTTCTCTTCTTTGACTGTCTCTAAACTTAAAACATAGATTTTAGTACTCTGGAAAATGAGCCATAAAGTCAGCTCAGGGAAGAAAAGATTTGCACTCCAAATCTGTCCAGTAATACTACTTTATACCAGCTTGAGTCTTGAGAACATGTGCAAAGAGGAGTTTTGGTCAGGTGTGATCATTCTGAATTTATGTGGACCAGAGATTCTACATTAAACCTTCTAGTCAAAAGCTGAAAGTTTTCCTTTTTAACTGGTTTATGAAAGGAGGACAGTAAACAGTATCCGCCCAATACTAATGTGATATACCTGTCATTATTTGGACTAAGGTAGAAAAAGGAATCCACTGAAACAGAAGGAGAAAGTTCTGGAGCAGCTGTGTCTTCTATAACTTGATAATGCTTATCCTCCAACTATTCAACTCCAATAACCCAGAAGAATGGGATACTATATTTGGAGATACCCAAAGTTTTTATAGATTAATTGGCTTTGTAATGATTTAACTCCATAAAATTTAGGATTCTTAGGTAGCCAAAATCAAGGCAGGAGTTAGTGAACCTCAAATTGTGAATATTGCCCCTAATCTACCTCATATTATACCAAAAGGAATCAGCTAAGTCTACCCTGTAGCAATTTTCCCTGTTTCCATCTGGGCGACTGTAACAAAGTACCAATAAAATAGGTATATTGGCAACAACAGACATTTATTTTGGATAGTTGTAGATGGTATGAAATCACAGACCAAGGCAGATCTGCTTTCTGGCAAGGGCCCATTTCCCAGCTCACAGAGGGTGTCTTCCCACTGTGTCTTCACATCTTGGGGAATGGGGGGGCAAGGCAATTCTCTGGGGCCTCTTTTGTAAGGATGTTACTTCTCATGTCCCAAAGGTTCTACCTAGTAAAATCACTGCCTTGGAGTTAGGATTTCATCGTACGGATTTTAGAGGGAAAAAAACCTTTGGACCATAGTGTCACTTACATAGATGGAGTACATAATCCGCATCAGCTATTGAATCAACACTTTTTGTCTCATCTAATTTATTCCCATAGAAATAAAGCAAGTGGAATGCTTCCATCTGTACTTCATACTACGTCAAAAAATAATTAGGCATTCCTCTGAAGGAGGTCTCTTTATATTACTGCTATAACCAGTAAACTAACAGATGTGCTGCCATGATTCTTATTATAACCACATTCAACTGTCTAGATTGCTTGATGTGGAGTGTTGATACTTACAAGCGCAATCAAGTCTGACTTCTATTAAAATTTATATCCTTTCTATGATTTACTTGGTGGAGCCTATTAACAGAGTTCTTGGTACCCAGTAAGTAGCTGCTGATGAATATTGTCCTCCATAGTAAAACATCACAAGCAATTTGATTTTGAAGTATAACTTAGTCGTGCTTTTGTATTATGTGAACATTTCATTCTGTGTTTCAGTTTAGCCTGCAGGATATCTTACCAGGCACAATGCTGAATGCTGGTCTGTCACATGGAAGGCATCTTTCCTAAGGAATCTGCAAAACAGAGCACAGCTATATAATGAATGACATGATGTGTGTATAGGTTGGGGACTAAATATCAGCCAAAATCTTAAGTAAAAAGGTCTAAGATTTCCATCATCTTCAAAGCCTATGCGTTGCTGCACCTGGTGTAGCATGCTTTGTTAGATCTCTTTGGACTTTGAATGCAGCCTCTCATTTCACTGTGCTTTTTTTGAATTATTTACTTAGTTATCTGAAAAAATAACTTTAAGATAGCTGCAGAGCAAAAGAAGATTCTCTTTCATAAGGCAAGACAATAAGCAATGCTGCTAGTCCTTCAACTGCAAACTCTTGAATGATAATTTTCTTTTTAACAAAACAGCTCTTGCCTTTTCCTAGGCTTATATAAGCTAAACACCTAACCCTGACACATTAGATTACCTGAGTAGCCCATCATGACATGGTGTTTATCAGATTTACTTTGCCATACATTTATTTATTTTTATCAAATAGAAAATGTTTACCTTTTGATAGAAATAAATTAGAAAGTGTTTGAGGATCAACTCTCAATAAGTCCTGAAGTCATAAATCAGAAACATGAGTTTTTGTCATGCCATCACCTCTCCTCATCCCACACTACTAAGTCAGAGAGACTTAACAACTATGACCTTGAATGAGTTGATAAGAATATGGACATAGCTCTGTATGATGAGCAACTCCAAGGAAAGACAAAAAGTAAGTAGAACTTGGGATTTGGACACAAGATATTGGAAAGATCTACTAGTTTCCTAATAAATATATTGCTTCAGTGTTAATCCTCAATTGGCATGGAACCATGTCACCAAACACTGAGGAAGGTCCTATTAATTACAGGAGGTCTTTGAGGAATACTTTTTAAAGTCAATATTCTTGGAAACAGAGGTGGCTTTGGGTAAGGCTCTACATCAATTCATAGGCAACACTGATGATTTTTCAAATAGTCAACAGCAAAGATTAATAATTGATATTAGATAATTCATCTCTTTTCTCCCCTTGGCCTGTGTCTCATGTGTATGCCTGCTTCAGGTACCCACCATGAAAGCAAGCTCAGGTAAACCAAATGGCCTTTTCCATGATTTTACATAGCATTTTCAATATTTGGAGTCATGGACAAAGTAGCCAGACTGCTCACTGCATGGATTCATTTCACAAAGACCTAATTGGCTACAGCTTCTGCCGAGTGCTCAATTTGCAAGTAGTAGAGATCAATCCCAAATTTCCAATGATGTAATGTACTCTAGGGGAAGCAATGAGAGATACTTGGTGGCATGTATATGTTAAATGGGAAGAATTTTTCTGTGCCTATGAAATACATCTTCATTAAAAAATAGTAAAAAAATAAAAAATCCATTTTTACACTTACAAAAGCGTGTGCAGATATAGGTTTGTCAAACCTTACAGGGAATGAAAGAATGTTTATGATGTAATGGTTTGCAGAATTTTAACTATACAGATTTTAAAGATTCTGGAGGAAAATTAAAAAAGTAAAACTTAAATTCCCCCATTAAAGTTGTTTCAAAGATGTTCTGTTAATATCCTACTAATTTTGGCCAATATCATAGGACCTATGGTAGCAATGACATAGTGAAATTAATATATCTTAAAGTTATACACGCAAACATATATCTATATCCATGTGTAATGGCACATATTCATCTATCATCTTTGTATACAGACACGCATGTATGTTCCTCCAAAGCAGAAACAAGATAGTGACTCCAAACATCATGACCTCCCACAGACACACTGAAGTGAACAGTGTACACACCTCTAGTCCTCTTCACAAGAGCTATAAAGTCCAGGTGAGAAGCCACAATGCTTCATTAATTATACTCATTTAAAAAATTGCATTGCATCAATCAATAAGCAGAATTGCCTGTGTCACCCCTCCTGGAGCTCTAAGGAGCACAAGGGGGAGAAATGCCTCTGCTTAGAGAAGGAATTTGAACTACATCCGAGCACCAGGCCATTGGGGGAAAAATGAAGTCAGACTGAGTTCCCCTTCTTCTTTCCATAGTCTCATAAGGAGATGTGAATAGTTAGAGCTTCCATAGCCAAGAGGTCTCATACCCTCTATCCTCAACTGCGGGCAGACAGCAAGACTCTAGCTGTACAGAATGAGCAGGAGAGGATGCCTAGGATTATACCTTCGACTCCCAAATACATTACTTGAAGAAGCCCAGTGGCTGACACCCTCCATGCAGCATTCATACAGTCTCCAGACTCACCTGGCACCAGGCAGTGACCTCTGCTCTGGTGAATTTTACTCACTTGGCATGAATCACTGGCAGCCTCACGTGTGTGTGTGGAGGAGCTTGGTGACTGTCACCCCAGTTAATTCGTTATTGGGGGTCTAACTATCTGAAAAAAATCAAGAAAGCAGTCCCATTTTCAGTAGCTACAAAAATAAAATATTCATGAATAATTGTAGATAATGAGATGAAAGATCTCTACAATGGAAACCATAAGCCATGGATGAAAGCATTTGAAGAAAACACAAATAAGACATCCTGTGTTCATATATTAGAACTCAATATTGTTAAAAATGAGTATAATGCTCAAAGCAATTTAATTTTAAGAGCCATCTGTATCAGAATTTCAGTGACTTTTTTTTATAGAACTGAAAAAAAAAAAACTAAGTTTGTATGGAGCCATAGAAGATCCCAAACGGACAAAGCAATCTTGAGCAAAAAGAACAAACAAGGAAGCATTTACAATCAGACTTCTAATTATTATAGCTTTGTAATCTATTTTTAAGTAGCATACCATTGGCATAAAACAGATCCATAGACCAATGGGACAGAATAGACATCCTACAAATAAACTCGTATCTGTAGCCAACTAATTTTTGATAAAGTACTAAAAACATTCTTTGAGGAAAAAAAGTTTTAATATACCTGTTGAATGTTTTTAATTCGTGGAAAATAGAATTATATAAGCTAGTCTTGATACACAAAGATTTGAATCCATATCAATGGTCTTCAAAGGGTCATGGGAAATTGTGTAATTAGGAGAAAATTTATCATGAGAAATGTCCTTCAAATGAGCAGTTATTGCAACAACCTACTTAGTTTAGTTTCAATTTAAAAAAAAGTTGAGAGAGGTCTTGGGTGCTTATGTCTTTTACAAACAGCATTTCTGCACACGGAGAATCATAAACAGGAAAAAAGGATTATCTCACAATCCTGTGTCCTATGTAAACTGACCTGGGTTTGACGGCAGTCTATATTGCATTTCTTTGCTTTTTTTTTTTTTTCTGCAACTGTTATCAACTTGACTGTGGGCGCATGGTTTGGAGTCAGCCAAAAAGGATATATTTGGAAATGGTAGCAATTCACACTTGGCCAGAAGAGTAGGCGAAGTTAAGTGGATCCCTTGCTGGGAGCCCAGGCTTTCAAAGATGGCCAAGAATGAGCTGGTTGGAGTAGGACAGGGATACAGAGGTAAAGACAAATCCAGAGCTAATGTCAGCTGCAGGTAATTACCAAGTTCATCAAATGGTGAGTGTGATCAGATTTCTTATAGAAAATAATTCGTCTGAGGGTTGACTCAGGGCAGATGAGTAGGTAAAAAACCTGAAGCAATTTAAACACAAAGACATAGGGTAGAAGTTTTAGAATGGATTTTGTGCTGTTTGAAGAACTGGAATCATGTTTTTGTCTAAATTTAAACAGTTTTGGCCCCAGCATGATAGCCTAGTGGCTAATGTCCCATATGGCCACCAGTTCTAATCCCAGCAGCCCTGCTTTCCATCCAGTTCTCTGTTTGTGGCCTGGGAAAGCAGTTGAGGATGGCCCAAAGCCTTAGAACTCTGCAGCCTTGCGGGAGACCCAGAAGAGACTTCGGCTCCCGGCTTCAGATTAGCTCAGCTCTGGCCGTTGTGGTCACTTGCAGAGTGAATCATCAGATGAAAAATCTTCCTCTGTCTCTCCTCTTCCCTATATATCTGACTTTGCAATAAAAATACAACCAATTGTTTAAAAACAAATTAAACCAATTTTCTACATATATTTTATAATAATCTAAGCAATTATGTACTACCCCAACCCTGTTTGGAGGAATAAAGTACAAGGGATGTGGCTTGGATGCCATTACCCTAAGGAGAATCAGCCCTTTAGCCACATGCCAGCAGAACCCAGAAGGGCCCGGCACCATGGCTTAGCAGCTAAAGTCCTCACCTTGAAAGCCCCGGGATCCCATATGGGCGCCGGTTCTAATCCCGGCAGCTCCACTTCCCATCCAGCTCCCTGCTTGTGGCCTGGGAAAGCAGTTGAGGACGACCCAATGCATTGGGACACTGCACATGCGTGGGAGACCTGGAAGAGGTTCCTGGTTCCTGGCATCGGATTGGCGTGCACCGGCCCATTGCGGCTCACTTGGGGAGTGAATCATCAGATGGAAGATCTTCCTCTCTGTCTCTCCTCCTCTCTGTATATCTGACTTTGTAATAAAAATAATTCTTAAAAAAAAAATAAGAACTCAGAAGAACACCCATTTTCCCAACGGAAGCTGATGCCCATGGCTAAGGAAGGTTAAAGGTGCTAAGTACCTCCAATAGATTTTTCATAAAACTGTCCTTTCACACACCCTCAATCCTACATATCAGACTTGTCCACAATGTTAGAAATCTTCCATGTCTTTGGTTCTTGTTGATTTCATCCCTGGAGGCCTAATGTAAATACAACTTGGCAGCTCTTCTGTATCTGTCCTTGACTCAACACGTGACAGATTTCTCGCAGACTCTAGCTTTAGCCTCAGTTTTACCACAGGTTATAATCACAAAGGACACTACATGCTGAATAATGCAATCTTCTCTTTTATATAGAAAATGAGGCACTTTTTGATGAAGCCCCACATTATTTTCCTACTTTGTCTCATTAATCTGTCATGACCGTGTCAAGTAAGACTTATCAGAAAAGACATGGAGGTTTTGAGTGGTAATGAACTAACCTAAGTTAGAAAATAACAGCTATATATACAGCACAGTTCAGATCCTCAAGCTCAAGTTGAGGGATATTTCTGACTTAAAGCCATCTAAAAATTTCTAGGCAGGAATTCCCATGGAAAGAAAAGGTAAGCGTGGTCCAAGTCTCTAAACAGAGTTGTACAACTTTGTCTTCCGTACCTTTCTGTCTTCTTGGACTTCTCTGTATCTGATGCCGTTCCTTCACAGCTCCGTATCATTCCCTCAATCCCATGTTTTCAGGCTTCACTGCAGTGTTGAGGGATCCTTACTCCAATTTTAACCCCTTATTGTCAACACGTCTTTCTAAATATCTACAATTTTTCATTTTCCTTGGATGGGAGAGAGAAAAAGAGATCATTCTCCATCTATTACATCATTCTCCAAATGTCTTCAACAACCAATCCTGAATCAGGCTGAAGCCAGGAACTCAATGTGGGCAGTAGGGATCCAAATACTAGAACTGTCACTTCTGCCTCCCCTAGGTACCTTAGCAAGACACTAAAATCAGGTGAGGCACCATTTCCAATTCCAACCTTCCTGTCAATGAGCACTCTAGGAAGGCAGTGTTGTGGCCTAGCTGGGTAGAGACACCACCCACGATGCCAGCATCCTGTGTGTGTGTGTGTGTGTGTGTGTGTGTGCTGGTATTTTAGTCCTGGCTACTTTCAATCCAGCTCCCTGCTAACGGCCTGGGAAAAACAGTAGAAGATGGCCTAAGTGCTTGGGCCACTACACCTATGGAGGAGATCTACAAGATACTCCTGAGTCCTGACTTTGGCCTGTCCCTGCACTGGCTTTTGCAGTCATTGGGGGTGAGCCAGCCAGCACATGGACAATCAGTTTCTCTCCCTATATCTGTTACTCTCAAATAAATACATAAATGAAAAGCACATGTTTTTAAGAGACAGAAGAGACAAAATGCGAGGAGGCTGGGGAGTCAAGAGGCACTGAGAAAGAAACATGGAATAGTTTGGGTATATGGGGGAACCAGGGGTTGAAAAAGTTATGGGAGTTTGAGGAACTACATGTTTGTATTTACCTGTTCTCGAGATAACATTTTGATTGTCTTTCTACCTTGCAATACAAATATCCTGGCATTAACATTTTAAAATACTTTCCAATTAGGTATTTTTGTTTAAATCTTTTTTAAAACACCATATAATGCAGTAAAAATGGTCTTTTGTAAAAATAATTCCACTTCATTATTCACCAGAAATGGCCTCCTCTGACTTACCAATTGTAGTTTACTTTTGTGACTGTTGTTGCTTATCCTTGACCGTTTTTTCTTCCCAAATGCCAGATGAATTTGGATTCTAATCATATTTTTACCTATCTTCTCAGATAGAATGCTTTTCTATTGGATTTAGAGAAAATGTTAATTAACACATTAGGAATGTACTTGGTCCATGTGGTTGAAAATACAGTCTAATCTTCTCCTCATTACAGCCCTTTGTCTGAGTCATTCAAGTGAGTAATAAGTTGCATGGAGACATCACCAAAATGATTCCGTTATCCTAAAAGTACTCCTTCTATTTTTCTGGAAAGATTTATGTATTATGAATTACTCCAATTACAGTTTCATTTTATCACCATGGTAACTACTATGGCAACACTTGAAAGGATCGCCATGTTAATTACTGAGTAGAGATTCTGGCCAAGTTTTCTCTACTAAACTTGGCAGAGAATGTCAACAGAAACCAAACATCATTGGAGATTTTGTGTGTTACAGTTGGAGAAGCACAAACGAAGAAATGGAAGAACATTTATGTACCTGAGCCTTCAGTTTTCTATGTTGGATCCCAGACGCTTTCTCCTCAAGACTGATGGTAGTCTTTGTTTAAGGAGCTTATTCATTGCCACAGCAGTTCATATAGGTAGAGACACTGAATTACCTGTTACATGGTAAGTGTACTGTTTTATCTCAATGTTTCTGATAGTTCTGTGGGGTAAGTAAAATTGTTTTTTACTTTTCAAAATAAGCAAATTTGTCCAGCGCCCCCCATAAAAAAGCACGGACTATGCACTTTAAGCCATGTGGGTAAAAATGTACAGTCTGATATACATATTTGATGTAAATTTTATATACCTGGTATTTAAAACAAAAATCCATCACAGTCTAAAGTCCATACTTTCTATACTTCAAGGACACTGCTTTTATCTCTTACCTGTCATTCCCTTCTAGCTCTTGCCCGACAACAAGAAGAAGTGTTAGAAGAAAAGAGGAAGGGAGATATTGGTATGTGGAGATAAGCCAAATATCCCATGCTTCCATTCAGAGGATATCAGCACCTACTCCACAGAAGGAATAATATGTTTTATATTGTTAACAAATTATGGGAAATAAAATTTTCTAAAATAATGTTTTTCTCCACCGTTCACAAGGCGGAAAGTTTGCTCAAATATAATGGCATCCATAGTTAAAATACCAACACAAATGCGCCTCACAGAGCTCATTTCCCCCTAATACAAATGACTAAGAAACAGCATTCCCTTTCTGAGATTCATATCGACAGGCAGTGAGGGCATTGAGATTACAGTTTAGACCAGGAACTCAAAATGAACAACTCAGTATTATTTTTCATTTTATATCTGCTTGTCATGAAGTAGTGCCCAGAGAAAGAGAGAGAAGACACTCCTGTGACACTTGCCTTAATTTTTCTACATGTCATAAATAGAAGATGTGTTGGGAGCCTGGATTCTGTGCTGTGTAGGAACAAACACAATCCTTGCCTTCATAGCTCTGGCAATCCAGTGATGGAGACTCACTAGCAAATTCCCAGGTGATCCTCCCATAAATGTAGCATCACCAGTGTCAGGATAGTCTGTCGTGCAACGAGGAGTAACACGGGAGCCTGTCATAGATGAGGGAGTCAGGGAGCTTGCCTGCTGAAGAGGAGTGTAAATAGAAATTCAAACCACTTACCTTCTCTTAATCCAGTTTTTCTGATTGGGATGACCTCTACAAATGGCTCAATAATCTGTTGGCCAAAGATGAGAGCAAATGAAAACTTTTTCTTCTTACTAACTCATAATTCTTTAAATTCTCTTTTTCCTTGTCAGGTTGGAAACCCCTGTCAGTATCACCTATCCATATCTTTATCAGAACTAAATGAACATCCCAAATTAGCTTTTCAGTTGGTTTCAGTTCTTGCCCTCCCCTTAGACTGGTCAATCATAATTCTTTATTCCACAATGCAGCAAAAGTTACCAAAAATACAAACACAGTGTAGCCTTGCTTCTATAATAAATTCCTCAGGAGTTTTTTGTTAGCATTAGGATGCATTACTAATACTTTAACAAGGACTTAAAGAACTTTTCTCTGCCTTTTCCCTCTTTAACTTTTCCAATTCCATTCAGGTCCTGAAATAAATCGGGTTCTTCCTTCTAGCCTACCCATCTCTTCAGAACACTGCTCTTCCATCTTTCTAACTCTCTTCCCTATGTCTCAATAGCATCTACTAACCTTCTGGGGTCTTAGCTTTCCGGTGTCACTTGTTATGTAAACCCAGTGTCCTAAAAGTGGACGGTACAGCATCCATCATACTGGATCACAACTGCCATCTTTCATTAGCATTCACTTCCTAGATTGTGACTTGTCTTAAGGCAGAAAACCTATCTTCTTGTGTCCCTCGTGGACTGTGGCCCCAACACTTATCCTGTTCCAGGTGCATGAAATTGCTCACAATATATTTGTTGGAAGAATAGAAAGAATGTATGGAGGAAAGAAGGAAAGAAGACAAAGAATTCAAAGATGCTTCATTGATTTCCCCTTACTTAAATGACTTTGAGATAGTATAAGGGACCTGGTTCATCTGCCTAAAGTAGCATCCTACAATGAAATATTCTGCAACCATAGAAATCTTCCATAGTCCCTCTGGCCAATATAGCAATCAACAGCCACAGCTGACTATTGAGTATTTGCTATGTGGCTATTTGAGAAACAGACTTTTTAATAGTATTGTCAGTGGCTCCCTTAGTTAGCTACTGTATCTGACATCACAGACCCAGGGGAGCCCCTGGCAAGACCAACCTCCCATGCATCCGCGGAATGACCACTATCTCACCATTGTTGCTTCTTCCCCGCTCACTGTTCTGCTCTTTGTTTCAGCTTTCCAACTTATTTGCCAATTGCTCTCTATTTGGGAAACAAAAGTCAAATAAATGCAGCACATAGAATGCCATTTACACTTCATTTTCAACTGCCTTAACTAGGATCATTTTGTTCTTGCAAATACTGGTGAGCAATTTCTACCTAAATTATCCTAGGCTATATTTTCCCCCAACACCTCTATGATGGTAAAATGTTGATGTAAGCAAATAACCTCTCTGGTTAGTATGCCAAATGCTGCAAAATCAACTGAAAAAGCCAAAAGGTTTAATTTCAACATCACTTTTCATTCCTTTAGTGTACAGCATTAAGTTACAGGCTGAACAAGAGCAGGAGGCAGACAAGGAGAAGAGCGGAGAGAAAAGCTGAAGAAAAATAACTGCGGACCCCTGCCTGTTCACACAAAGCTTACTGAGCATTGATGGTTACAGTCGTCACTGGCCGAGAGGGAAGAACACTGCACCGTGAGTCGCACACGTGCTAGGACAGCTCAATACTATGCTTCTCAAAATGGGGGAAAACATTCCCAGTCTGTATCTAGTAAGGTTTTCACAAGTTTCAGAGTAAACAATGTATACCTAACAGATCTATATGCAGTGGAAGTTATCCCCCACTGTTGCCTACGAGAAGGAAATTTTACAATCTCACCACTCAGTCAGTACTTGAGGATGGGTACTCAGAGTACCCAGGCCTTACTTCCATAGTCATCACAACTACATCAGTTCTGTTCAGTACCTGCAGTCCACTGAAGTGGTCCTGATGACATCGTTTTTCTAATAAGGATTTCTTGCAGGAAAGCCTCTACTTCCACATTTGTTCTAGAATCTGGAAGTGCCATATAGCTTCAGACCATCATGGGCTGTGTATTGGTTGGATTCTAAATAAGATGAGAGCAGGGAAAACTTACATTGCTTTGAAGAACATCATGTTAAGTGAAATAAGGTGTCCTCAGAAAGACAAATACTGCATTTTCCCCTCATTCGTGGGAGCTAAAAGCTCCCCATTTGAATATAGAATAGTAGGAATAGAGGCTGGATGTGACGGGGAAGAGCAAAAGGAGGCTGGAAAATAAGTACACAAGTTAGAAAGAATGTGTTTCTGATATTACACAGCATTGTGGATTATTATAGTTCACAAAGATAAATTATATATTTTCTGAGCAAGTGTGACAGGAGCAACACAGCAGGATTTATAAATCAATAACAAAGAGAGCAAAATTAATTCTCCCATTTTGATCACTTCAGCTTATCTACATGTACTGAAAAGCCACACTAAACCCTACAGACATACATAACATTACTAATTTATTATTCAAAAATGCTTTCTTAACCCAAGTTTTGGCACTCATGTTTTAGGTGGGGCAATGTCCAAAGGGAATTTGGGAAATATAGTTTGTATACTTGGAATGTATTTTTGGATCTCTGTTATCTTCCACTTGCCCAGAAGTATCTCCTTCATCTTTTACATTATACTAACTTCCCTCTTGGATAAGGTGCAACTTTTTTTTCCTTTTGTATTTATAAAATCTTTTTGGGGTATTAATATTAGAAACTTGCAATAAAATCTGTGTTCTGATCTCTTCCATAAGTTAAGACACTAACAGCAATTTCAGAACTAGTAATTCAGCCAGGTTTCTTATTCTTCATAAATTAGCATTATTTGGGATTAATAAATGATTGTTATTCCAAAGAAGCTTTAAAAATATAAAAACAGCCCTCTCTGGAAAAGTTTAAGAATCAAGAAGCTTTAGTTTACAAATTGTCAATATTCAGGGCCCGGCGGCGTGGCCTAGCGGCTAAAGTCCTCGCCTTGAAAGCCCCGGGATCCCATATGGGCGCCGGTTCTAATCCCAGCAGCTCCACTTCCCATCCAGCTCCCTGCTTGTGGCCTGGGAAGGCAGTTGAGGACGGCCCAATGCATTGGGACACTGCACCCGCGTGGGAGACCCGGAAGAGGTTCCAGGTTCCCGGGTTCGGATTGGCGTGCACCAGCCCCTTGCGGCTCACTTGGGGAGTGAATCATCAGATGGAAGATCTTCCTCTCTGTCTCTCCTCTGTATATATCTGGCTGTAATAAAATGAATAAATCTTTAAAAAAAACAATAAATTGTATATTTCAAAACAAGTTGTCAATATTCAGTAGTCTGATGGGTTCAGATGAAGATTCTTACGACAGTATTGCTAACTGAAAAGCAACCTAGGCAGGCTTTCAGAATTTTATTACATAGTCTGTACCTAGTTCTCACAGCAAGGTTCTCCTTACCTTTAAAGAAGTCATGCATTGAGTTTATGTTTCCAACACCTGTTCTCCACAAGCTGTTCTCTAACAGGGAAAGCAAAGCTGTAAGATGTCTACAATCTGGATTCAGAATTCATTTCTGTAAATGATACAATGAAGGTGGTCAGTGGAACATCCTGGGAAAAACAGTACCTGTCTTTGTAATTCAAACCTTCAGACTGGCGTACAGATCCCTTACCCAAGAGAGCTATAATTGAAATTACACATTCTCCATAGCATTATCATTGTCTAGTTTGAATACAAGAATGTTGACATTATGTGGGTGAAAATTGTGATCTACCAATTTTATTTTCAGTGTGGACAAAGCCATCAGAAAATGACAGGCTACAAATTAATTATGCATGGAGAATCTCATTGATTTATACCAGAGTAAGTGATTGTTGTATTGAAAATATTCCTAAATGTGCTTTGATAGAGCATAATGAAGAGTATATTATATAATGTATAGCAACTTCAGAAGTTGGATATGCTTTCTGAACTTGCTGTTGCATTAAATGGATCTAGAACTATTAAAGTCACAAATACAAATTATGCCCCAAATGAATATTTCCAGTTTTCATTGCTTTGTGTCACAATCAAATCTACCTAATAAACTGTGACCCCCTTAAATGTATACAACTGTTTACTGTTTCCACCCACACATCTCTCCATTATGGGCAGACCTGGGCTTCAATTCATACTTCACTTGTTAATAATAAACATCTCTGGGATTCAGTGTTTCAGTTTTGAAGTGAATATTTATAATACCTAATCCTTAATCTGCTGTTAGCATTGAAGTGTAAAATATCTGTGATAGGGACAGCTCTTACAGTTCAGTTTATATTTAGCTCATCTCAGTGGAGATGCGGGAGAGTAAGTTATCACCCTCCTATAGAAGAATTTCTTCTGCTAAACAGAAGCAAGAATTTACAACCCCAGTTGGAAGGAACGACACAAGTCATATTAATTGACACAGATGTATATTTTTGGGTTCACCCCATATTTTGGGTCACGGGTAATTTCAAACTATTTACTATAATCCTGCTAATTAGACACCCTTATTTCTAGTTTATTAAATCATGCCTTGTTATGTAAATTTATTTTTGATTTCTAAGAAAGTAACAACATTTGGGCACTACTTCGACGCCTGCATTACTGCGATTTGCAGGATCAAGAAGTTGGTATGTTATAAAATAGAACAATCTCAGTAGATGTCTCCTTGCTCATTGGATATTTTTAAGACCAATTTGATACATCCAAGCATTTGCTTTTTAGAAGAAGCCATGTAATGAAAAAATTAGACTCAGCAACAACCAAGTCTCAATCCAAGAATAATCACTAACATTCCCTTGAGGACCAGCTCTCTACCCTAAAAAAGCCAAAAAGAGAAAAAATCATTTTCATGTGGTACAAACAAGTAGATAGTGTAGGTCTGATGAGTTGAAAGTCACTGCGTATCCCTATGCATCATTTTTTCTTCCCAATTGCCAACATAAATGCCCCCTTTCCTGGGATGTATCTGCTTTATCCAAGACCTGAGCAGTCAGGTGAGTTACTAGAAAAGTATGAACATTGAGCTCGTGGAACTCATGGAGGTGCTAATTCCTAAGTGGCTTCCTGCCTAGAGAGGCACTGCCCCTTGCTACACAAGGGGGCCAAGAAAGGTACAGCCTTCCTCTTCTCTGCAGACCACGGCAGGAGGTGCAGCGTGCTTGTCTGTGCGCCAGGCAGGAGTACAGAGCAAAATTAGTACACTGCAGTCCACATCAAACTAATGCCATTTTTGTCATTTCTTTCGCCTACAGAACCCAAATAAATATGCCTTACCCTAGGATTAATTCATAATCCATTCAAGAAAAGTCAGTGACTATCCAGGAAAGATTCAAAACTGGTATATGTAGACAAGTTTAACTCGGGAACCATTGCAACCCAAATAGTTTTTTTTTCTCCAAACATCTGACCTCCTACCTTGTTGGCTGTATCATTCATCCTTGGCCCAGGTTATTGCCTCTTGAGGTTCCCATAGTTCAGTCCTGGGGAGAAACACAGAATTATAAACACAAACCCACTCAGCTGACAACCAAGGAGAAGTGCATTTAGCAGAGTGTGTTGTCCTCAGAAATGTAGATGACAAGTTTACAAGACTCTAGACAGTACTTAGCTTGGGCTTGACTCTGAAATGCCATCTGGTCTTGGAATTTTTTTCCTGTAAGTAGAACAGAGTATGGCAATAAGAAAAAAAACAAATCCTGATTTTTTTCCTACATTCTAACCTGTTCCCTTGCATTGATTTATTGATTCATTTGTTCTTTTATCACCAAATATTTACATAATTCTTGTGCTACACTAGGTACTCTGTAAAAAGCATCAATAATAAAACATTGATTCTATTCTTGTGGATCATATGTGTCTTAGTCCATTTTCTGCTGCTATAACAGAAAAAAAGAAGGAAAAGAAGTTTATTTGACTCATAATTTTACAGGCAGGGGAGCTCAAGATAAACTGACAGCATCTGGTCGGAACCTTTGTGCTGTGCCATAACTTGGTAGAGGGTATCACATGGCATGAGGACGCAAAAGCTAATGACAAGAAATTTAGTTTTAGAAATAAGCTACTCCCATGAGAACTAAGCTACTCCTAGGAGAGTGACCCGAATCCACTCTTGTAAGTGCAGCCTCATGACAGAAGCAACTCCCAACCTTGTAGCGTTAGGAATGAACATTTTTACACCTGATTTCCTGCAGTGCACATTGTCACCAGAGCATCAGGATAGAAACTAATAATTATTAATTGGAAATGTTAACGAAATCCACAAACATGTTTTTGCAAATTACATCGTCTATACAGAGGAGGAACAATGCAAAAAAAAAAAAAAAAGTGAACTGACTTTTAGACCTTAGCAAATACCTTCCCAGTAGATGTTTGAAGCATAGAGAGTAATTATTAAGAGTGGTAAGAGAAGTGGCAGGGAAAACATTTCAGGAGAAAAAAATAAGTGTGCCAAAGCCCTGAGTTGGGAAAAACAGCAAACTCAAGCTATTGAAGAGTGGCTGGGCACAGTACAGTTGTCTCTTGGTGAGGATGAGTCAACACCCAAGTTCTCATGCAAACTCACACTCATTTTCAAATGTCCTTTAGCCGAAGTCAGAGCACTACCCAAGTTCCTAAAAGAGTAAGCTACAGACAGCTGTAGGACAAGGGGAAACCAGGTAAAGGCACTGGCATCCCACTGCCTTTCTCTCCTCCCGATTCTTCTGGAGGCACTCTGGAGCAGGATCTCCATTCAGCACTTAGGATCTGTGCATGTTCTGGTAGAAACAGCAAAACTATCTGTGCTTTGTCATCTGACACACAACTGCTGTGTGTCAGGCACTGTCTGTGATGTCTACATGCTCCAGTTGTGGCTGACGTCACACGAGCCAGTCTTGCTCTGTTCCTCCCCAAGCTTGGGAGGCTTCAGTTCTCCCTCAGAGGAGACACAGCCTTCCTGTTGATGGGTCTCAAGCCACCAGATGGACCACCTTCTCTTCAGCATCTCCCACTCTCCTCCTCACTCTGTGGCCACCCTGGCTCCACTGGATCCTCCTCACTCTGTGGCCACCCTGGCTCCACTGGATCCTCCTCACTCTCTGACCACCCTGGCTCCACTGGATCCTCCTCACTCTCTGACCACCCTGGCTCCACTGGATCCTCCTCACACTCTGACCACCCTGGCTCCACTGGATCCTCCTCACTCTCTGACCACCCTGGCTCCACTGGATCCTCCTCACTCTCTGACCACCCTGGCTCCACTGGATCCTCCTCACTCTCTGGCCACCCTGGCTCCACTGGATCCTGAAGTTATCAAAGTGGCATCTCAAAGCCTTTGTGCCTGCACCTGCCTCTGACTGATAGCAGTTTGCTGAGACAAGCTGGATACTCTGTGCCTTGCATCCTCCAAACTTGTCCTTTTGAAGTTGCACCTCACCCTGGCCCTCTCCGTGCCTGCTTTGTTTCCTGATGGAATGTATCCTCTAATGAACTACAGATTGCCCTGCAGCACTAGGAAGGCAGGGATCTTTGTTCTGTTCACTGCTGTGTCTCTAGTTTCCAAAACCAAGCCTTCAGAAATATTTGTTTGAACAAGTTATTGTTTAATCCTCACAAAGAAGCATGCGACAATTAGCTAAAAGTAATGGTAAACTAGCTCTCATAAAGAAACAGAAATCATTTCATTGATAAATTAAAATATTGTTTTGGTGAAAACAGCAAATAAACATAGAATAAAATGGGGTATGAACCCATTTTGACAGTTCTCAGTTTCATGAAATATTTGCATCATTTGTTAAAACTAGTAATTTTTCTTGATGACTCATATTACTTGTCATATATTAATATGAGAATACTTCAAAAGGTGTGAGGAAAAGTAAAAGTTTATTTGAGGTATAATTTTTGAGATCCATGCATACCTGTCATATGTGTTTTCCAGGTATAGTTTGAAGACTGTCCTATATGTTCATGCATTAATTATACTTCAATCTGAAATTCAAGAACAAAATATGAAGAGGTTCTGTGTAAGATTCAATTTTCTTCCCCAAACTGGCACTTCTAGCAGTTCTGGTGTTCTTTAAACCATACGTTTTCATGAGCGACATATTTAGAGTATAGCAAGAATGTTTTACGATTATTGAACTTGATACCTTCAGCCACAGCCTCTCAGGGTGAACAATGACAAGCATCCTAAGGCACTGGATGGATCCTTTCTGGCACCAGTCAGATCAAGCTGGCTCTCAGAAGTGCTCTTCCAGACCATGACGGGAGAGGCCAGGATGGCCATCCAGGCAGCCAGGCTGTGCTAGTAAGTGCGACCAGCTGGAATCTTGAGTCTATGGAAAGACTGAGAGAAGGGAGCAGAGTGACCCATCCAGAGAAGAAGTCACAGCCTTACATTAGTGTTTGAGACTGCTTTTGGTGAAGAATTTCCTAACTTGCTCACTTTCTCTGAACTTACAAAAATATGCCAGGGATGAAGACACTGGTGTTTAGACCAAGAGGAAGAAGTGCATGATTGGAGTGGTCTTATTGGGCCCATATATTCTTTCAAAACCTTTACAGGGCTATTCTATAGCAGAATGAAAAAAATGAATTGATACCATTCTCATTTAAGCATTTCTTTACAGCCTGAGCAAAACCCTAACAATGTGATGCTTTTTCTTTGTGCATAAAGCTCCCCTCCAGAGATTCAAATATTCTGGCAGCTCCAGAATACTTACCTGCTG